>NC_133935.1:8241460-8549950 GCF_031877795.1 Strix aluco
CCTACCTGTTGCCCTATAGTTATGCAATCAGCCTGTTTTGAGTACAGCTGTGTGTTATCTAGCACAAGGGAAGAGATAACTGAGGCATTTTGGCCTTTGTACATTCAAGGAGGTAACTGACTTTTCATGCTCTTGAGGTTAATTTACCTTGCGCTGCCCCCTTCCTCACAGTAATGACTTGACATTTTTCAAGTGCTTTTGGCTCTGACGGATGCCTGGGCACTTTACAGAATATATATGCCAGCCTTACAAAATTCTGCTCTCCAACAACAATTATCTTTCTGTATATAAAACGGTTTTTTCTTCATTATTTTATGATAAAGATTCAGATTTTGTATTTGCTGCCTGAGCTTTAAATATTCATGACAGACATACAAGGCTGAAAGTCGTGTGCTGTAGAGTAATTGTTATTTATTTGTTAATTGCTGACAGGGCATTCGGTGCTGACTTGGACACACAAAATTAAGACAATCTGTGCTCTGAAGATCTTGTAGTCTAAAACACAGCTATACAAAAGATAGGACATACTGATAAATTTAAGGAAGGGAATAATTTTTAGAGAGCATAGCTCTTCAGTGTGATCATGGCATTTACATGAAATGTTTATCACAGGTGAAAATGCAGCTTCCTCTGAGGTGGAATACTGCAGCTGTTCTGCACCATTTATTTTATACAAAAGTATCCATAAAAGAAAAAGGGAGATTATTATTTATCTTCATAAAAGTGTAAGGTACTTTATAGACACATTTAAATGAAAGTGCTATGTCTTTTAAGAGTTTACATTAAGAATGTTAAACCTGAACACCTAAAATTAGACTTTAAAACCCACATTTAGGTACCTAAGTAAATAGCCTAATTCTTGTAAATGCCCAGGAATGAGGAGCTGACTTCAACAGAACAATGAAGTCTTCAACATTTGAGTAAAGAGACACCTAGTTATATGTGTATGGGTTTGTAAATTTAAATTTGGACATTCTTGCTTCCAAAAGTTGACTTTTTAAGTTGAAGCAGACTGATCCTATCCTATGGGCGCTCCACTCCTATCTGAGAACTGAGTGTGTAGCATTTCTCAGGTCAAGCCCTTAAGTAAAATGAAATGAGAAGGTCTAGAGAGTTATGGGAAAAGGATTACATTACTGAAAGATCATGAGGTTATATTAATGTTTAAGTTTGTGTTCTGTAAGTTCTTGGATTTTATCTTGAAATCTGGTTCTGTAGGCAAGTTTCTAGGATAGAATAAGGAGTCAGAAAAGTTGGAATGAAATATAATAAACAGTTTGAGGAGTTTGGATATAATTTTCCAGTCTAAGACGGGGTTGTGACTACTGTAGTACTTTTTTTTTTTTTTTTTTTTTTTTTGTCTTCCTATAAAAATACAGCTGAATGCTGGTGTCTCTGGAGAAGTTTTTTCTTACCGCAGAGGTACAGGTATCTTTGCTTACTGCCTCGTCCCCTAAACTTCAGCCGACCTTCATATAGTGGGAGATTCAGTCTGCATCACAGTTTGGATCTTCGGCCCTTTACGTCAAGTATCATAAAGGAGGTATGGTCAGTGGCAACTGTGATACGGACAGCTGTCCCTCAAGAGCAGGACTGAGCTGATTATCTCATTTTACACAGCTGTCCACCAGGAATTACATCTCGGTCATTAGCAACCAAAAGATGAAATGCTTTTGGACTCATTTTTCCGTTTGCTTCTCCCAACCTTGGGTAAAATTGTAACCGCAGAGAGCCCTCTGTGTTTTGTAGTGCTCCATTTGCAGGATCTCTTGCTGAGTGATGCTTCAGAATTGAAACTTGAAAAAAATAGTGTTTCTAGCATTTTCGGTCTGAAAGACAACTTTGAGAAGATGAGTAGTGCCTAGTTTAATGGACCAGCCTGAAATAGTATCTCCAAAATGTTTCAACTCTCCAGTTGTGTTAACTCTGAAGCCTAAGGAAAAACATTTAACTCTCTGTATTGCTGGCTGATACGCATTGTGTTATTTTAGAAAGAATATCCAGTTGAACTGCCAAGTGCTTATCATCTTGGTAGGAGTCACTATTGCTACTTGCTATCTATTCTGCTGGTTTTGTTTCCGTCTTCCTTCTGAGGGATCTCTGATGAACTTAAAAATCTATAACATATTTCTGCCCTGTACTCATGTTTTCACTTTTTCAAGGCAGTCTGTGTATGTGTATTAGAGAGAGCAAGCATGCTGCAGTATGTTTTCACAACTAATTAATTGCAAATTTTCATTTTAAGTTTGGGAATGTTTCAAAATTCGGAGACCTTGCAACAGAGTTTAGGATTGATTTAATGTTGTGTCCTGTGGTGCTTTGCCAAGATTTGGACTAGACTGTTGTTTCATCCTCTGTCTTTGACCTGCCCCATCCTCTACCACATCCTATTATGAACCTTGGAGTTGGTGTCTTAAAGGTAGACAGCGCACAGATTTTGCTAGTTCCTGACCCTTGTGAACCCTTTCCTGCATCCTGGCCTGAGCTTCCTACGGTCGTGTCACAGTCAGGCTCCTCTCCTGCACCTTTAAGGCCCAGCATGTTTCCACCCCGCCTACTTCTTTACTCTCATTTCCTCCTACACCCCACTCCTCCTCCCAGTTCTCTCTGTACTGCTCTTTGCATCTCATTTTCCATGCTGTCCCTTTGGCATCTGTCCTGTGGTCCTATAGGCCTAAAATGCTGCTTCTCTCTTCATCAGGGAAGCATCCCTCATCTCCTCTCTAGGATTCTTCACTGGCAGGAATCCTTTCTTACTACAGCTCACAGTCCCTGCTCTTACTTCCACACCTGCATTTTGACCTGTTCTTGGTTTGGCTTTCATTAGATTATATGCTTGTGGACACACAGTGTTTTTTGTCTGAGGTTATGTCAAGAAACCTGTTCTTTTTTACCACTCCACAATAAATAGAATTTTGTTCCTCCGAAAATAGCCGGTTCTGCTAGGCTGAGGAATGGTGCTTTGTCTCCATGATCCATCTGACTCATTCATTCTCCCACCCTCCCTTCTCCCCTGCCTCCTTCCCATCCCCAGGAATAGGTGGATTTTAGTTGGTTAGAATGAAAAGCCCTTGTGTTACGTTCTCTGGTTCCTTCCAGCACTCCAGGATCTGGGTTTTGAGAATTAGGGTGAACATTTTGTGCAAGGCCCAGTACCTTATTCCTCATCTTTTGAAGCTGGTCAGTTTACTTAATGTGAATTGAAGAAATTGTTCCTTTCTGTGTTTCTTTCTGGCCCTTTTTTATGTATAAGAGAGACTGAGTAATGAGGGAGAGGGGGAGATGACGGGTGAGAGTTTTTATACCTCAAGGAAAATATATTTGCTTTTTTGTTTTTTACAATTAGCAATTCAAATTTTGTTTATGCTCTCTGCTGTATAAAGACTGTGGCTGATTATAGCAGAAATATGTAATTACTGTTAAAAGTTCAAATCTGAATAATTGGGAAGGAATCTGAACTCTTTGTGGTCACAAATTAAAGGAGCAAAGCTTCTGAATTTTCAGTTTCCCCCAAAAAACTATTGTTAGGTAAAACCAAAACAATTCTCCCTCCCCATCAGGAACTTGCAGAGAAAAATAAACAAGCTGCTAAAATAGTTACCTCTGAAATTCCCTTTATCTCTTCCTGAACCAAGCAGACAAGCGTTGAATGTAGAGAACTGGGTTTTGGGAGACCTGTGTTCTCTGCGTGGTTCTGCTACTCTTCTGCTAGCTGACCTTGGGCTGCGTACTTCTCCATGCATGGCTTCCCATTTATCCTGGAATAGGTTATTGATCCTTTGTAAGGGTTCCAAAGTATAAGGATGAAAAACACTTTAGAAAGGCTGGCTGTTCTTCTTGCTGCTGATTACCTTAATTACAATGTGATGCTGAACCCAAAACCTCTATATGCTGCCTTTTGTGACATTAAGAAACAGTGAAAGCACGATGCCCCAATTAATTTTTGTTTCATGGAAGGACCCGTGACTCCAAAACTGAAGGATCCTGTACCATGTCTGCAGCCTGAAACTGTTTTTTTAAGTTGACTCAAGTATAGATATTGTGACTCCCATGAAGCTTCTAAGATCTCTAATGACCTTTTCTTGGCCAGGTCTCAGGGTCTCTATTCCATCTTCATCCTTCTTGGCTTCCCTGCTGTTTCTGACACTTGATCATGCCCAGTCTTGAAATCTTGTCCTCTCTTGACTTTTGTATCAGTATTTTCCTGGTTTCCCTCCTACTGTTCTAGTCATTCATTCAGTAGCTTCTGCACTAAGCTATTTACCTTCCTCCGTTTATTTTTTTCATAAGTTAGACACAAAGACCCACCCCTGGCATACTCTCTTTGCTTTTCTTTACTTCCGTCATGCCAGTGATACTAAATTATGCAACTTGGCGTACTACCTTAACATCTTTTTTGAATGATTTGCTGCGAGTTTAAGACTGCTGGGGCCAAGATGGAAGTCCAGAAAGCTCCTTTGAGATTTCCTTTTGTTTCACGCTTTCCACTGTTGCAAGCCTCCACAGTGGGACCCATAACATGGGTTTTCTCGCGCTCTTCTTGCTCTGCACATACAGGATAAGGACTCATTTTCTGGTTTCATGGCCTGAATCTCCCGCTTCTTCTTAGTCTCTTTGGGTAACCCTTATGCTTTCTCCTTCATTTACCATCTTGGTCTCGCTGTTCTTGCTGGCCGCTGACAACTGTGTTACCTTCTTGTCTTGTTAAAAACACGATTACTGAAGCTATCCTCCTGGCGCGTTTTCTCAACATGTTGCCATCTCCTCCTTGACAAGCCTGTTCTTTGGCTATCATCCACCACATAAGGTTCCAGCTTCTTACACTCACTCTAAGGGGCCTTCACATTTATGTTTCTCCCCTATCTGTCGCCGTCTCTTACTGTATTGTCCTTTGCTCTGCCAGCAACACAAGCATGACATTGTGCTTTTCCACTTCTTGCATGAGCATCTCTTCACATTCTTCCTCAGCTGACTCATACCTTGATACATATAGGAAAATTGCCAGCCACTAGAGGCCAGACATACTGGAAACTACTTATTTGCATATTTGAAAATTATTCAAAAGGTCTAACTGATACTCGGAGTTAGTTTTCTTGTTATATGCACCCTCCTCTCCCTGGCTTCTTTTGTAATGAAGGATGATCACAGAAGTAAAAAAAGATCATCTTAAGCAAAGACACAGCATCTCAGAGACTGGAAAGGTCAGGGCTGGAGCAGAATATTTACTTGCAGTTGCAAGGTGGCAACTGTGGCAAGTAATGTGTGGAAGAGGGGCTTCTCTCAGTGTCTGTAAGGAAATGAACAGGAGATTTAATTTGAGGATGATACACAAAATGGAGCATTTTATGAGTAGGATGCAGAAAGCCACGTACAATACTAGTGTTTTAAACCAGAAGAAATTGTTAATGGATTTGTGTTCCTTGCTAGGGTGGTTCTGAATCCTCTTGACCTTCAAGCTTGGTACAAATCTTCACAAGTTGTGAGCCTGGTTAGGGATTGTCAGGTGTTTTGTCTCCTGGAAGACAGTTCAGTCAGTTTAGTTCAGCTTAACAGCTAACAGAATAGTGAAAAAGAATTATGTTAAAGCAGTGGTTGAGACCTAATTTTTGAGCTTCACACAGTGTTACTTGATTCTTCTGATCATTCTCCAACTTCAATTTCAGCTGCGCTTTGCTTCCAAACTCCTCTTTAACAGGCTTTTCTGCAGTGCTTTGGTAAACTTAACTCTGGGAGCATCTGCTGTATGTACATTTTGGCCACGTGGTATACAACTAATCTGCACTTTATATCTATTTCCTTATTTTCTATGAATTCAGTACATAGTTCTTGCTAGTGCTTGATACCCATTTCCACAAGTGGGACGGAATGGGTTGTGGCTTGTTTCAGCAACTATTGCAGAGTTCATATTGACTAATCTATTTTCAGTGGTTCAGCCTTTGGTGAAGAAGTTCTGACCACTTGCAGTCAGATTTTCATTTTCACTGTGCCTGGCTGGCATTCATTTAGCCCTGGGAGCTCTCTTACATAGAAGCTTTCTAGTATTACTATTATTAAACTACAAGGTTAACAGTCATTTTTCACCGATAGACCCATTTTTCAATGGGAATAAGAATACAGTTTTCATTTATAAGTGCATGTTGCATTCTTTTAACCTGGGTTTCAGTACCTATCTTTGCAACGATGTGAAGATCTTCTAAGCAAGATATTCTGCATGCTGATCTACTTCTGATATGTCTCTAATTTCAGAGACAATCTGGGTATCATATCAGTGTTTGCATATTCTGCACTGAAGGTTTACTAGTGCATGGGATTCTCATAGGCAGCTAAAATTGAAATCCCTCTCTTCAACCTGGGTGCTCCCACAAGGCTGGGGAAAATACCTTCTCTTAGATACAGTTTCTCTACCACAGACTTCCTGGTTTCCAAGGGAATATTTCATTTCAGGTACGTGTTCATAAATTTGAATTATTCCAAAAACAATACCCAGTACCTTTCTCAATGTAAGAGTAATTGTTCTGTTAATATTCTTAAAGCAAATGCCAAAGATTTCTCTTGCCTGCCTTGGCATATGTTTAGAATTACAGCTCCTACTTCCCATGGTAAAATATTGTGTAGTGGTACTGAGGGTGGAGGGATGCTGTGGAGACATTTCTGCTGTGGTGATGTATTTTCATTGTGCTTCTTCAAAGTGCTTGGTTTACTTTTTACTTCAAATCTGTTCTTGGGAGGGTTGTCATAGGACATTTGGCTTATTATTAGAATAAATCTTTTATAGTAGTCTTATTACAAAGAAAATAATTTTCAGCTCAGAAGTATTTTAGGCATACCAGTATTCTCGGTATCATTTGTTGTTTCTTTTGACAGGTGTTACGTATTCCTCACTTTCATTTACGCAGCACCATAAATAAGCAAACTAATCTTTACTTTGAACACATATTTTCAGACTGTCTGAGGGGTCTCTGCAATGTTTGTATAGTATTTCTCAGTGCATTTTTGCTGCATGTTTATATAGCAGACAACAAAAATACTTGATTAGTTGGTCTTATTAAAATCTGGCAAGGCACTAGCTATCCTTGATCTTAGCCTTTTATGCCTGTAAAGATATTGTATCCCTTGATATGGGAATATTTTAGACTTTGGCTATAATGCCGTCTGTTGATAAGTTTAAGTAAGCAGGTCAGGTTTTGTAAACTATACCATTTTGTCAGTTTTGTACAAAACTAGTACATAATTGCTTTTGGAATTGGATCCTGATGCACTTCCAACATGGGGGTTTTGGTGTCTTTATAGTTCCCACAAGAGTTCATGCTTCATTAGTACCAAGAATGCATGTACAGTCAGGGCTGTTCATTCACAAAATACAAAATTATACTCTGCTCGTGCACTTTTCACAAAATGGAGGGAATCAAAAAGTCCTATGTTAAAATGTGCTATTATGATATTGATGTATTTAGTAACTTATGAAAACAAATTTGTTTTCTTTTGATTTTACCTCAAGACAATATGAACCTTATGTTGTTGAGATTTCTGTTTGTTAGGAAGACCGTATCTGTACGACAATTTAATTCTAATAAAACGATTAGTCCAGCGATTTATATTAAGCCATACACGGTCTAAAAGTTTTCATCTTCTAACTCTGATTTTTCAGTACCATCTTAGCGTGTTGTGTTGTAACTTTTAGCAAATTTCCAGTTCAGTATGCCGTAATTACTGTACCACCTGTGTTCTTTTACATAAAATAGCATTGAGCATTCAAAGCCATTCTGTGTTGCACACTAAGTAGTTTTGAGCAGTGGTACAGAGTCAGACCCCTGTGCAGTGGACAGGCGCAGACTGTGACAGTTCGTATTTGTATAGGTGATGCCACGCTGTGTGCTCTTAGGTGGCAGTAACTTCCTTTGGTTTAATTCTTTTTTCCTTTTGGTTCATGACTAGTAAGAACTGTGTGCCCCCTATTACCACATCTGCAAGCCTATAGTTTATTGGGAAAATGTTTTTTTGGCTTGTTTTGCTGCTCACAAAGAAGGGAAACATGGTTTTAGGGTATGACGATTTCTCTTACCTTTTTGCCCCAGGGAGCAGTTTTCCTCCTTTCATATGGCACTGCAGACAGAAGTGTACTTCCAAACTGCAGTGCTTTTCTTTTGGTTTGCTGATACACTGATATGACACCTACCCCTCCTTCCAGGTTAAGTTTCATTTTATGAACAATACCCAGCAGCCTCTCTCTTCCTTCTGGATTTGATTCCAGAAACATAAACATTTCCTGAAGGCTTCTCACAAGTAATTACCAAAATGATGGATAACAATTTCAGACTATGCAGGTAATCAGTATTCTTTCTTCCAATTTCTTACATGAAACACATATCTCTCAGTGAGAATGTTTGCTTAGAGAAGATAAGATTTTTAAGTGTTTTGTTCCTGCCCTCTTAGTACACACCTCCTTATTTTTGAGGGAAAGCACATGTCTTAAAACAGCAAATTTCTCTTCCTGCTAGAGTTAACAAAATAGATTCTTTTTCCCTTTCTGTATTGGCATAAGAATACAGGTTTCTTGCACGTATAATTGACACAAGTATATCAAAATTGCCTTTTCCCATCAAAGTAGATAGAATGAGTCCATTTCTCCATGCATGTGGTATTCTTATGTGTTACTTTTCTTCCTTACTTTTTGAGGCGGTTTCCTCTAATTGGCATTGCACTCCTCTTTCTGTTTCAGAAGGGTTGCAGTCAAATGGTTCTTTTTTGCCAGTTTGTTGGGTTTGAGGTTTTTTGTTGGTTAAATACCTTAGAAGCTAGGTGTATCTCTGAGGATATTAGATGGATATTGTTAGTTAGATCACTGGATCTGTGTTTCAGGCACCTAAATAGAAGTGGTCTTATTTTTATAGGTGTTCTACAGCAATGTCTCTCACTGCTTGGTAGTCAGTTGTGCATTTCTTCCTTCTCAAAGTTTATGTTGAGAAACCTAAGTTGAGTTTCCTTTGAATGTTTTGCCAGTAGTGTTTCATTGGATTGGAATAGCAGCAAATAAAGCAACAGTGAAAGTAAATATAATAAAGTAAATGTAGATAATTATTCTGGAACATGCATCTTCTGTAGGCTGTGCACAGCATAGTTTCATTCATTGTATGACTCCCTGCTTCAGTCCTTACTGATTCTGACTGGCCAGCCTTTGAGGATGCTTTAGGCTACAGATGTTTATTAACTACCTTCAGTATGATGCTTAGATTGCTGCTCCCCACATTTCATACATTTTTCAGTCCTGATATATAAGTAGCAGTGATCTTGGATAAGGTCTGACTGGCTTAGAGCAAGCATTTGCAAAATAGCAGGGCAGGCAAAATACAGATTTCTTCAGTCCAGCGGCAGGGATAGTACTGTCTGATAGACAGAAGGCTGGCTTGCATTTTCAGCCTGAGGTCTGATTTGCTAGTTGCAAATATTCAAAGTAAGGCAGTAGCTTTCCTGGAAGGCTGTAGTGAAGTATTACTAGTCCCAAGTGAATTAGTGGTTATTAAAAGGTATTCAGTGCTAGGATTTTCTTTAATGATTTTTTCGTAGGAATCCGACAGATTCTCATCTGTTTAATTGTAGTTTTGGATCAGAGCTTGGCTGCCATTTCTGCATCTCACTGACCTGTCTTGACTTGGGGTTGTACTGGAACTAGTTAGTGCTTGAGAAATTAAGACTCTGCAGTCAATTTCCAGCTGTTGATGGTGGTTATGACTTGGCTACCTTACCCTTGGTTTTTAAAGTCAGCCAAATACATAAACAGATACCATTTACCCTGTAAAGTGGGAGATTATGAATTCCGGTCTTCGACTTTCTTTTTACTTCTTCGACGTTAATTCTGGCTTGCTAATATGGTAGGATTTTTTTTTAAACACCCTTGATTTCAGTTCAATGTGTTTGTTAGTCATTAGTATCTTTTTTTTCTCTGTTTGAGTGGGATCATAAGAGAAGAGTTCGAAAGATTTGCCAGGCAGTAAACTGGGAAGGGAAAGTTGGAAGCATCATCAGCTGCTCTGGTTTGGCTGCAGACTTGTTTTATCGTACCATTAAGTAGTATCAAGCTGGTGTACTGCTTGGATCAGGTGAATGAGATACACAGCATAAATTATAGCAAGTATTACTGTTATAGTAAGTATTCTTTCCAATAATTTAGTAGCCAAATACACCAAATTATTTTTGCACTGACAGTGTTCTGGAATTGCTACCTTACCTAAGGTTTGACTGCCTGATTATTACAGATCCCATATCACCAGGATGCAGACTTATAAATCCAGTAACATGATCAAGTTTAAACTTGGAAAAAAATTCATATTCCACTGCTTTGAAACTTCCTATGTGATTACTGTTGGGTCTGAGTCTTCACTTTGTGTCCTAAATTACTGTCTAGCCTATATGTTCTTAAAGATCTGCTATATTTTACTGAAAGGTAGTTGTTCCAGTACTGGGTGATTAGTGCATATGTATACACAGAATTCTTTTATTTAAGATTTTGGGATTTTTTTTTTATCAAAGATTTTTATTATCCAGGGAATGAAAATATTCAGACTCTTAGTGTGGGTGTAATGTGACCCAATTCTAACCTTGCTTGTCTCCCTGACAAGTGTATTTTACACAAATACATAAAAGCTTGTGTATTTGATGATGGGTGTGTTGCATATCAACCTTACAGTTTACTGCATAGCCAATCATCCCAAATGCTCTACTGACATAACCTGGGCAAATCTGAAGCTCTGTGAAAACTGCAGTGTTTTCTTCTGCTTCTTGAATTTCTGGTGTTTCAGATTGGTATCTTAATCTGCCATAGGCTTTTATAACCTAATTTTCTTGATTTCTGTGCTTGTCTTAAAAGAAAAAAAATAAAAGAGTGGCTGGGAAATTTGTATTTATTTTACTTTGGGTTTGTATTGTTAGCACAACTGATATTTCAGAATGGTTTAACATGCACTGTGGAAATTAAAACTTATAGGAGGGACACTTACAAAATTAAGCGTTCAACTGATACTTAGTTCATGTTTGTTTTCACCCAGGTGGAATGCTACTTTTAGTGAGGGCTGAACCTGTAAAGTTGCCATGCAAATGTAGCTGTGTTTCAGTTACGTGGATACCTCAGCGGTCTGTCTATCCCCACTGGATAAAAATATGTTGTTGCTTTTTCCTTGTATAATTCAGGAAGGAATAGTGCTGCTTTTTTTTTTTTTTTAAATTTAAAATGTTTGAGATTAGATCAATTCGGCCAAAAAGCTCTATATTCAATAAACAACGACTTGAGGAGGGTGGATAATGGAAAGCCTTTTGCAGCTCTGATCGTCTAGTTAGCTGTGTAGCGAGCAGTCATCGCTATCATATGTGATAGTGTGGCAGATGTGTAGATAGATAAGTTAGTAGCAGTTGGGCTTTTCCTTTCCTCCACAGACAGAAAAATGTTTCCACTTGCTACAGATGCTGTAGTGCTGCAATTTTACTTTTCAGTCAGTGCGTGCAATGAGCGTGAGTGGTATGTTAGCTGTGCAATTTGGAGGTGTTTTCTGAGCGCAGGGCTTTGGACCACTGCTTGTGGTGGTTGAGGGACGGATTTTGTGGGGGTATTGTGTAGGTGTTTGAGCCTTAAGAGGTGTGATGAGCACATGCATGAAAATGAAAGGTTTAGTGCATACAAACGTGTTGGAGTGTAGGCTCTTAAGTGCTTTTGTGCTGTGAGAGCACTTCAGTGCAGAAGTGCACGGTATAATGCATATGGTTGTGGGGGAAGAACGGGGAGCTTCTGTGTCAAAATGCTGGGTGCATCTGTCTCTGGATCTGTGCATCCACACTGTGTTATTGTCAAATACCTATTTTTAGAATGAGTATCTAATTGGTATTCATGCAGATGGGTGTCTCCCTGTCTCATCTGATCCACTCATCTGAGTGATGCACTCGGTGGGAGGTGTCTGCTGATGAATCTTTCCTGAGCAGTGTGTTCATGTTGGTTTGTTCTCTTACATGTATGCATGTGTTTAATTTGTTACATGAGTGTGTACGTAAGTATGTACATGTGTGTTTGCGCGTTTACCTTTTGCATGCGCTAGCGTGCTCAAAGATAGTATCGTCTAATCCTCTAAAAAATTAATTTCAAAAATGAAAGACACAGAACTTGTAGCCCTTCAAGATATGATTCTTCTCATTATGCAAAGAAGAAGTGCAGAGCAGTGCAGGTTGTGGCCATGGAAACTTAGCCACCTCAGTCCAGACTTCAAGGGATTGCTCCTAGTGTAGTGATGCAGCCAATTATGAGTAAGAATGATGATCTTTCTGCTGCCTTGACTGCTACAAAAGACAGCATGCAAGTTTGGGTGCTAAGTGTATAAGTTCATACAAGTTCATGCTGCTAAATATTTTCTTGATATAATTGTTAAGTAGAAAACCCTGGGTACAAGTGCTAGTCATGTTGGACAGGTGTGTTTTATTATCATGAGAGGAAATATATAATATTTATGAGAGGAAAGATCCTGAGTCTGTTTCCACCCTGTGGCAAACTTGTTGTGTGACTTTGGACAAGTAAGTTTGTCTTGTGTCTCAGATTTGGGGAAAATACTTGCCTGTTACATTGTGAATTAAGCAAGATTTAATTCAATAAAATTATATGTATATTTATGAAAAACGGGTTATGGTAGGCAAAGCTTTAACTATTATGAGCTTAATATAGTCTGTTCCACCTCGACATGGTAGATGTAATTATCTATATATAGTATTATGCATGATCTTGGTGTTTTAAAATGAGATATGTAATCCTAGCTCTAAGGAATAGGATTCATTATAATGTCACCTGATACAAAAAGAGAGGCTAGGCCTTAGAAATGAATTTTCCCCAAATTAAGACAGTCACCGTCCTGACTTTTCCAGATGATCTAATTAAACTGTGGTTTGTATATGGCATGAAGGAGTATTCCCTTTTAGCTATGATTTTCCTCTTACCTGACACAGTAAACCTACTGGATTGCAGGAAGGGTCCCAAGGTTTTAATGCTTACGTAGTAAAGGAGTGAATGTGGTACAGCTGCTGAAAAGGCTCCACTTCTTTGGATAGATCTTAGCTCTTTACCTGGGAGCAGCTGGGATGCTCTGGGTGAGACTGTTCTAGCAATGTTACCATCAGCACTGTCCCAGCTACTGTCAGCAAGGATGATCCTCCCAGAGACACAGTCATAGGCCTTTTTGGGTGATTCTGACTAGCTGTGAGTACGGTATGTGAAGTAGGGTGATCTTCACAGAGGTATTTGTGATAGGGGGAGAAGCAAATGGAGGGAGGAATGCAAATGGATGTTTCTGTTCTTAGGGTTCACCTTGTTTATGTCTCAGGAGTTCCCTTTCTGCTCCTGTCTCCTCACAGATACTCCTGCTTTCAGCATCATGGCCTCTGACCTGGAAAGCAGCCTCACTTCCATAGACTGGCTCCCACAGCTTACTTTAAGGGCTACTATTGAAAAATTAGGGGGTTCCTCACAAGCAGGACCTCCAGGAGCTGCCCGAAAGTGTCCCCCAGGCTCACCGACAGATCCCAATGCCACCCTGAGCAAGGATGAGGCTGCAGTGCACCAAGATGGGAAGCCACGTTACAGCTATGCCACTTTGATCACATATGCCATCAACTCATCACCTGCCAAGAAGATGACACTTAGTGAGATCTACCGTTGGATCTGTGACAACTTTCCCTACTACAAAAATGCTGGTATTGGTTGGAAGGTGAGGACTTGCATCGCTAAAGTACCTTTTTTGTCTAATTACAAGACTTGTTTTCTTAATTCTGTGCAAAATGCCCTCATTGAGCAAAATAAAAAGACAGATGTGAAACTAAGTTGACCAACTGGAGAAAATACAGAGCCAGAAGTCCCGTTTTCTCTGAGAATTTTTTTGTATGCATGTGGTGGCCCCTTAAGGAGGAGTGTGCAAAAAAACCACCAACAACCAAGAGAAACAAAACAAAAACCCCCACAAAACCCACATCACTACCAACCTCTGCATCACACTGATACTGTTTTCATTGCACCTTCTGTACATGTATAGGTGGTTCAGCCCCGTATTATTAATCCTAATTCATCTCTCTCTTTTCCGCAGCTTCTGTTCTGCTCTGTTCCAAGTATATGTAGTGAGCTTTGGCTTTTGAGTATGCACCATCCTTCTATTTTTCTCTACCTGCTCCTGGGCATACTCAGAAGGCTGTATTGTTTTTGTTTTAGCACTTACCTGTATCTCTTACTCTCTCACCAGAACTCTATTCGTCATAACCTCTCTCTGAATAAATGTTTTCGGAAGGTGCCTCGACCAAGAGATGATCCTGGGAAGGTAAGAAATCTGCATGCTCCTGGTCAAGCAATTTAAAACTGCAGGGAATAAGCCGGGGTTGCCCTTTCTAACTCATGGTTGGAATTTGAAACCTAAAGTGTAGGCAAAAATGGAAGCAGTAGTAAGATTTACTGCAGTGCTTTGGCTACAGAAGCATTCACTTAAAGGGAACCTGTAAAGGGGCCTTAATGGTTTTAGCAATTACTTTTCTTATCTGTGATCTTCAGTTGACTTTAAAGATAATGGAAGAAGAAAAAAAAGGGTTTGAATGTACTTTCTTAGTTTTGTTTCTTTTTCTTGATCTTTATGTGTAAAATGTGGGTCTAGTCCATCCTGTTCTATTATGAAAGCCCATACTGGCTACTGGTGAACAGCAGGACTATGTTGTGACATCATGGGTTTCGTGGAGGCAAGACCCATGGAAGTGAGAGGAGAACTACTGCCTATTTAGCCTGCAAAACATTTGGTGCTGGGAAAAAGATATCACCATCAGATAGTTCAAATCTATAGAAATAATTTACAAGTAAAACTCAAGAATTTACAAATTTGTTGGCTAAGTAAGGGCTAATAAAGCTCTGTTAGTATATATAGATTGTAAAGGCGAATTGCTGGCAAAACCAAGACTTGGCATCTTGGCATGCAGATATTATTACTGTTAAAAAAACCCAACCAAATGAGCAGAGGGAAATGGTGGGGACAAGAAGCTGTGTATTTTCACAGAAAGATTGTCTCTTCCCCCCCATCCTAAAGTTACCAGAAAGGGCCACTTGCTCAGGCCGTTTGATTTTCAGGTTATATTTAAAGGACTAAGTGGTGCTCGGTTGGTGTCTATAAATGGAAGTAGTATATCTATGAAGATCACTGCTCAAAAATACCATTGATTATATGGCTCATTCCAGGAAATCCTAACTGACTTCAGTGTATATGTTTGCAGGTGTTCACTGGCACGTTGGGCTGGGCTTATAATGAAAGCCTGTCCTGTGCTTGTCACTGATAATCCAGATTTCAATTGGAGGTTGAAATGAGCTAAATCACACTCTAGAGTTCTCTTTCTACTTATTCAGAAAACAACAGACACAATTATAGACTTCTTTATGTTGAAAGGGACCTCTGGAGGTTAACATGCACCCCCATCCTCCTCCCAGACAGGGACAATTAGATTGGGTTGTTGAGCTCTTTGAGTTTTGAATATCTCCAGAGATGGAGATACCACAACTGGTACCACCATCATTATAAAGAATTTTTTCTGTATATCTGATTGTAATTTCCCTTGCTCTAACTTGTGTTTGTTTGCCTCTTGTTCATTTTTGAGAAGAGTTTGATTCTGTCTTATTTATAGTCTCCTTACACAGTTTAGGACAGTGGTTAGATCCCCTTAGCCTTCTCTTGTCCAGGCTAAACAGATCCCTCTGTGTGTACTGCTTGTACATCATGTGTTTTAGTTCTTAACCATCATGGTGGCCCCTCTTTGGATGCATTCTAGCATGGCAGTGTCAGTCTTGCACTGGGAACCCCCCAAATGGGCACAGTACTCAAAGTGCAGTCTCACAAGCATGGAAAGAGAGCGATCCTTCTTGCTGTCTCTGCCCAATCTGAACATTGAATTGGTTCTCATCAGTCAATAACGAATTCAGGTTGTGAGGAAGGTACTGAAGGGGGTGTGCAGGCCCAAAAGAGTTGGCCTAGCTTGGATCAAAACATCCTTTGCTCTTCTTGGTGTCCTGTCTTGGAGTGAGGGAAATGTAGAGCATTCTGCCTTCCACCAGTAGCATCGTACCTCATTGTTCAATACAGCCCAATGCAAGAGAGGTATCTCTTTCCAACACCCAAGTTGTCTGATGTTCCGGAGGGTGGTCCTTGTGGTCCTAATGTTTAGTTGGTGCTGCGTCCTTTGAGTCAGTAACCCCCTGCTTCAGGAAGCTCTCTGTTTTAATCATGCATTCACCAATGGGTCTTCTTTCCAGGGCTCTTATTGGACAATAGATACGTGTCCAGATATATCTCGCAAGAGGCGGCATCCTCCAGATGATGACGTGAGTGTTGTTCTTTCCAGACAGCATGGAGCAGGAGGGGGAATGCCCTTCTTGTTTCAAGGAGTCCTTCCAGCACCAGACCATGGTATTGTTTTGGGGGCAGGGTATACAGATGGGGAGACAAAGGCTAGGACTGAACGAACTAGTATGTATGTCCTGCTGATTGGCTGTTGTTGCTGCTGTTCAGTAGCAAAGTTAATCTTGTTTAAAGTCCTTTATCCTGACTCTTCAGTGACTAAGGCCCAGTCCTCCTCTTTTCTAAGCCGTGAACTTCTACAGCGGGGGAGCTGGCTTCCCATCTGCAGTTTCACTTCTCCATCTGTTTTTGATTTCTGCTCCTTTCCTTTTCTCTTTCTTCCCCATCCACAGATACCACAAGACTCCCCAGAGCAAGAGGCAAGTAAAAGCCCCCGAGGGGCTGTTCCAGTCAGCACAGAAGCCTCTTTGCCACCTGAGGCCACCCCTCAGCTGTCACTCCAGAGCACCACCCCTATTGCCAACTACAGCCAGGTGAGCAGTGGGGGAAAGGATAGAAGCCTTATGGTGGGGGAAGAGGAGAAAAGGAGAGGGGCAGGAGTGCATGAATGGAAAAGCAAGAAAATAAGGATGAAGCGAATTTTAACCAAGGGCTGGCTGGGGATAAGGGTAAAGGTATATAATGGTATTAGGTAGCTGAAGAAAAGGCTGGAGCCAGTGTGCTGCAGAGGGAATGTGGTGGTTGATTTTCCTCAAGGAAAATGGCATTTGGGGAGATTTGCTGGGAGATGAGCTAAGCAATATGGGATATCAGTGCATGTTCTACCTGTATCTAGTCTCTGGATCCCTGTCTCAAGTTACAAAACTTAGTACAAGCTAAAGGCCTTACTTCTGCCTTCCTTAGCAGGGTGCAGGGCCTGTGGATGTTGCCTCTACTGTAGCAGGGGGGCAGGGCCGTGAAGGGGCTGATGTGCCACCCCCGCTGTACAGTGCCAACCATGACTTCAAGTTCTCCTACTCTGAGATCAACTTCCAGGATCTTAGCTGGTCCTTCCGAAATCTCTACAAATCCATGCTGGAGAAATCATCTTCTTCTCAGCACGGTGAGTAACCGTATGCGTCATGTGGGGTGGGCAGGTATCTGCCCACACAGTCTTGTCCACTGATCTATCCTTGGTATCTCTCAGATCCTTCCTCGTTTAGGAGCCTGTGCAAACAGACTTTCCTTCTTTGGCATGCTGTAATTAGTTCTGCCAGGAGCAGATAAGAAATCTGCATGTCCTTTATCTATTGCTCCCCCTAGTTCTCTCAGAATAAAGAGGATAATGATTTAAAAATACCTTGTGTTGACACAAAAGCAAATACTAAAATGGCAGAAGCTTAGGGAAATGAAGTCCTGAAGAAAAGCATGTCGGAGAAGTGTTCACACTGTCAGGCTAGAAACCATAAGAGGGAGGGGATTGCTGCATGTGGAGTTTCTCCAAATGGAGAGTGGAAAGTCGTCATCGCTCAGATCTGTTAAAACTAGGATTGTACAAGGCCTTTGAGAATTGGGTTTTTGTGGATTGAGAGCGTGCAAGAGGGAGCCGACAGCTCCATTCATAGCTTGAATTTCTGGGGCTGAGGAAGCAGCCAGCAGAGGGCACAGTGGCTGTAGGGATGAGATGGGATGAGGTGTCCACGGAAAAAACACTTCAGAAAACTCTTCAGTTGTTCCCCCCCTTAAACACTCTTCTAAATACTAGTCTGGTGTAAAAAGGAATATATTATTAGATGAGTCTCTCACCTATGCTGTCAGTTATTAGATGAGCCTCTCATCTACGCAGACAAAGTTTGCTACCCTAGGAGGAGCCTCCTGAACTTGTAGCTTCAGTGAAATAAAAATTTATTACTTTTACTGCTTTCGTCATGCTGGCACTTGAGATTCCTAGTAGGAGCCTGTTGTGTGAGGTGGTGTAGAATGAGCAAGCTACAAAAATGTAGAGAAGAACCTTGACTCAGTGTGTGTCTCTGTAAAAGCTTAGCAGCAGCCTGTTTTTTTTTCCTCCAAGTCTTCAGCTGTAAGCTAGTCTAGGAAAACTTGCAGGTTTTGAGGAAATTTTGTGGGCAACTTTTGAGTCAGGATGGCAGTATTCATCCTTTAGCCTCATCGCAGTAGTAGGATATTCTGAGGGTTGATTTTGGATCTAGTAAAAAACTGAGGCTTGCTTGCAGATGGTCACGTAAAGGCACTCAAAGTAAGAAATGGGTAGCTCAGGTTAGTGGTGGGTAATGCCCTTCTCTGTGATTTTTCCTGGAGATTCCACAGCATGAGGGGAGAATGAGCTGGGGGAGCAGACAGATATGCTGAGCTCCTGATGTGGGGAAGAACGGAGAACACCTGATACTTTTGCCTGTAGGGGACGCCTGAAATACAAGAGGATAGAAATGACACACCCAATGAGTCAGGAGGAATGAAAGCAATAAAGGAGCCCTCATGTGTGCAATGTGTTCTGTGTACAAAAGCAGTAGAATGTGTGACCTGTGATGATCTGTGTGAGAAAAATTGTGAAGGTTCCCAACCAAGCTGCTTGTAAGATGGGAACTGAAGGGAGCTTTTGGAAACAACAAGTCAGATTTATCAAGTTATCTGTTTTCTAAATGTTTTGTTGTTTAAGTTTGCTTAATGGTCATTTCTAGGAAAACAACATGTGCATGACATTTCAGGAGAGCATGGGTTACTTTGGAAAGTATAGAAAAAATCCACGGAGGAGTTTAAGAGCCTAATTCTGTACCAGAAGTTTAAATCCTGATGGGGCTTTGTCGTAGAGCCTTTTGTTTTGAACAGAATTTGGAGCGCAGTGAGGGCATAACCGGCCAGGTGATAGTTGTTGGCAGCCTGTAGAGGGCACTCCGAAAGCTTCATAAATAGCAGGATGAGCAGTGTGAAATTAGAGATGGATAATTTAAGTGGAGGTCTGGTCCAGGCAGCTCTTAAAGCTCCCTCCTCTTTCTTTCACTTGGCAGGTTTCTCTTCTCTCCTTGGTGACATGCAGCCCTCCAACCACAACTACTACATGTACCAGCAGCAGCAGCAGCAAGGCCCCTCCTCAGTGGGTGCTGCTCCCCCACTTCACACTCCAACCCCGGAGGGTTGCCCATCCCAAGGGGGAAAGCAGCAGGGTGGTGAAGGTTATGGCCCTCCACCAGTGATGTCCATGCACCCACCCCCAATGCAGCATGGAGGCTACCACCAGCATCAACAACATCACCCACACTCCCACCCACAGCAGCAGCCACATCAGCACCAGCAGCAGCAGCAGTCACAGGCTTCAATCAACAATGCTGGCTTTGGTGAGTCAGGGGCGATGGAAAGAACAGTGGGGGAAGAGGGAGCAGTGAGGAGCCCCCAGGCAGAAATCTCACGAGAGTTTTTCCTGTGTTTTGTGGAAAAAGGGTGAAAGCCAGTTATGATTGAAATCTGAAAGGAAAATTGCTTCCTTACTGAAGGAAAAGAGGATACATTCACACTCGGTTTGGGATTCTGTTTAGGGATGCAGGATAAAGTCAGGGGCTAAAAGAAAAAGGAGGCACCGTGCCCAGTCTTCCGAGACAGAACAGATTTCTGGCCACTGTAGCATCAGGCTCTTTGGTGAAGAGGGGCCAATCATTTTATATTAAGGGCTGGAGGGAAAGGGGGGCCTGTATTGGAATAATCTTCTCCCTATTTCATTCCAGCATTTCCCCCTGATTGGTGCTCCAACATTGATTCCCTGAAGGAAAGCTTCAAGATGGTAAACCGGCTGAACTGGTCTAGCATTGAGCACTCCCAATTCTCAGGTCAGTGTTGGCCTAGTGACCAGGCCTAGTGACTCAGTGACTAGGGCTGTAGTCTAGAATATGTGAGTGCTGTGCCCAGATCTTTTTTTCAATGTAACCGTGTCAAGTCCATGGCTTTCTCAGTGACTCAACTCCTCTATTTGTAAAATGAGGTGTCCTACCTCATGTAAAATGGGTTCTGCTAAAGTCCCTGAAGCACTTGAATGCTGCAGGAATTTGGGCAGGGGGGCTGAATTCATAAAAGTATGTCAGAAAGCTAACTGAGATTTTTCCCTCCCCTACCTGAGTCAGTGAGACAGTATCCTAGATATGGAACTCTCCAGGAGTTTGGTGACAGATTTGAAGCATTGAAGTTGGGTTTGTGGGGAGAAGGTAGGATTTAGGGGTAGAAGACAGAAATCCCTTTGCAGGGAGGACCACAGTGTGAGTGCTGGCTTTGACATTGTCCTCTGTCCCCTGCAGAGTTGATGGAGAGTCTGCGCCAGGCTGAGCGGAAGAACTGGACGCTGGATCAACACCATATTGCCAACCTCTGTGACTCCCTTAATCACTTTCTTACCCAGACTGGTCAGCTCCCTCATCTGGTTGGCCCACAGCAGCCCCCCCGAATCTCTGATTCTTGTGCCCTGAACAGTGGCAAGCAGGAGCAGTCCATGAACCAAGGTAATGAGGAGGGAGACTAAAATGATGTGTAAATGAAGGCCCAGTTCTGTGAATATCCTAAACTACTTGCAGCCTTGCCAGGCAATGTAGCACTGAGCAACTCAGGGCTAGGCTGTCAGAGCTGTTCATACAACTCCCCTTCCTCTGGCTTTAAAGAATTAGGATGTCCTATGTCTGTGGCCTAGACAGACCGTTATTATGTGATGCATACCATGGACAGGCAACCTCTCCAGGCAGAAATACATTTAAGAGGTAAACCCATAAAAGGAGAAGGGGGTGGTGTGTTTGTAGGTGACCAACAGAAAGGAATTGCAAGGTAGAGAGACTGCTGTTCCAGATGGCAGGGGCTGTAGGAGCTGTAAAGATGGAAGCTCTTACACCCATGTTGGAGAAATACTGACTGGACAAAGAGTAGGAGGATGCACTCTGCGGAGAGCACAGAGGATATCATGGTCTTGACAGAACTGTGATGGTGTCTGTCATCTAGTACTGAACTAAATGAATGATATTGAGCCAGCCTGTGGTGTTTCTGGATGAAAATTTTCTTCTTTTACAATGATAGAGAAACTTCTGCTGGTTCCAAGAACAAGATCCCTGACCAAGCTATAGTTAGGACCCAACAGCTGAACATCTCCTCAGTATCCCGTGGGTCTGAGTGAGTTGCTCTGTGGCTGAGCTGCCACCCAGTCAGGGCCAAGACAGCTGACCAGAACGTTAATGGGGCTCTTTTTATTCCTTTCACAGTGAACTCCTATGGTCAGCCCCAGCCTCCCCATCTCTTCTCCGGGCCATCTCCTATGTACCAGATTTCCACCCAGGACTCTCCAGGATATAATCGCCCAGGTAAGGGGTGACATTAAGACATACTATACCAATGAATGTTAAAGAACTGGTTCCCAAGCCCTTTGTGCATTTCTCCCAACGCACTTACTAATCAAACGGAGCACTGAGGGTAGAGAGGGAGCCTGGATTGCAAGGGACCTGCCATAGCTCTGGCAATGTTTAGTATTTCAGCGGCCTGATTTCTTTCACTTCACATAAATAGTCTTCTAGCTCAGCTTCCCCCTCAGTTGGTTGCTTGAAGGCAACTTTACTTGAGAAGCTTCTGATGATGAAGTCCTTTGTGCTCTATCAGCAGTCAGCTGTAAGGAAAGTTAAGGAGACTGAAACTTAACCTCTGTAGAAGCTGCTGTGGCGAATTTCACAGCAGACCACCTACAGTCATTGGTAGGTGCTGTCTGACGGAGAAATCCATGCTTGGTAAACTGTTGGAATGGAGAAGGCCCAAATCGCTTATGCTTTCTTTTGCACAAGGGCCCGCTGTAAAAAAGCGTGGCATTTTTTATTCTAACTGTTCTTTTTCCTTTCTCTTCTTTTTTTCTTGTTTTTGGCTCAGCTCACCATCTGGTCCCTCGGCCTCCAGGGCCGCCTCCAGGCGCCAATGAGGAAATCCCCGATGATTTCGACTGGGACTTGATCACCTAGCGAGTTACAGACTTGATAGCCCGTCCTTTGTGAAGGACGCGGGAGGGGAGGGGGACATGGGGTCAATGGTGCCAGCACCACCCTCCCCAGCCTCCCTGCCTTGCCTGTATATAGATATATATTCTCTATCTCCGCCAGAGAAGCCACCGCAAGATGCTGCCGAAGATAATCCTTCCTTGCGTCCTGTTTTATCTTCTTTTTCTTCTTTTGTTTATTATTATTATTGTTATTATTATTATTATTATTACCAATAATTGAGCACAGCCCTCCCCCTCCTCTGGTGGCCTCAGACGCATCAGATTGGCTCTTTCGTGTTGCGTAGCGCCCTGTGGAGGGCGGAAAGATGGGTCCTTGGTGCCATGAAAAGACCTCGGAAGGCTGAATCCTCGAGTGCATCTTTCTCTGCCTCCGTCAATTTTTGCGTTTAACAATCCCTCTTTCCCTTCAAGGTGGCCGGTGAATCTGTCGTATTGGCTACTGGAGTGAGAGAGCCTAACGGACCCTGGGAGCCTGTAGTTATGTTGTTCCGTAAATGTTGTAAAGGTCAGGGGGCTGAAGGGACACTGGAGGGGTGATCTTAGCTCTGTGAACTTTCTCGCACCGGCAGGAAAAGCAAGAAAAGAAGTTCCCAAGTACAAAGAGAGGGTAATCCCTGAGGTAGGGAGAGCTGAGCTGTGAGGGCAGACCTGAGTTTGGAGAAAGGAGAATGTGGCAGAGATGGTATTTCAGCAGAGGTTTTGGAATGCAGTGCCATCTGTGAGGACTGAGAGGGATTTTGAGGGAATCCTGACCTATTTTCTACACTGCCTTTTGCAGTCTCCAGGTGAAGCCTACATACCCATCAGGCAAAAGAAGCAGTCAGGGGTGTCACATGTGATTCAGCAAATTCTATTCCCCAGAGCTTTTCATTTCACCCCCCACCCCTTCCAGCCCTTGTTCAAAATATGTAGTGAGGCTCTTGCATATGCAAATTTGGAAGTTTTCTCCCATCAGTATTTGTTCAGTTGTTATTTGGCCTTCCACCCCTCGTATTTCGTTGGAGACTGTCCTTGCCTGCAGTTTGAGAGCGCCAGCAACAGGAGCCTTGTTGCGTCGGTGCGAGTTCTCTGTCAGTGGTTCCCACTTTGGGAATGGGCTAATGGTGGGAAGAGGAAGCTGCTTCTCGGTGTGGAGGTGCATTAGGGGACTTCTGGACCCTCTGGTCACACAACCGGGAGGCCCTCACAAAGTGGTTTTTCTAAGAGGTGCATTAGAAGAGAGAGGATGAAGTGGGGCAGATTTTTAAACTGAACAGCCAAAGAGTGTAGTATAAAAGGGAGGAGGGTGGGTCAGACCCCTTGCAGTTCAGCTGGGGAGATGATGGAATTTAGGGTACATCCTGAAGGATGAGTTTTGTCAGCACTTGCAAATCAGGAAGGTGGAAAGGTGCAGGAGCAGGAGTGAGTGTTGAGATGCCTCCTCCCCAAAGCTGTGTCCTGTGTTCCCCTTTTTTCTGGTATGACTCTGTTCTGTCAGACCTCTTGTTTCCTCTTAATATTGTGTAAAGCCTCCCCTCAGCACTTACTCCCCATTTACCAGTGAAGGGAACCAAGATGGAAATAAAACATCATTGGCCGCTTGACAGACCTGGGACAGGGGAGTAATAACGCCTACTCTGACTGCAGGAAGGTGGGGAACTAGCATTGCTTTTTAAATTTGCTGTAGGGATAAACCAATTGGATCTTTGTCAGGGAAGTGGACAGAGTCTCGTTGTATTGGGGGGGGGGGCATTTTTGTTTGTTTCTTTTTTTTTTTTTTTTTTCTTTTTTAAGTGTGTGTTTTGGGGGGAGTTCATCATTGAGTGTTTCCAAGAGAAATGAGGAATCCCAGACAACTTCAGCATGGAGTCAGCTGTTATCTCTGCTGCCTCTGGATGGGACTGATACAGCTTGGAAGCGTGTGTGATGGGTTTCTGTGGAAAGTGGCACCAGAGACAACCACGAGAGACAACTTCTGGTAGGTGCCAGTTAGTGCTTTGCAGAGGATGTTACTGAGAGCAGGCCCTGTGGAAGTCTGAAAACACCACCAGAAGAAAACCAAACCAAGATGGCTCCTTCTGCGTATCCAAGTGCTCCTCATTTGCATATTTGCCTCATTTGCGTATTAAGTTGCGCCTCATTTGCATATGTAAATACATGCCGGTCAGTGTGCAAATTATCCTCGTTCCTCTGCCCCTGAAATAAATGTGCGTTGTTAGTGCGTGGGAAGGCATCGGGTGGGCGGCGTGGAGCTCTGCAGGGTGCGCGGGCACCGGCCTGCAGGGAGGGGGGACGCCGGCCTGTCCCCGAGGGGGGCTCTTGCAGGCCCCCCCCAGCGTGGTGTGGCCCCCGCGCTTTGTGTCAGTGGTCAGGGAGAGAGGGGCGTGGTCTCACGAGTTTATTTTTGTGCATGCTTTCTTAATAAAAAGAAAAAGTGAATGTTTATGGTTTAACTCTTTTGGTGCCAGTATTGAATTTTTTCGCAGCGGCGCCTGTCAGGTGGGCTTGGTTCGACCTTAGAAACAGAATTTGGGTGTGAATATTCCTAAATTAACAGCTCACACTGTGGTGGGTTGACCCTGGCTGGACGTCAGGTGCTGCCCAAAGCCACTCTATCGCTCCCCTCCTCAGCTGGACAGTGGGGAGAAAATACAATGGAAGGCTCATGGGTCGAAATAAGGGAGGGAGATCACCCAGCAATTACCGTCACGGGCAAAATAGACTCAGGGAAATTAGTTTAATTTATTACCAATCAAATGAGAGTAGGATAATAAGAAATAAAACCAAATCTTAAAACATCTTCTCCGCACCCCTCCCTTCTTCCTGGGCTTGGTTTTGCTCACGATTTCTGTCCCTCCTCCCCTCCAGTGGCACAGGGGGATGGGGAATGGGGGTTGCGGTCAGTTCATCACCTGTTGTCTCTGCCACTCCTTCCTCCTCAAGGGGAGGACTCCTCTTCCTCTGCTGCAGCATGGGGTCCCTCCCACAGGAGACAGTCCTCCATGAACTTTTCCAATGTGAATCCTTCCCCCAAACTGTAGTTCTTCCTGTGGGGGACCCACGCTAGAGCAGTTCGTGGTCACAAGTCCTGCCAGGAGCCTGCTCCAGCACGGACTCCTCTCTTCATGCGGTCACAGCCTCCTTCGGGCATCCACCTGCCCTGGCGTGGGTTCTCCCACGGGCTGCAGATGGGATCGAGTGCACCCTCAACAAGTTTGCCGATGCCACCAAGCTGTGTGGTGCGGTTGACACACTGGAGGGAAGGGATGTGCCATCCAGAGGGACCTGGACAGGCTGGAGAGGTAGGACCGTGCAAACCTCATGAGGTTCAACAAGGCCAAGTGCAAGGTCCTGCACATGGGTCGGGGCAATCCCAAGCACAAATACAGGCTGGGTGATGAGTGGATTGAGAGCAGCCCTGCGGAGAAGGATTTGGGGGTATTAGTGGATGGAAAACTGACTATGAGCCAGCAATGTGCGCTCATAGCCCAGAAAGCCAACTGTGTCCTGGTCTGCATCAAGGGAAGTGTGGCCAGCAGGTCGAGGGAGGGGATTCTCCCCATTTACTCTGCTGTTGTGAGACCCCACCTGCAGTGCTGTGTCCAGCTCTGGAGAAGGCTCTGTGGAGACCTTATAGCGGCCTTCCAGTACTTAAAGGGGCTACAGGAGAGCTGGGGAGGGACTCTGCATCAGGGGGTGTAGGGATAGGATGAGGGGTAACAGTTTTAAACTGAAAGAGGGTAGATTTAGACTAGGTAGAAGGAAGAAATTCCTCACTGTGAGGGTGGTGATACACTGGCACAGGTTGCCCAGAGAAGCTGTGGCTGCCCCCTCCCTGGCAGTGTTCAAGGCCAGGTTGGACGGGGCTTTGAGCAACCTGGGCTAGTGGAAGGTGTCCCTGCCCATGGCAGGAGGGTTTGGACTGGATGGGCTTTAAGGTCCCTTCCAACCCAAACCATGCTGTGATTCTATGATACCTGCTCCACTGTTAACTTCCATGGGTGCAGGGGCACAGCTGCCTCACCATGGGCTTCACCACAGGCTGTGGGGGAATCTCTGCTCCGGCACCTGGAGCACCTCCTCCCCCTCCTTCTGCACTGACCTTGGTGTCTGCAGGGCTGTTTTTCTCACATATTCTCACTCCTCTCTCCTGCTGCAATTGCACATGTTTGGTTTTTCTTTTCCTCCCTTCTCAAATATGTTATCCCAGAGGTGCTGCCACTGTTGCTGACGGGCTCAGCCTTGGCCAGCAGCCAGTCTGTCTTGGAGCCGGCTGCCACTGGCTCTATCGGACACAGGGGAAGCTTCTAGCAGCTTCTCACAGAAGCCACCCCTGTAGCTCTGCTGCTACCAAAACCTTGCCACGCAAACCCAGTACACACACCTATATGTACTTCAGAACTGAGACTTTTTAGGATGTCAAGAGAAAGAGCCAAAAGTTCTCACAGCTGCTGTTCTCAGGACACTGAGATCCATGAATCTTTCAACTTGTGCTCACCAGTAAGACAAAGTGAAAACTATACCAATGTTTAGTGGCTGTTTGTCATACCAGTTGTTGACCCTACTCTGTTAAGGAAGGACTAACATAAGCAGATTGTAAACCACTTCCTTAGAGTACCTAGTAAATATACTTCTGCATTTCAGGAGCAGGGAACGTTCAGGCTTGGGAAACACCCCCATAATAACCTGACTGGACAAAATTTTTATCTTCCTCCACCAGAAAGACAATGAGAAGCACATCTCTGTTATAGAGAGCTGGACATGACCGCTGCCACAGGCTTGTTCCCCACCTTCTTGAGGTCAGACTGGAGGTTTTCACTTCTCGATTCCAAGGTTTTACCAAATAGCTGATAGTCCAGCAGCCACCTGGACTGCAGTTGCTCAAATTCTGCTGGTGCGCCATCTTAAAATGTAGTAGGTACATTTGGATAATCTCAGACTACTTCCTAAAAGGAGGATTTGGGACTCTGGTGGTGGAGGGAGTGTTGGGGAGGCAGTGACTGAGTGCATGCTGACAAACAGGTGCTTTGGGCCAGTTACTACTGTACAGTGATGGATTTGTCGGGACACAGAAATATCTTGGGCATCTACCAGGGCATGAAAGTCAGTTCAGCACAGCTGACTGAGGCAAGTGCTGTTCTAATGCACTGCTGTAGGAAAATCTAGCACTAACCTCTAAGGAAATCTTCAGAAAAAAAACCCCTCAGACCCCGAGTATAGTTAAAGGAGAGGAAAGACGGAATGACAGATTCCAAGGACAGACATCAAAGTTAGTTTCATTGCAGTTTATCAGAGACAGGAAATGTAGAACATAGACATATGCAAATGACTCTAATGACATTCTCATCTAGCAAGTCAGAGGTTAAACTACATAATCCCACCACAAATCATTCTGCAAGCCTGCTTTCTTCTTTAAAGGTTTAAGTAGTCCGTGTCTTCTGCTTCACGAGTCTTCTCTCAGATTATTATTCCTGGTACTTCCATCTTCCCATCTCTCTAAAGTAGGATATGAAGGCGGTTAGCTGTTCTGATCCGAACCATCTCAGTGCCCTGTGTGCAGATCTGCAGATTAATCAAATGTGTCAGAGCAAAAAATCTTTTAAGTGGCGAGTGATTGATGCACAGGGCCATAGCTTGCTCACTCTACAGTGGTGATCAGAAGTCCTGCATTACACTGTGCTGCTAATGTCCTTCTCTGTCGAAGTCTTGCTTCTGTCAAGGGAGTAAGGGTTTGAACGTGTTGGTTCCTCAGTAAAGGCAACTTCCAAGATTCCTTGCACTGTTTGTCGAGCCTTTGCCCTGAAGTCCCGCCCCACAAAAACATAGAGCAGGGGGTTGATGCAGCTGTTGGCGTACGCAAGTGCTGTAGAGAGGTGATCCCAGAGGACTAATGACTCCTTCAGTCTCGTTCCAAGAGTAGGTACAAGGGGCAGAATCCCAACTACATGGTATGGAGCCCAGCAGATGAAGAATGCAGCTACCACAAGTACAATTGTTCGCAGCATCCTGTTGCGTGGCTTGTGAAACTGATTTGCACGCGTTCTGAAAGCAATAAGGGCATAGCAAACTGCCATTATGCCAAAGGGGAGTACAAAGCCAAAAACAGCCCTAGTGATGTTTATTACCCGTAAGGCAAGGGATACAGGATAACCTTCATAGAAATTTCCCCAAGAGTCATTACCATTGTAGGCTAAAGGTGAGTATTCTTCCCATGACACATTTACAGAATCATTCATATAACTCTCATCATTATAATCCATATAAACCTCATCATCTCCAAAACTGTACCCACACTCCGTTTTGCCATCATAAGTGCTAGTCTCACGGTAGTGGAAGACAGGACAGCAGAAAATGAAGGCCAGGATCCAAATGCCACTGCATATTAGTGATATAAATTTCACTGTTCGATGATTTTGACACCAGACCGGTTTCATCACAAGGAGGCACCGGTCAATGCTGATGGCCACGAGTAGGAAGATGCTAGCAAACATAGTGAAGATTATGATTGATGGAATGACTTTGCAGAGGAACCAACCATATGGCCAGTGCTCATGGAGGATCAGGTGAACAATGGAAAATGGCAAGGACAAGCAGCACATGAAGTCAGCCATGGCAAGGTTTAGGAACCAGACAATGTTCACAGACCTTTTCATTTTCAGACCAGCTACCCAGATCACCAGTCCATTGCCTGGGACACCTATGATGAAAATGATGATGAAGACAGCAATGGAGACAATGGACTCTGAAGCGTAATGTGCAGCAGCCTGTTCATGTGAACTGCTATTACCCAGGAGTTGAGGCATTCTGTAGCTATAAAACAGAAAATAAATTAATAGGGAATTCACACCCTCCTCCCCAAATTCTTCTCTTTATCTGTACTGAAGCACCTCTGACAGTACAGAGCTGTGGGGGTACAAAGGCATCGGACTACACAAATTTATGCTAAAGGCTTTACTTGTCTGACCTTTATCACCTTCATCATTCTCATGGTGGCTAAACTACATAAGCCCCACTATTCAAACAGGGGGGTGTAGACACTTAAATTCTCCTATCTCTACCACCCCCTTTGATTTCAGTCTGGTTCTTTTTTAGTCTCCACTCTAAAGTGGAGACTCTATTCACAAGCCCACACTGTCACCAGGTGTCTTTCCTCATTGACTTCCAGCTTTGTACACACTTTTCTCCAGAAAGGTAAGTCAGTCAGCATTTTAGTTACTTTCCCCTTTAAAATTAGTGATTTCTTCTGGCGTAACCAGTGAAATAGGTTTAGGTTAAGAAAGCAATGCTTGTCTTAATGAAATAACCCTGTTCCACTTTCTGGACATTATAAATAGACCAGACAGGACAGCAACTCTGTTTGCTAAGAGATATTTTTAGGAAAGTCTCAGTAAGCATTTCCTTCTCCCTGCTTTTTTCTAAGCTCTCTGCTGGTTCCTTGGAAAGACAGAAATTTAGTTGTAGAAAGAAAAATTAAAATACAGAGTAATAGCAGTAATGTTCTTGAGCCATTTTAGATATAAGAAAAGGTGTCTTACTGCAAGACAATGAAGCTAAGACACAGAATACTTAAGTGACATTTTAAAACTATGAGAATAGTAGTGGAAAAACTTTAATTGCTCAATTATCCTTGGACTTAGATATTAGTAAATTTAGAAAGGAAAGTAAAGGAACTCTAGCGAAGTCAATACAGAACTGAGAAAAAGAGCCTGATCATCCTTCAGGCATTATTAAAATTGTTTATAAAATCCCTGTTAACTAAACCCTTGTCGAATCAATGAATACACTTGTGTTGCTGAAAGGTCCATAAAAGCATTACCAGGATGCAGGGAAGCTGCATAGGTAAGAGCTGAATACAGCCTGCAGAAGCAACTGAGGAGACATGAATAAGACAAACCCAACTGATTCTATTTTAACCTCTGTTATGCCAGTATTTAAATGCCAGTCAGGGACTGCTGTGTGCAGGACTAAATATCAATATTATTTTAAAAAAAAAAAGAATATTTCTTGCATAACACACAGTCTAAATGTGGAGCAATGCAGAAGCGTTAGAACTTCTTCACCACGAAGGAAATTAGATAAACAGTTGTAACAGACATTGTAATTTACCACTTTTTGGTAACAACTGCTAAGAGGCTTTTAGGTGAGAGTGATCTGCAAGGAAAGCTAAGAAAGAAGTCACTGGAAGGCCACTGGGGGCTTAATTTAAAATTCTAAGAAGTTCGTTCCATTTCCTGCGGTCTTACTGATACATGCAGAAGTGACTTTTACAGGCACAACCGGAGAACAGTGCTGCAAAAGCTGAATCTTGCTGCCTTCTCATATAGCTACAAAAGATGGTATGAAGGGGATAGGGAGTCAAGGAATGCTGTAAAGATAGTAATACAAATACTACTCCAAAGCAAACTGAGGGATGAATCAATAAGAAGATACTGCCCACGCAATGTTTTCGAGAGTGCTAAAAGGGCTGCTATGTGGTTATGAAAATGGAAGGGGGAACTGGAGGGGAGAGAGAGGTTTTCAGGAGTGAAGAATAAGAAATTGCAAGTTGAAGAGGAAAGCAGAATTCTGCAGCTTATTATACCTACCAGATATGTCAGTGTCTCAGGGAGCAAGTACCATCATCAGTCCCGTCTCTAGAGTGACTGAAAAAAGAAACTCACATGACATTTTAGGAACTGCTTTTTTCCTGTATGTGCGTGTGTGTGCAAAGTATGTTCTTCCACCCTGACAGAAATCTTAGAAAGATTCATATTGGAAGTTTTAGATATGACCGGTTGACAAAATAAACAAAAAGGAAAACCACAAGAAGCTGTCCCAACAACGACAAAATAAAATAGTGCCCTGAGTCAAAGAATGATAGAAAGCAAGGCAATGACAGGCACAGACATATACTTCACTATAGTTTCCATAAGACAACTGAATCAGATGTCTTGTCTGTTGGCATAATGCTGACCTTTGCTTGATGTAATTCATAATTCCAAACCCTGCCATGCCACCATCAGGTGTCTTGTAGCCACCTCCATGTTTTACCAGATCAGCACATTCACCTAGCTAATCCCATTTCAGGGATTCTTATCCATCCAGATAAGCTTCTGTCCCAGCTTGAGACAGTTTAGTTCACCAAATACACTGTACACCAGAACATTGTACTCAGCAAACCATAACTGGTCATGTCAAAGGGATTTTTGGCTTTTCAGGGTATTTTTTTTTTTAAAGAAAGACGGAACTTAACTGATGAAAAGTTTGAAGTGGTTAACTGGAATGCTGATAGCACGAAATGTGGCAAGACTATAAAAAGAAAAGACATCTAGGGTGAGGCATTTCAAATGTGCAACAACGGGGCTCCCCCTCACTCCTCCCAGTTTGGGAAATGAAGACTGCTAGCAGAAATGACAAAGCCCAGACATACAAGAATCAGCCTTGGTATTTTGGATTTGGTTTCGAAAATGAACTGGGGTGGAGCAGAGTTCTGCTCCTGAGCGTGTCTTTGTGAAACACACATATGCTGCCTCCAACACAAAACTAGTGAAACCAGAAACAGGAAGGCAGGCCAGGGCTGGGCTGTACTCCCAAAGATGGATGGGCTGTCAGCAGCCTACCAGGAAAATTCCTCTAGCTGCATCTTATCCTCAGCTATCCCCTTTCCTGGGGGACTCCTCAGACCCAGACAGGAAGTGTTGATACTCCTATTGGCTCTTGTTGGCCAAGGGATGTGCCACCTTTTCACCACCTTGTGACTAGCTCTAGTCAAACTCTCCTTTGCAAGAAGGTCCTTCTCCACCAGTTGGACAGCTCTGATCCTCACAGTTCAAACCTCTCCCCTGCAGCCAACCTTGACACAGCAAGCACTTTGTCTTTAGTCTCACCCTGGACAAGGACGAGATGACGTGGTACCTCTCTGTATAGGTTTGCAGATCAAGGAACCTTTTAAACAGTTTGACTAGTGAAGCGTTTTGCACCTCAGCAAAAAGGGCCTAATGATGTAGACACTCAAAGGAGATGGTGCGAGGTGGAAAAAAAGGCATTTTTGTTGCTTTCATAAAAAGGTTACTTAGATCAGACCAGACCTTTGACTTGCAGTTTTGACGGTAATCCCAAATTACCACACTGCATTCTTTTCTTCTCTTCTGGATCTCTCCCTTCCCCTCATGATAAACAGACTGAGTTAGCTTAGAAAGACTCTAATTCACAGCATCACAGAATAGTTGAAGTTGGACAACTGTCTGGAGACTCTAGCCCAACCCCACTGCTCAAAGCAGGGTCAGCTAGATTGTCCAGGACTGTGTCCAGTCGGGTTTGAGTATCTCCTCAGAAGGAGACTCCACAAACTCTCTGGGCAACCTGCTCCAGTGTTCAACCACCCTCACAGTAAAAAACTGTTTTATTGTGTTCAGATGGAACTTCCCGTGTTTCAGTGTGTGCTCACTGCCTCTTGTCCTGTCACTAGGCACCACTGAGAAGAGTCTGGCTCTATCTCCATTAAATACTCCCATCGGGTAGATGAGAAACTCCCCCTGAGCCTTCTCTTCTCCAGGCCCAACAGTTCCAGCTCCCTTAGCCTCTCTTTCTTTGCATGACAGATGTACCAGTCCCTTAATTACCCTCGTGGCTCTCCACAAGTTTCACTCCACTATGTCCATGTCTCTCTAGTACTGGGGAGCCCAGAACTGGACCCAGCATTCTAGATGTGGCCTCACCAGTGCTGAGGGGAAGGATCATCTCCCTTGACCTGCTGGCAACAGGCCTCCTAATCTAGCCCTGGCAGCCATTTCTTTGCTGCAAAGGCGCATTGCTGGTTTATGTTCGGCTTTTTGTCCACTAGGACCACAACATCATCATTTTCTGCCAAGCTGCTTTTGGTATTAGTGCCTGGGGTTGTTCCTCCCCAGGTGCAGGACTTCACACTTCTTGAACTTCATGAGGTTCCTGTCTGCCCAGTTCTCCAGCACGTCTGTCCAGGTTCCTCTGGATGGTAGCACAGACACCTGGTGCATAAGCCACTCCTACCAGTTTTGTATCATCTGCAAACTTGTTGAGGGTGTACAATCCTTCATCATCCAGATCCTTAACAAAGAGTTAAACAGTACTGGAACCAGTGTTAACCACAGCCGGACACCACCAGTGACTGGTCTCCAGCTGGATTTAGTTCCCCTGATCACCACCCTCTGAGCCCAGCAGTTCAGCTGCTCACTGAACTCCACCTCGCTGTTCACCTGTCTGGCCCATACTCCATCAGCTTGTCTCTGAGGATGTTCACATTGATGTTTATCTTGATGTACTGACTCAACTGGCGACCACGACAAGTTGGCTAAAATCTTAATGCAAGTTACCATTTATAGTGCCGTTTCAGGTTTGTTATTACAAAACTGCACCAGTCTATCAGTTATTAGTTACACCCATGTGCAATTCTAAAAATGTGATCAATATATTTACAAAAGCCTCCCTCATGCAAGAGTATCCAGGTTGTCTCCAAAACACTTTAGCAAGGACTAAGAATTCCACTTGTATTTCATATTTCTACTTCTTCTGCAGAGCTTTGCGTCCCCTCTCACACCTCCCATTTGTTTCTCTGCCTGCGGTGTGACTAGCTAGCTATGATCTTTCGCAGACCCCAAATGTTCCTTGTGCAGATGGCAAACCCATCTTCCTTAAAAAAACCTGTCCAGAACACTCCCCATAAACCTTAGCCATAACTAGCCCAGCTGTTTCTCTAGGAAGCATACTGCAGTGGTCTGCTGGCTGGTCTTTGCCATGCGCTTGTTTTCATCGTCACAACTGTGCACTTGGTTTCATAGGGACTCCCCGGGAACATCAAGTGTCTGCAGGGTTGCCCTGCACTGGTACTCCTCAGACTCTCCTCTTCAGAAAATCCACTGAATGACCCAAAGAAATTTTTGTGCATCGCTGAATAAGCTCAGCTCAGCACAAGCTTTGGACACCACGCAGGGAACACAGCTTGGCAAAACTGGTACATACATAGATCGTATATAATTAAAAAGTGGCTCTTCACAATAACAGGTTCTCAGTACTGGGTGAGTTTTTGGGTCAGATGTTTTGCCAGGGCATTTTCAATGAATGAAACACCATTTGAAATAGTATTTGGACTGTTTTGTAAAAATGTTCATTTTGGGATTAATCTTTAAGTTATATAATGAGTTGTTTTTTGAGACTGGTTCCCCCTGTTCCTTCTGTGCAGAGAAGGAAAATTCCAAATGTTGGGTCCATCCATTAAGTACATTCCTGGGAAATGCCTTATTTATTTTCTTAAATAAGCAAAGCAAAAGCCCAAATGATTCTTCTGCATGGTTTATTATGAAGCTACCTACAGATTGGCATGAACTGTGCATTTTTTCAGAGTAAACATTTAGTACTTTTAGAGACTCAGACACTGGCTACTGCATAGCAGTAAACTTCAACACTAGTCTTTACTGAAAAGTCACTATTTAAAAAAAATAGCAGTTTAAATGTTACTAGTCTTGTCATATTTGATAAATAAACTAGTATCTATACACTTATTTTGGACATATTTCTGGGAAATCACACTCCCAAAATTAACCTTTACATAGCAGGCACTTTCAACACTTCTACCTGTTACTTCCTGTAATGGTTTGTGCTGTGTTTTACCTTTGGTTTGCTGTTCTACCAAAGGCCTCCTGATCCCAGAACCACAGGCCACACAAAATTCCATTTTCACTTAAAACCCAAGCATTGGCCCAAGGCTGCAGAGAAGAAAACCATGCTGGGGAGAAGCGCCCAGGCTCACTGCCGAGGGCACGCAGGGATCCACACCCCCCCCCTCCCCCAGATATTCATGTGGCAGCACAAAACCCAGCCCTGTGTTTCAGCAGGGTGTAAAAGAATGCCAGTGTTACATTGCTTGCCAGGCTGCTGGAGTTAAGGCAAAAAGGTTAATGAGAGGCAACAGAAAAACAGACCTGCTTAAAGAAAGCCTATGAAACAGTGCAGATTTACACTTTCCTAGGATACTAGCCAAGCAATCTGTAGTGTAAGTGCTTTGTGGGCCAGGGGTTTGGTGTGCATTTGTTAGCAATATTTTACAGACTTCCCTTCTATGGATTCATCTAATTGCTTTTTTAAAAGTTATTTATACTTTTGGTTACCCGTACCATCCCTGGAGCCATGAATCTAATTGTGCAATATAAAAAAGTGTAATTTTTGTTTTCAAACTTCTACCTGATCATTTCATTTGATACCTCCTAGTTCTTTTGCTATAAGAATTCATGTCATGTCCTCCATGTGTCTCTCATACTACCACTTAGATGTCTCTTCCCAAGGTGAAGCATAGCCGTCTACTCAGCTTGTCCACCAAAAGAAGCCATTTTCAGCCATGGCTGTCTAGTCATCATTTTCTACATAATTTCTGATTCTATAATTAAGATTGAGGACCACTACAGCATTCAGTATTCAAGAAGCAACTGAACACTTCTATTTACCTTTTGAATAGCATTGCACATTGACACGGTTTTTCACAGAACTTTCTGCAGTGACTGCTGCGTTTGAATGGTAATAACTTATCTAGAGTACATTGCTCTGTATGTATAGTTATGGTTGCTTTTCCAGACTCAGTAATACACAATTAGCAATATTAAATTTCACCTGGCTCTTTATTGTGCTGCCATTCAGTGTGCCACAATCCTCCTACAGTTCTTCTAGAAGGAGAGCATCTAAGACAAGAGCGTGGCAAAGAGCCAACTTTTATAAGGCATGTGAGGAAAGATGCAGAAGCAGCACCAGGACACCAGGAATACATCTCCCGTTCAATTCCATTGAGACTTAACCAGCAGAGAACGTAACACCCTTCTGTCTTTTTCAAACAAGCATCTCTGGACCAAGAAAATACAAAGCACCACCAGTAACAGCTGAAGGGTTTTGTTTTTTAAAGGATTAAGCAGTGAATTAAATACGTTCTTGAAAAACGTATTTAAAATCAAGACTATGAAAGCAATGGAGGATCCATATTCTCCCCACACAATAGTCTTCAATGAATGAAAACCAAGAAATAGCAGAAATCTTGAATGGAACTCCACAGTGTGCAAATAAAAAGGGCTACACAAGTAGGGTAAAATGCACAGTTCATGCCAATCTGCGGGTAGCCTCATAATAAGCCATGCAGAAGAATCTTTTGGGCTTTTTGCTTTGCTTTTTGCTTATTTAAGGGAAAAAAAAAAAAAAAAAAAAAGGCACTGTCCAGGGATGTAGTTAACGGACAGACCCAACCTTTGGAACTTTCCTTCTGTGCACAGAAGGTTCAGGGGAAACCATCTCGGCGTGACACCGGCGCCTCCTGCTCGGTGCCACCGTGGTCTGGAGCCCGCGCCCGGCGCCTCCCCCGCCGCGCACCGGGCTGGCGGGAAGCGGCAGCTCAGGGCCTCCCCAGGCCCAGCGCCCCTCCTGCCCGCCGCTGTGCCCCGGCAGCTCCGGGCCTCCCCACCACCCAGGACGGGAACCTGGCCTCCGCCCGGCTCTGCCAGCTCCCGACATGGCTGTGCCCAGCTCCAGGATGGCGCCCGGCACCACTTCATCAGCCCAAACCAGAGATGGCCGCGCCAGGCACTCTGGGGGAAACTGCCAGGGCCCAAGATGGCGCCAGCCCCCGCTGCTGTGTCAGAACCGGCTCCGAGATGGCCACCTCCCCGCTCCCGCGCTTTGCTGCCAGGATCTAAGATGTCTTCTTCCACGCCTTCGACGTGGCTTGTTCCCCGCCCAGCCGCCCCCGCGCCCCTAGGCGGTGGCTGCCCTCATCAAAGATGGCGGTCGGAAGCGCTCCTGGTTCTTAGGGTCCCACCCCTCGCTCTCGCCGGGTTGTGGGGGTTCGCGGCCGAGATGGCGGCGGCTGAGCTGGAGTACGAGTCCGTTCTGTGTGTGAAGCCTGATGTCAACGTCTACCGCATCCCGCCGCGCACTTCCAACCGCGGGTACAGGTGAGGGAGCGTGCGGCGCCCGGGATGGCCCTGGCCCGCGGCAGGGCAGCCAGGAGCTGGGCCCGGGAAGGGGCGTTCTCGCCCCGAGCGGGGCCTTGGGAAGCCATGGCCTGCGGCCGCAGGCGGGTCAGGCCTGTTCCCTGAGGCCTTTCACCCCACCGGCTGCAGCTCTGGGGGGATGTACCGGCTCTCATACGTGGTCTGCGCCTAAAAGCGGGAGCCTTTGCTCCGTGCTGGGGCTGCTCTGTTAATTGTGTGTGGGAGGTGAGGGCACCTGAGCAACCTGCGCTTCCCGGCAGAGCTGCCCACTGCTCCCAGTTTGCCCGGTTCCCTGGGATGTGAGCCTGATGTGGTGTAACGGCATGTTGAATTCGGCCTGTTGGCTCTTGCAGTAGCGGGGAGAAAGCCAGCAGGGGTTCAGCATGATTTTTAGGAAGAGGTTGGAGGACCAGGAGTTAGAAATGCTTTCCCTCTCCTTAGCTGAAACCAGTGGAGTGTCACTTTATAACCTGTGCCCACAGACTTGCAGGAGAAGGGGGTTTGTGCTCTGAAGTGCTGATGGGTGTTGGTGGTACTCGCTGAACTTAGTAAACTGTTACTGCCCTGGATGTTGTGCGGAGCCACAGGATGTATTTGTTTCCAGTTGTAAAATCCTGTAGGTTGGAGTTTTTCTCTCTTTTCTTTTTTCTTTTTTTCCTTCACAGCAGTATGTAGCAAAGAGTTTGATGGGCTAGTCAGGATGGCTGTGTGTGATGTTTTACCTAGTGTAAGCTAGTTGCCTCTAGGTTCAGAGGTACTTGATACTGCAACAATAGGGTAGAATAATGGAGAGGCTTTTCAGCATGCTCTTAACTAATTTTTGAGGTCTGCCTGATGCTCACAAGTCACTTAGTTGCTTTGGGGTTTATTGTTCCAGGTGAGTTTCTGTGTTTCAGTCTCCCCTTTTCTGCACGCTTATACAGGTAAAAACAAGAGTTGATGTTCTCTGCTCTGTATCTATTTCTCTTTACCCAGAGGAAAGAGGTCACTCAGAGCTGTGTGTGTCCATTGGCAGCCACGGATAGGAGCTGAGACCTCATATATTGTTTGTGGAGAGAAATGGAATAAGGCAGCTGCAGGTGTTGAAGGTTTGGGAGCAGAGATTTTTGTTGAGATGGTCAGGCAGAAGTGGAGGTGTTGATGTATGGTCAGTGAACAGTTGCTTTTCTTTTCAGGGCATCTGATTGGAAACTGGACCATCCGGACTGGACAGGGCGGCTTCGTGTCACCTCTAAAGGCAAAACTGCATACATAAAACTGGAGGATAAGGTTTCAGGTAAGGGAAAGGCTGTGGCTTGGCAAGGCTGTGACTGTGATTGCTGCTTATGAGCCGTGCTTCTAAGCCTGCTCACAGCTGTGCATGCAACCTTGGCCACGCTTTAGTAAGAGGTTGTTCTCGTTAACACCCGATTCTCTGTCTTCAGGAGAACTCTTCGCCCAGGCTCCTATAGATCAATACCCTGGCATTGCAGTAGAGACTGTGGCAGATTCCAGCCGCTATTTTGTCATTCGAATTCAGGATGGAACTGGTGAGTTGAGGGATCATGTACGTGCCAAGTGCTAGGGGTGGAGGAGACTTAGCCTGATGGAGCTGGGTGCATGCTGGGTGGATTGAAAGGGTGTTGGGAGTGCCAAAAAGGCTGGATAGGGTGCCTGGAGGGGTAGGAAGGCAAGGTTAACAGAGGAGGGTTCTCTACATCGCACAGAGTCCAGGGACTGGGAAGGAACATTCAGTTTATGAGAGTGCTGCATGGAAAGAAGGGTGCGTCCTGAAAGCTAGGAACAATGAGCTGCTGGTGTCCAGCTGCAAGTGTGTCTGAGGGAGGTAGCACAGAGTGGTTTAGGAGAAGCAGAAGGATTTTGGAGTAAATGAACACAAGGGCCCATTTGCAGGGCACCTCCAATGACTCCTCCTGTCTCCTTGCTAGGACGAAGTGCTTTTATAGGCATTGGCTTCACGGATCGTGGTGATGCCTTTGACTTCAACGTCTCTTTGCAGGATCACTTCAAGTGAGTGGTGCTTTTCTGGAATGCTGTTTTTCCTCTGGCCTGTAGAACATGGCGGGTGGTGGTGCATGTTCGTTTAGCACAGGCTTCCTTGGGATGGTCATGAAACCCTACTCTGGCTCCATCGGGGACGCTTGAGTGTGCTGCCAACTGTCATGCAAGCTGAGAGTCCTGCAGGGTTAGATCTGTAAGTCTTAAACTTAGGTCCTGTGATGCTACAGGTGCAGTGTTAGACAGTCTCTTGGGTTTGTGGTGGTCCCAGCTTTTTGCTGTATTATGTTGGGAGTAGGGAGGTAGCTGGTTTGACAAGGCAAGGTAGTTCTCTGGAGGGATGGGGAGAGGAACCATGCATTTTTCTAAAACCCTGTTCCCTTTTGCCACAGGGCCTTATGTCTTCCTCTTTTCTTTTTAGGTGGGTGAAGCAGGAGACTGAGATCTCCAAGGAGTCCCAGGAAGCTGACACACGTCCCAAATTAGACTTAGGGTTTAAGGAAGGGCAGACCATCAAACTGAACATTGGGGTAAGCAGCCCAGTTTACCCTTCTTCTTTCTCTGCATACACCAAAGGAGACTCTTCCTCACTTATCTTTTCTTTTTATATAGAACATGACGACAAAGAAAGGAGGAGCAGCCAAGCCCCGTGTGCCTGGATCGGGGGGCCTAAGCCTGCTGCCACCCCCACCAGGAGGCAAAATTGCAGTCCCTCCTATACCTCCCCCTTCCTCCACAGCCATTGCCAACCATGTCACACCACCACCCGTGCTGAAATCCAGTAATGTGAGCAGTGCAGGTAAACATTAGTGCAGAGCAAACAGTCTGTCAGACACTTGCAGATGCGTGGAGAGGACTGAGGGGACTTCAGGGAACCAGTGTTCATTGTAGTGCCAGCAGTCCCCTGTGAGACATGATGTGTCCTGAGGGCTTTGTTCTCTTTGACCTGAGGATCTCCGTGCTTGTTTAATAATGCCTGCTTGTTCTCCTTGCAAGGAGGACAGTGTTGTAGCTCCTGTCCTTGCAAAAGGAGAAACCAAGTGGCTTGGTCAAAACAATCTTGGCGGGGGTGGGTATGAAATTTAAATAGGTTTTTCTGAACATGTATGTGGTTTAGGTGCACTGGTGGTGCTGTGTAGGGTGTCCGGAAAAGTACTGCACGGTCACTTGGTTTCTGCAGAAAAAATACAGATAAACTTGTGGCTGTTGTTGAAAGATGCAGGAAAAGCACTTCTTGAGTGGCTTTGAATAGGGAGAGAGGAACCTTTAGTATGAGCAGCAGAAGGAGGTGCAAAGTATAGTGGGATTGTGGGTATAGTGGGTTGTTTTAAAAATGTATATTTTATATAATACATAAAAATATATGTTGAACTTCATACACACATTATATATACACATGTATGAAGTTCAACATAGCAAAGTTCAAGGTTCTGCACTTGTGGTGGGGCAATCACCTGTATCAGTGTACACAAGGGGATGAATGGATTATGAGCAGCCCTGCAGACAAGGATTTAGGGATACTGGTGGATGAGAAATTGGATATGAGCCAGCAACGTGTGCTCGCAGCCCAGAAAGCCAACTGTGTCCTGGGCTGCATCAAGAGCAGTGTGGCCAGCAGGTCAGGGGAGGTGATTCTCCCCCTCTACTCCACTCTCGTGAGACCCCACCTGCAGTGCTGTGTCCAGCTCTGGGGTCCCCAGTACAAGAAAGACATGGACCTGCTCAAGTGGGGTCCAGCAGAAGCCATGAAGATGACCAGGGGGCTGGAGCACCTCCCCTGTGAGGACAGGCCAAGAGAGTTGGGGTTGTTCAGCCTGGAGAAGAGAAGGCTCCAGGGAGACCTTATAGCAGCCTTCCAGTACTTAAAGGGTCTACAGGAAAGCTGGGGAGGGACTCTATCAGGGAGTGTAGGGATAGGACAAGAGATAACGGTTTTAAACTGAAAGGGGTGAGATTTAGATTAGATATAAGGAAGAAATTCTTTACTGTGAGTGTGTTGAGACACTGGCACAGGTTGCCCAGAGAAGCTGTGGCTGCCCCCTCCCTGGCAGTGCTCAAGGCCAGGTTGGACGGGGCTTTGAGCAACCTGGGCTAGTGGAAGGTGTCCCTGCCCATGGCAGGGGGTTGGAACTAGGTGATCTTTAAGGTCCCTTCCAACCCAAACCATGCTGTGATTCTATAACAGAGAGTCTGCTGCAGTCTTCTGGATGCTGTACTAAAAGTGTGACCATACAGAGGTGTCTGGAAAGCTGATGATACTCTTGTGAAGGCAGAGACTTTAGCAGTGCAGTACTCAGATCAGAGTGAGAAGAAACCACACAGAATTGTACTGTTAAGGTGATGCCTGTTTGGCAACTGCATGATTGCTGAGCTTGGGCTGAGTCTGAGTCTTATGTCTACTGGGAGAGGTAATATGTCACAAATCTGTCAGTTTTTATGCTAGGTGGAGACTGTATAGTTCTTGAAGACAGTGTACCCCTGCAGCATGCTCCATGCACATTCAGCAAAAGGAGCTGCTGTTATAACAAAATCCTTAAAAAGTCTGACTTCCTTCTTCTGGAGGAAGAGCTGAATCTCTTCAAAGATTCTCTGCCCCTGCATCCAGCAGTTTGTGTAAGGTGACAGTTTAAATGCCTGTGGGGTTTTCTTCTTGATTAGCTTGATTTTTTTTTTTTTTTTTTTTTCCTTCTGCCTTAGATATTCTATTAGACTTAGATGCTCCTCCATCTGCATCCAAGGTACCAGCATCAGCTACCACAGACCTCTGGGGAGACTTCAGCACTGCATCCAGGTAAGCTGTGGTGAAGGGAACTGCACACAAGAAGGCTGGTGTTCTGATGGGCACTGGAAGAGCCATAAGTTAAGAAGTCTTGCTAGATCTGCTCCTTTGTTTCTCCTTTCTTTATTTCAGTGCTGTTCCCAATCAGGCTCCTCAGCAGTCCAACTGGGTCCAGTTCTGAATGGTCAAAGCAGTGGAATGGGACAAACTGATGACCAAGAGGCTCTAGAGGCACCAAATGGGATCAGAGGGGACACAAACCTCTCTAGTCTTCAATCAAAAACAAATCGGGACAATCCTCATTTTTAAACCAGATCTTCACTTCAGTCAAAACTTACTATTTTTTATCCCACAGTGAAACCACTGAACCTAAAGACTCCTTGCAAGATGGGCAAGGAGGAGAGAGGTAGCCTCATCTCTTCCACCCACTTGGCCATTACATGGTACATCCTAGCTCTTTTTCCCTGTCTTTCCATACAGGGAAATCAAGAATCCTGAAGAAGGTGGGTACAGGGAAAGGCTGGGTAGGTGCCTCTGGGTTCCTTGTCCTTTAAATTTTCTCTGGTTAGAATGTTGCGTTTTGTGGCTGCTTTCAGTAGTGACTTAAGCCTGTAGCTTGGCCTGCAGTGCTGAGGACAGCTGCAGTTGGCTGCAGCTTGTAAACGGAAGCTGTAAGGAGACAGGTCTTGTCTCAACACAAAACCCTCCTTGATTAATTAACGTCTGTGGTGAGGAGTGAACCTCCCCATGCACGCACTACTCTTCCTCTCTTTGGTGCAATTCTTGATAGTGCTGGATGTTCCTGTGCTCTTGTGGGAGGAGTCATGCAAGTCCTTGAGTAGACCTGCTGCCACTGTGCTGTAGCTCCGGGTGGGCACCCCATCTTGAGGCTCCTTGTTTGGCTTGCAGGTTCACTGGAGGAACTTCTATCATTTTTCACTCCTTTCTCCTTCCCGCCCCGTGCAAAGGCCTCATTTGTCATTGAGCTGTTTTAACTGGAAATAGCTTTAAAAAAAACAAACAAACTAACTTGTTTTTATAATTTGGTAGTTACTTGCACTAGATGACAACCAGGTAATCCCACCACTCAGCATTTCATGTTCCTGCATCACGATCCTGAGCCCTGGCCTTGTGTTGTGACTTGGCACTGTGTTACAAGTATTGCATATCCATACCACAGTAAGAACTATGGTGGGACAGTGGATTATTCTCTGGTGAAGGGACAGTCTCCTTCCTCTTTTCATCTCACACTTTGTGTGGGCAAGAAAATTACAGTAGGCCCAAACTTGAGAACTGTGGCAGTGAAATTCTCCCACCTGTGTTCCTTCTTGTGGCTTTTCTTCTAAGGCTGACTTTCTAGGGATGTGAGCTGGTTATTGTAACTTAGATTTTTTTTTTTTTTTAAATTTTTAATGTGCCCCAAACCCCCTCTAATTCCTGTGTGGTTTAGGATGTTAGAGGTAAAAGGCCCTTACTCTCTGCTGTTCTCTTTGGGAGAGTTTCCTCAGGCCCTTTGATCTGGACACTAATCCATCTTCCGCAGCTATGGGTGTGATCTGGGGTGTAAGTCTGCTGATTACTCTGGGCAAAGCCCGTGGGCAGACTGTAAACCTCACAATGCTGGCTACCCTCTGTGCTAGCTGATAAGCCAAACCACTAACTGGCAAAGGGGAGGCTCAGTGGTTCTTCTACAGCTGTACCCGGTTACTAGAACACTAGGGTTCTGGTGCTTCCTTGGAAGGCTTCTTCCTGTTTTGAACATTCAGCCAGCAGCAACGCTTTTGTAACTGGGATGCACTCTGCTAGCACACCTGCTCAAGTAAATTTTTCCCTTTGGGCAAAGATTTCCTGGTGAGGCTTTTAAAAGGGAATAGTTAGCTGTATGCACCTTGTACTTGCAAAGGTCTCTTGTCCTTTCTGTCTTCTTATTACACTGAGGGCATTTTGGAGACAGAGTTTCACTTAGACCATCCTTCTGGGAAGCAAAATGCTTGAAAATAGCTCTAAAGCTGCTGCAGTTCCACTTGTGGAAGTGGGGACCAGACTGCTCTTGGATGTATTTTAAGTAGTCATTTAATCCTGATCCCCTGGCTCTCTTAGTGTTCCCCCTGCTGCCCCTTCCCCGCTGTCAGAGTCACTCCTGCAGTCTCGTTGTACTTAAACTCCCTGCCTCCTCTAACTTTGTGGGTGGCTATAATCTGCTAGCGAAGTCATGGACTCTGCTGGTTGGCTTTTTGTTATTTTTTTTTTTTTCTCAAATCATTGTGAGGTCCTGTCATTTCAACTATGTATCAGTTCCCCAAACCAAGGAAGTTCATGGCACCAATTAACAACTAACTAGGAGCCTCTTCTATATTGTCTTAGTTAGTATTCTGGAGATAATATATTATGTATTTGAAAAGCTGAAGAAGCAAAAATTAAAGATATATGTATATAAAGCATAAGATGTACTGGTGCAAATGGTAATTAAACAAGTAATATCGGGGAAAAGAATGTCATGAGTCTTTTAAGTTGTCAGATTGTTGTTGCTTTGGAAGCCCTGCAGTTTGAAGGTCTTTTTATCTCCAGCAAGATCCTGGTAGCCTACTTAACCTTCTGCAAGTGTGTTATGGCCTCCAGATTGGACAAGAACAACTTTGGGAGTGAACAGGTTCAGGCTCTGTCTGGGCGAAGAAGCAGGAGCATGGAAGAGGGACACGAATATGACCTATGGCACTTCCAAATGGGTAAAAACCCAACCCCCAAAATCTACAACATGGAAACAGGCCTGGCTGTAGGGGTGTATGTGATGCTTGGTAAGAATATGGATAAAACTAGCAAGTGAGAAAACTTAGTTGCCCTGCCATTTAGCATTTCAGATGTTAAAGGCTTCTACACCCTGCAGATGTTTGAAGAATTGATTCTTGCCACGCTTGCAAATGGGAAGCAGCCTCTCTGCTGACTGCAGAGATGAGCAAGGTGAGCTGAGTGGGCCCTGTGTCTGGGAGCAGCAGGGACAGGCTGCTCGGAAAGGGAGAGCAGGCTGGAAGCTGAGTCACAGCAAGGCAGGCAGGGACAGTGGCCCTGCTGGCAAAGGCACAGCCCCACAGTACCTGAGCAGGAAGATTGGAGCAGCTCAGGCTGAGGGTTTAGATCAGCAGGGTACGTGGCCAGGCGTGGGCATGGCTGCACTAGCTCAGGCAGGGATCAAGGGTGAGAACCTTAGCTGAGATGAACTCAAAGGCAAACCTTGCTGAGGTTTCTCAAAGCCAGACACCTGTATTATTTAAGCTGGACCTGAGTCCAGGCAGACAGTCCCCCAGAAGATGGAGAATATGCTCAGGGCCCTGATGTTCTACTATCAAGCCTGCCCACAGCAATCTCTTGCACAGTCACGCTTGCTCAGTGTTCCTCTGGCAGACAGCAAAGCTCTATATCTGTTGTGTTGAAAGTACAATGGAGGTCTTGTGATCTGGGTAAAGATGAGAAGTCTTAACCTTTTAAGTCAGCTGTTTGAATGGCACCAGTAAACGCTGGTGTCATTGTCAAACATTCTAGCAGCTGTGGTGGCCAAAAAATAATTCTATGTTTCTTCAGATCTGGAAGCAAAGATGTTGCCCTGTTTTGGTGAATAGGGTGGGTGTATTGTGTAGGTCCTGGCCAGGCAGAAGATGAAGGGTCTTGTCCTTGAGCTGTGGTGAAGCTTCTGTGACTTTTCAGTAGGTACTTGCAGCAAAAGGGTTGAATAGTCTTAAGAGGGTATTTCTCCAGACTAGGAGGATTTTCAGGTGAGGTGTAGCTAAGGGAGGTGCTGGGATGTGCTCCTGTTGGTGCACAGAGAAGCACAGGGGACTGCGAAGCAGTTCAGGAGGGAGAGCTTAGTTCTTTCTGGAGATCTTTCTGGAGATCTTTCAGGTCCCCGTGTCTTTCCTTGCAGTGAGACCTGCTAGAACACAGCAGCTTGATGTGTCTTGTATAAATCTTCTCTCCCTTCTCCTTGGTGACTGTCAGGAACGGTATTTCCATCCCTAGTGGGAGAAGTTGGCTGTGATGGTAAGTTACTGGTGAAATGACTTGGCCTGCAGCTGGACTGGCTGAATCCTTCTACCTCTTCCTGCACTTTTTGTTGCCAGCGGCTTTTCTAACATTGCAGAAGCCAGTGTGCAGGCTGCTTGAGACCTACAGTCTCTTATGTTGCAGAAAATAGCGTTCTCTAGGTAAAGGATTAAGGCCAGGCCTTTAATGTGGATCAGCAGCTCAAACTCATTATCTCCTGAACATTTATTATGTTCCACTTAATAGATCAACTGATTTCCTTAGGCGGCTGGGAAGAGCTGTCCTCCGTCTGAGAGGGACAATGGCCAAAGAGGGAGAAAAGTTCATGCCAAATGGGAGACAGACTGTAGCATGTAGAAAGAGTCAAGAAACAAGTGTCAAAGGGAAGATCCCAGTTTTGTCTGGTGGTTATTTCTTTTGCAAGAGCTGTAGTTGAGCTGGGATGTGAACATTCCCTCCCCTTCCCCCATTAATTCAGTTCTACATTCTGTGACTTAAAACTCCTGTCTCACAGCTGTGCAGTAACTGTTCCTTACTACAGCCACACAGTATGGATTGCAGGCACAAACTCCCTAGCTTTAACAAAGCCTTGGTGATGTGTCTGGACTCCTGAAGAAATGGAGAGGAAAAGGTGTCCATTGGAGGAAATCAAACAAAATAAAAACCAAACAAGAAACCAAAACCCTGAAGTCTTCCTGAGCTTTGAGGGGGGAACAGGATCCGAATCTGAACTCATCCTGTTAAATCGCCATAAACCTGCCCAGCTCTGGGAGGGAGCCCAACTGTGCTGTTAATGCATAAAACCAGAGCACTGGGGCCTATGTAGTTAACACACATTGTAACGCCTCAAGGTCTAGGCAATCCATTGAGTGCTCATTACATTATGTGAACAATAGATTCTCAGTCTAGAGACCATTTTAGGTCTCTTTCTTCCAAGTTAATAGCTTTGTCTATGTTAATAGTCAGGAAAAGCACATTGCAGGATGTAGTACCCTTCTAGTTTGATAGCTTAATTTTGCCAGCTGCTGTTAGCTGTAGCTGTGTGTCCTCATCCAGAGCTGGGGCTCTGACAGACATTCACTGCGGCTGTCTCTGAGCATGGGAAGATCAGCCAGCAGCAGCTGGTGCACGTTGTGGCTCCCAACCACAGCCACGTCTTGCCAGCTGTCACTGCTGGGAGGCTGTGGTGAACTTCTTGCATCACTTAATGTTTAGGGCAGGCCAGCCAGGTAACTTGCAATGGCCTCCTTTCCCTTTTCTTTCCCGGCTGTTGTAGGAGGACAACTCCTCCGTGGTGGGGCAGAGGCAGCTGGATTGCTGAGGTGACCAGCTTTTTAATCCTTGAGGCAGTTTGAAGAGACATTCCCTGAAGGAGGGAGCTGCCTGTAACTTGCAGCCTTTGTGTTGAGTCTTGTGTTTAGATGTAAAGAGGTGTGGTGCTCCCCTGCCCTCCTAGCCTGGCCTGCAAGTCTGGCTGGGTTGGTGACACCTGCGACCAAGGGCTTGCAAATTCAGCCTCACCCATGACCGTGTGCTGCCATCTTCTGCTGAATCGCCTTGTTGCAGGGCTTCTGGCAACCCTCGGGCTCAGCCACCATCTCCAGGGATTGCCAGAAGCCCCCAGCTTCTGGGAGAGGGGGATGCAGGCAAACATCACCCACGAGTTGGCTAGTACTGGTGAAGTGCTCTCTGGAAAATCGCAGCTGGCATCTGTCAGCAAGAGCGTGCTGACTCCCTGGGTTGGCTGCCTGAAGTGACTTCCCCTGGGCAGGGGAGAGGTGTGCCTGGGAGGGATGTGACCAAGGGCTGGACGCATCTGCAGGTGTTCCCAAAAGCATCTGAGATGGGAGGGAAAGGAAGAGGTGTCTTGACTTTAGCATACAGGAGGCACAAAGGAGTAGGAGGTAGGCAACCATAGGATGCCGGATCAAGAACTTCGGTGGGTCTGGTTTAAAACAGACCAGAAGAGCTTTGAGTGACAGCAGAGTTTGTATTGGCTTTTATTGAATGCTTCCCTCAGTCCAATAGCAGCTTTGCCTTCATGTCCACCAGTATCATGATTTGTCATTCAGATGCTTTCCTGAATGACTTAAAACTGACCCCTGGTCAAGTTTACAGAAGCATGGCTTAAAGATTTTTGGTTTTTTTCTTCATCTCTTTTGACAGTTTGGCAGTAACGGAATTGGTGCTTCCAAATGTAACCATATTCTGCTATCTGAATGCCCTCTGTGCCTCAGTGCCCTCGTGCACAGACAGCACAGTGTAGGGCTAGAATCGAGATGTCCCAGGCCAGGCACATACCTCCTCTTGTGGATACACGTGTGTATGTTGTCTTTAAAGTTTGGCCCATAGGAACTGAAGCCCTCCTAGTCTTTTTTAAAGTGAAGTCTAAGCACTTGTCCATAAGCACTGATTATGGTGTGAAGCAAACTGTTCAAAGATGTGGGGAGGTGCTACATCAGTAGCGCTACACAAACTGTCGCTTTGGTTAGCTGGCGGGGACAAGGAACTGGATCCTAATGAGCAGCAGGACCAAGAGGAGAGCAGTAGGAGAGCATTTCCTTTGAAGAATATGTGCTAAGAGGCTATAGATACAGCAGCATAGGCTGCATGTCTGGCCCAGAGTTAGGGGCTGGTGTCACTAATCCCTAAAGCTGAAGTCAATACCATGGGTACATGTACAAAGCATGCTTGGAAATGACCACTGCATACTTTTTGGGTAGAAGAACAGGAAAAGTCCTTAAGCAATACATTCCATACCAAAATAGGGTTACTGTAAGCCGAGAACCTGCTCTGGGTAGCCTGATCTAGCTGCAGAAGTAGCCCTGCTTTGAGCAAGGTCTGAATGAGATACCTCCAGCCTGAACTATTTCCTAGCACAACTTTTGTGCTAGGCTGTGGTGAGGTGGGTCCCGCAGTGGGCCAGCAGTGTCCGGTGAGACATCTGATGTGGGGGATTGGTGGGTGGTGGGGAACGACGAGGTCTGACGGTGATCCTTCAGCTCAGGAAGAGCAGAGGCTGTGCAAGGACCAGCGTGGTGTGCTGTGCCTGCCCAGTCTTAAAAGTGCTAAATATGAAAATAAGCGTGGACTGGAGGCAGAGTCTAGGAGACAGGCCACGGTGCTGCAGGCCAGCGTGAGTCAGCAAGGAGCACTTTGCCTTCTGTGTCAGTGCCGGCTGCAGCTCCGGGGCCTGCGAGGAGCTGGCAGCGGGGGCCCTTCGCCCTCTGAGTCAGTCCTGGCTCCGTGCTGGAGGCTGGCACCCGGGAGCGCAGTTTGCCCGCCCTTCGCTTTACTGTGCCGGTGCTGACTTCAGCGTCCTAGCGTGGTAAAAGTGGGTGATGCGGGCATCTGGAGAGTGTGCCCTTCAAATACAAAGTGCTCTTCCCCACCCACCTGTGCTGACATTTGTGTCCTGCGTGCAGTTTGAACCCCAAAGCTAGAGCCCTTGCTGCCTGGCATTAAAACTTACTCAGCCTACTTCGGTGATGAGGTGCCAGGGAGCGTCCAGCTGAGTTGACTGTACTCCCTGGGTTTAATTCAGCTTTCTGCAGGTGTTTCCAGATGGCTTTTGACTTGTCCCCTCCTGACTGGATGCCTAGGACGGCTGCGCTGCTCTGGAGGCCGATGGTGTCCCTCGCCCCGCTGCTGGCCAGCAAGAGCGTAGCGTGCAATGGGCGCAGAGGCTCCAAATGGCGTGCAGGGACTTCTTGGGTATAGGGTGCAGGGTAAGGGTCAGCACAGGCCATTTACAATCTTCCTGATAGATCTACTCTTGAGGATATGAGCAGCGTGAGGGAGCCACACGATGTCCATGCTGAGGCAAGCTCTGCAGGGCCTGAGGTTTGTGCTGCTATTCCAGTGCCATCTGGTGGGGCAGCCTAGCCAGTGCAGCTCTCCCCAAAACCTCTCTCTGGGAAGGCTTTGCTGCATTCTCTTCATGTGCACGCAGAGGATGTGAGGATGTGGAGGGAACCAGCTTGAGATCAAATAAGTAGCCCTAAGGTTACAGCATGGGTCTGGATGACCTTACCTGATAGCCCCCATGCTTGCTCAGTGACTGTGGTTGTTTTCCATTTTTGTGCTTTTCTTTCCACTCCCCCCACTCCTGCTTCAAAAGAGGGAGATTAGGTGCATTCACCTCACTGGGCAGAGGTGTAGCCACACTGAATTCAAGGACATCAAGATCGGTGCGATTGTTGGACAGAACCGACAATGAAGCATGAAGGATTGCTTCTGTGGGGGGGTGTTACATGGCTACAGTTTGTCCATGGAAATCCCATGTGGCCACTCCGAGAAGCTAAACTTCACAGCCCTGCCTCTGAAACAGGCCCCTGGGTCTGACCAGGACTTGCATCTGGCCCAGGTTTGGAGTCAGATGTGCAGCTGTGGCAAGCAACTGCAGTACCTGCATCTGATCTCCCACAACTTCTAGCCTTGAGACCTGTGGCTCAGATCCAAAAGAAGAGGGGGGTGAAGGTGTGATGTTCCCAGTAATGGCATAAAACAAAGCTGTGGGCTAATGCATCTGTATGTGTCCTCTGTTGGCTTTGGTTGGATAATTTGTTAATTAGGGGAAATAAATGATATGTATCTTTTCTAAAGAAACAATCCTGGGTTAATGGTGTATGTAAAGAGGTGGGCTGGGGCTTCTTGTCTTTTTGAAGGTTCCCTGGATACTGTTCTTGCTTCTCTTATTCTTTCCCTTATACTTGAGGGATTTGGGAAACCTATCACCACAGGTGAGCACATGACTTTCACTTTCCAAAGCTGACTGAGTTTGAGCTCCCTCGGCTCAGATAGCTTTGGGACATGGTCTGTTCTGCTTGAAACCCTCAGCTCTTGCTAAAGCTTGGCAAAGATGTGGACAGAGAAGAACATTTCTTTCTCATCTCTCCTACTTTTATTTCCTTCCGCCATGCTCGGCATGGTACTGTAACTGTAGCATTTTGGGGAGCTGCTGGTCTCTTTGAAAGTGCTAGAGTGTCACTCTAGGTGTTTTTGCTGAGGACACAAAGTGTTGCTGCTGACTCAGGCCTGCCTGTGGTGAAGTGCTGCCACCTGCCAGAAATTCGTGTGGCTTTGCAGTGCTACCTTCTGTTTTATCTATCTCACTCTCTGCTCTCGCCTCCCTTTCTCACTCTCCATTGAGTTTTTCTCTGTTTCCTCTTCACCCCTAGATGTTCAAATGTCCTTTCCTCTGAGCTTTCACAGCTCCATATAACCCATTTATTCCTAAAGTCTCCTAGTATATCTGTATGGCACTCCGCTTCACCTTCTGGCATCAGCAGGGGTGTCTGCCTTCCAGAAGAGGTTTCTTCTCCCTGCAGCTCTGGCCAGTGCTGTCAGCCATGGGCAAGAAGGGCATAGGATGCCTTTCTCTCAGGTCTCAGCAGGCTGCTGTGCTCCCACACTGTCCCCTGCAGCTGGGGGAGCTCAGCTCCTGCAGTGAGATCTGCAGCATCCTGCCCTAACCAGTTCCTTGCAGCAGGATATGCAGTGGGATCATTTATTGCTAGATTCCCTCTAACCAGCCAAATCCCTCAGGCGTTCTCAAGGAGCTCTCCACTGCCTGAATCCTTTTGATTAGATATCTGCCATCCCTTACTAATGTCGTGCCTTGGGGCCCCATTCTTCATGCTTCAGTGCCTTTTTATGCTCTTCCCTTGGCTGCAAGGGCTCTGCTCTCCCTTTATTACCTCCATGGCCTTAACCCCTAGGAGGGGAGCAAGGTGATGTGGAGGGGGAAGCCCAAGAGGGTGGCATGCATTTCTGATGCTCTTCTCATCCAAGTGCAGGGACAAAAAGCCAGGATTGGGTCTAGGCTGTCTTTATCTGTGTGACCTGGAGGACTGCGCTAGCCAGAGGTGCCACAAGAGCAGATGATGGTAGGACTGTCCTATCAGCGGGCAACTAGGGTCCAGGTAAAACCAGAGCAGGCAGTTTTATGAAAGGACTGGGTGTGGGCTGTGCTTGAATAAGGTCTTGTGAGAAGAGGTCTTGTGAGACGGTCTTGTGCTCTATTCAAGAAGCTGAACAAAACTATGCATAAGGCTGAGTGGTGATAAATACTTAGTTACACGAATGACAGTAGATGGATAGAATCCAGTTTGGCTAGAGGAAATTCCTCCCCCACCTCATTTCTGTCTTTCTGCCTTTCTTGCTTTCTGCTTTGCTTTCCAGGATGCAGCAAGCTGCCTTCCCTGTGTCTGTGCTCAGGGGGAGACCCCACAACTGGTGGAACAGCAGAGGTGTTCTCCCTGAAAGATCGCTCTTCTACCCAAGGTTGCCCCACTGGCAGCCCAGCTGTCTGGAGGAGCTGAAGCCCACTCAGAGGATGGGAGCCACATCAGTAACACCCTTCATGCTGTTGGATACAGAACCTCAAGCTGTGCTCTTAGCACCTGACTGTCTCCTGACCAACCTCCACCTGGTAGGCGCTCTGGACAAATAATCTAGAAAGATCATACTGATGTTAGTGCCTAAAGAATAAAAACAGGGCAAGCATACAACGTGTTCTCTTTTAATGTTTTGCCCCATTCCAAATGTTATCAGAACAGGAACTTGCCAAGCAGGGTATAGTTACTTTGCATTAAGCAAACCCTCAGTGCATTTCTCTCCCGTTATTTTTTTCCAGTTTCCACCTTTAAGCCAAGTAAGCTTTCAGATGCCCAGCATCCTGGGTTAAGGAGTCCATTGCCCAACTCAGTTTTGTGAAGAACCACCTTCCTTCATTAAGTGACCCCCCTTCTCTTCTTTTAATGCCCTGTAGTTCTTGTATTAAAAAAACCAGAAATGACTCAGTCATCACTCAGCCTTTCCTAGATGATTTTTGTAAGCCTCTCTCTCTTCCCATCTTCAGGGTGCAAATGTCCTATCTCAATTTGTTGTTCTTTATGTGGCAGTCATGCTATACTTTTTTTCACCCTTGTCTTTCTCTGAGCCTTTTCTGGACCCACTGTATCCTTCTTGAGATGATTTGAGTTATGAGGACATAATGATACAGTGCTGTAACAATATTTTCTGTACTGTTCTTTATGCCTTTTTCCTGCTATTCCTATGTTTGATTTGCTGTTCTTTCTGCCTCTGAACAGATTTTCTCATACATCTGTTAAAATCTGACATTTTTCTTTGCATGTGACAATAGTTACCTCAGAGCCCGTTATTTTATGTGTGAAGTCAGGGCTGATTTTCCTAAAGTGCATTGCTTCGTTACCCACTTCCCTAAAGAGCATTGCTTACCTACACAGGACTCTGTCCTTTTGTCACCCTGCTACTCAGTCTTATCCTTCTCCAGTTCTTTGCAACTGGCTCTTGAATAACTGCCCTGAATAATTTGGTATCATTAGCAGATTTTATCATATCAATTCCTCTTCGCCATGTTGATGAAGGAAATGTTAGTGTGTGTCCTATTACAGACCTGGCAGAGTTCTGTAGGTGTTCTCCCTCCATTGAGGAACTGTCTATTAATTCCTACTCACTTTTCTGTCTGCTTACTATGAAAAGATCTGCCTTGTTATCCCATGGCTGCCCACTTTCCTTAGATGTTTTTGCTGAGGAATTTCATGGGTAGCTAGATTATTCTCATGCATGTGATTACTGACCCCCCAAAGAACTACAAGAGGCAGGATTTCCTTACAGGAGTTATATTGACTCTTCCCAAAGTACATCATACTTACACACATTCCATTAGTTTCATTCTTTTGATACAATTTCTATTAACTTGGCCACTACAGATGTCAAACCTTTAACTTCCTAAATCTCCCTAGATTTCTCCCCTCCCTTTTATATATTCCTTGCCATCCTGCCATTTGCTGATTAAAAGGCAGTTTAAGGCAAGAGGCCACCCACTGCTATTAGCAACTGTGTCACCCCTGAGTTTCTTGGGAACCTCTGGGACCATCTTGCCCAGACCTACTAATTCCTTACCTTTCGCACACTTTTATTTTCGACAGGTCTTTTAGGTTAGTGCCCCACAAAACACAGTTCTTGTGGGAATTTCTTCCACTGTCACAAATAATTAATTTAGCTTTGTTTTGATGCCCTTGTTCTCTCTGACTGCTTCTTTTATACCCTGCTCTTCAGTTGTCCTCAAAACTTGTGAAAAGGTTTCTGCTTTTCAGTAGCCATAGGAAAGAAATTATTGCTAGTTCTGATGGCTTCTGCTAGTTGTTTTTCAGACTCTTTTTTACCTTTGCTTTGTTGTGATTTTATACTTACTGGAGGTCATGATCATTTCAATTTTCCTCATTCAAATGGAAGGTCAACTTGTTGAAGAACACATACTAATAACCCTCAACGTTTTAGCTGTGTCAACTTCCTTTTGCCTTTTGTCAAATCTTCTAAAGAGGTACTAGGTATTGGCTTTGGGCTGCCAATTTTGATGTCCCTGTGTAACCTCCATGCTATTTGTGATGACTGAATGCCCTCAGCTGCCCCTCTCCATTCTGACTGGCTTGTAACAAGTGTCTCACTTCCCTGCAGCCTCTGCCACAGCTGTGCTCAACTTCAAAAGGGGATTTTTTTGGAATGTGTGGGGTCACAGCTCTAGGATTCAAGTCCTTCTCTTTGCTTATGAATTCAATTTTAACTCAACTGCTTCAGCTTGATTTTCAAAAGAAGTAAGGCACATGCGATGGTGCTGTCTCCTCTGCTGTTACATGGGCCTGCTTGCAAAATCAGGTGAAATTGGCTGTGAGGTGAAAGCCTTGCAGATACTACCTTACTCAAAATTCATTGACAGGTAGGGAAGAAAGAGCATTAGTACCTCTTTCTGATTGTGTCATCTAGGCAACCACCTAAAGGCAGCAGCTGGAGCATGAGTAAGGAGGGAAAGCAGGACTGTTGTGGTGAGCAAACACACGAGTCCTAGAAAGAAGCTGGGGCTTGCAAGGTGTGTGGGAGGTACCTGGCAGTGCTGAGTGGGGTTGAGATGAAAGATGTCTGTGGTATTGTGGGCGGATGAGGGTGTGCTGCATGGGGTGGGCAGAACACAGGTAGAAGGGGAAGAGAGGAACTGAGGAACAGCAGTGGAAATGCAAGGAAACAAAGTGCGAGTTTTGGGTTTTTTTTTAAGCCAGGTCCTATTTTTTTTCTATTTTCAGCCCCACAACTAACTGCTGGGCTCGATTCTCCCTATCTCCCACCCATTTTCATGCCATCAATGCATATGAAATTGGAAGTACAAATTTTACCCTCAGAAATATCACCTCACTGTTGTTGCACAAGAGCCCATCGTTGTGTCCTATGGAAGTATGATTCAGGGTTGAATTTTGACAGCAAATAACAACGCTGATGGCTGAAAAGGAAGAATTGAGCTGTCTCCTGGTGTTCGAGTGCAATCTGGTGTATTCTAATAAAATCAGCAGCTAGATTCTGAATTTACATTTGAAATGCCTCAGCTGTGTTTGGAGATGTGTTTCAATGGCAAAAACCTCATGAAGCTGCACTGTGACTTCCTCTCTGTCTGCTGATTGTATTTCCTGTTTCTTCACAGTGGAAAGTTTGAAACCCTGCCAGGAAGCAAGCCTTTTCCCCCTGAGACTGAGTCTGTTGTGGTTTGGTTGGCTGTGGCAGAGGGGAAGCACACAGAGGATTACTCTGGCTAAAATCTCAGCATGAAGTTTGAAGGCATAACTAGGTTTCAGCAAATACTTAGGGAGGCTTAATTCTAGTGAGAAGGTGAAGCCTGAAGGCAAAGGAAAGTGCTGGAAGGATGTTGGAAAGAAAAGCAGGCAGCATACATCTTCTCAAGGAACCAGACTTCTGGCCTGCAGCTGCTCCTCTTGTATAAAAGTCACCCTCTTTGCACACAATACAGAAAGGACAAGTGAAGCCAGCTCAGTGCACAGGAGACATGAGGAGGCTCCTTGGTAAAGAAATCCAGCTATATATACCCCATTCTGTTTAGGGGCAGTTCTCCATAATCTGTGTGCATATGTCCACTACATCCCTCCCTTGTCCTCCACCTTCTGCCACATTGTTCTCCTCTGTTGTCTGATGCGTATTCTTCCTTGCACTGTCCTGTCTCACCTCCAGCTCTGCCCTGTGTACCCTCCATGCTAGCTCCCTGGATGTCCTGTGAGTGTCTCATTCTGGACTGCCTTGAGGAAATTTCAGCTAGCAAAACAACCAAGCAAACCTTCCTCCTTCTTCATTCTGGTTGTTTTGGAGACCTTACTGAAAATGATCAGAAGGCTGGAAGACCTCTCCCATGAAGAGAGGCTGAGAGAGATGTTCTGCCTGGAGAAGAGAAGACTCCAGGGACACCTTATTGCAGCCTTTCAACATATAAAGGGAGCTTTTAAAGAAAGGTGGAGAAAGACTTTTTACCAGGGCCTGTAGCAAGAGGACAAAGGACAAAGGTTTAAACTGAAAGAGGGTAGGTTTAGATTAGATGTAAGGAAGAAATTCTTTGCTGTGAGGGTGGTGAGGCACTGGCACAGGTTGCCCAGAGAAGCTGTGGCTGCCCCTTCCCTGGAAGTGTTCAAGGCCAGGTTGGATGGGACTCTGAGCAACTTGAAGCAGTGGAAGATGTCCCTGCCATGGCAGGGGCATCAGAACTAGATGACCTTTAAGGTCTCTTCCAACCCAAACCATTCTATCTGCTGACTGAACGCTTCTCACCCTTTTTCTCCCGGGTATCCTGACTCATTGGCATTTCTTCGAAGAAGTCTTTCTGATTCAGCATGTATCTCAGCCGCCATTTCCCTTAATTGTCTCCTTTCAACATCTGCCCCAGCTTGAAATCAGACTAAACATTAGTCTGACATTTTCCCCAAGGTAATATCATAGGCCTTTACTAGAAAGCAGGAAAGGGAGATAAATGAAAGTGTTGGAGCAAAAAATAGAAACCAGCCCTTTCAGCCTCAGAAATGCAGCCTGACTCCCTGAAGCAAGCACTTCTTTGAACTTCCACAGGCTGTAAATCAGGTTGTGATAGAAAGGTCTCTGTGTGTGCTCTTTCCAATAACCTCTCAAACTATCAACCCCATTTTTTTTCATTCCACTTTGCTTGTTCTCCTCCCCGACCCTGGCTTCATCTTTCTCTACTTCTCCTTGGATATATCAGACTTTTGATTATTTATAGTCCTCTGCCTGATGCTGCAACTCCTCAGTCTCACTTCTATAGAGACAGTTCCTTGTTTGAGATTTGTTCTAGTGTTAGCTGCCAACTGGGGCTGACTTCCCAGGATGAGTTATAGCATGGGATATTTGATGTAGCAAATGCAGCTTAACCACAAGAGACAAGTGAGGGCAGAATGCATTTTGTATTGGGCTGTGCTGCAGGTTAAACTGGGCTAAAACCAGTGATAGCTCCAAACCTAAGAGCAATGGTAGAATTATTAACAGACAAAGAAAGGCATGAAGATAAGGGAAGGACAGAGAGTTAAAAAAGAAGTGTGAAAAAAGAAACAACCAAGAGATATTAAAAAGGAAGCCTACCAGCTGAGAATCTGACATGGGGAAGGAGGACTGCAACTTCCTTTTCAGTTAAGTTCTCGTTTTAATTTTCTCTCTCAGAAGTTTCCATAGTGCTGGGACTGATTTCCTGGGCTAAGAAACTGAAGATCTGTTCAGAGCATTTCTGAGCTCCCAGGAATTCTCAGGTTACCACCAGTGCTTCCAGTGTCCAGCACAACCTTCTTTGCAGACAGAGGGTGAACGAGCAGATGGGAAAAGCACAGTAACTTATCGGTGTCTCCGTCAAAAACCAGGGACCTCAAAGGCTGACCTTCTATGTGGCAAAACTAAGGACAAAGGGACAGGGCCAGTGTTCACACTGTGCTTAAATGGCATCAGAAATCACCTACGCTGAGGTGAAGTTCAAGAATGCATCACCGGCTGCAGTGATTGAAGGTAAGGAATGGATGGGTTATCCAGGGGAAGGGGACCTGGAGGGAGGAGGGCTGAAAAACAGCGAATGGTGACTTTTCCTTCTGTGACTGTTTCCTACCTGGTCTTGACAAATTGGTGAGAAAAAGGAGTTGTCTACTACTACATGAGCAGGAGACTGGAGGACTTCTGAAGTAAGAGGGTCAAGGAATGTCTACAAGAGGAGAGGTGGGAATCTTTAGGTGGTGGGGGTTGCAACATGAACGAGGATGACTACCGGGGCCACAAACAGTCGGTTTCAAATGAGCATTCAGCAAGGAACCTATCTGGGCTCCCTTAGTCCCCTGGTTGCAACACCAACAGTGGCAAATGGTAGAGGGTCCAGGATGGGTGCTGTACAGTAATAGTGCTTAGCTCTGGCACAATGCAGGTAGTAGCTGCCTCCTTACATGTTATGTAGTCTTGGTTGAGAGAATAATTTTTGGACAAATAGTGAGTATGAACAATAGAGACTATGGTTTATTACAAACCATTTGATCTGTTACAAAGGTGTAGGGGCTACCAGGGCAACAAATGGCAGCAAATAAGCCCAAGCCCTGGCTGCTCCTGCTCTTGCCTCTCAGAGTGAGGCTGCAGGTTCCTGCTTACGGAGAGAGCAGCAGTAGAGAACAAACATGCCTCCTTACAGTAGAGCCGTCAGTTGCCCTCTACAGTTTTGTGAGAGGTGACACTGGCTGCAGAAACTTACAGCCCCATTGTCCTCGGTTGATTGAGAAATGGTCCTTGGAGAAGAGAGACCCAAAAGTTAAAAGTAAGAATGGGCTTGAAGAAAACACTGTAAAATACACAGAGGAAGGATCCCATTCTGTGATTGATGTTTACCACTCCTGAAAAATAATTAACACACCAAACACACAAATTTGTATTGCTGTTAAAAATCACGGTTGTAAAATGGTGTCTCTACTAGAGTTTGTGCAAATTTAAGGCATGTTCTGATCAGTATGTATTCTGTAGTCATTATGCTGCAAGTAAGAACACATAGAGATGTCCTATGTGTGGCTCGTTGCTTCCACCCTTAGACACAGGACCCTACACACCAGCAGGTGAGGGGTGAAAGTATGTGTGTGTAAAAGAATGAGTGAATAAATAAATAAATAAATATTGCTGCTAGAGATATTAACTTGCCTATTTACAGCTTTACGTCAGTTCTACGATCCCAAACAGAGCAGGCATCATCTCCAGGTTATTCCTTGCCCGCTCTGAGGCATGAATCATGCAAATAAAGACTGTACATACTCCTCACTGACTTGAAATCTCACTGTTTTCAATGCATCAGGGTTAGCTGGTTCTGGTTACGGCTAGCATTTCCATCATGGTGAGGTGTGGGTGGTGGAAGTCCCCCATTGTGTTCCCAGTGACCTATTCCAAGGACACCCGATCCAGCTGTGTTTGCTTGAGCTGCTGATGCCAGGCTCATGTTATAGGTTTGGGTATGTGCTCAGGGTCTGTCTTTGGGTGCACCTGTCCAAGTGATCACACACTGGCTGTAGCTTATACTTTGAATTCAGAGAAGTGTCCACTAGTACTACTGCACACAGTGCTAATGTCTCTCACAGACTCATGGTATGCTCATAGTATGAGAGTTATGATTGAAAATTATTGAAAAATTGAGGGAGTCTTGCTGCTCTGTTGGCCTTCTGAGTGGTTACTCTGGCCATGCGGACTCCATGTTGGTAATGGCCAAGCACAGCTGGGTTTTCCCATTTTGTAGCCTCTTCTAGTTGGACTCTAGAGATACCAAAACTGACAGTCATTGGAAGATAGAGAGGAGAAGGCAGCAGCTAATCAAACAGCATATAGTCTGTGGCAGGAGATGGCAGAGAGTACCAGCGTGGGTTTCACACCACAGTGCCGTTAGGGTTCCTGCATTTCCAAACAGGATTTCCCAGGTAGAAACATAGGCATCTGTGCTGTACCACACTTGTTGCATGTGCCTAGGAGATGATGGATTTACATGCTGAATAACCAGCATATTCTCATCAGGTCTGTTGTGTTGTGATCATGCTGGACATGTTGCAGACTAACTGTAGGAAGCATGTTGCAGGGAGATTAACTCACTGAGTATGCACAAGATCTACTGCACTTCAGTTGTGTTGGTGAGGTGCATGCATGCTGGCAGTGCTCTCTGTGCCACCTGGGTGTGAGTGTGGAACGCACAGGTCTGACTGGGCACGGGATGAACAGTCAATCTGTGGACATGCAGCACATCAAAAAATCATTTGGACTGGGCAGATCTGTTGTCTGAAGTAGGTGTCTGGACCACAGACCATGATCTGGGTCCTTGTTTTCACTGCAGACAAAAGCTCTGACTAGAAAAACATGATTTGGCCAGGGAAATCTGGGTCTTGTCTGTCTATGAATGTTTTCTCTTCTGATAATGAAAGGTGATGCTTTTTGCCCTGCTGTAACAACCTCCTACAAGTCTTTGGGAAGTAGTCAGAGGGCTTCCCCAAACAGCAGGTTACTGGAAGTCTTGCTTACTAGGCATGACTGGCAGGCACACTTGGGAATCTCATGCTGAACAATGAACGAGGTCTCTCTAAAGCTTTTCATTAATATCAGTCTCTCCCAAAACTTCTTTACTCCTGTCCTGCAGTCATGTGCTGCTGTTTCTTTACCCTCCTGTTTGCCCCATCTTGCATACCTGCCACAACCTAGAATAGTCTTTAACAAGTGTTTACTTCTGCTTCCCTGTGAGCCATTCTCCTGCCTGCTCCCAGACTTCCTCAGTACTGGCAGTATTCCTCTAGACAAAAGTCAGGCCCTGGTAAGTCTGAATCTGAGTGGGATACTTTACTCAGGCTGCTGGACCCAGCCCTCTGTTCTCCCCAGCCATCCAGCCTTGCACAACCTAGTTTTACTACAGCATATCTCTAAACCCTGGCTTGGAAAGCAGAGATGGAAGGGAATATTTTTTTTTTTTAATCTTCCAATGATTCTGTGCCATCATAGCTTTGTACATTTTTTGCCTCCTGTCCTCATTTGGCTTACACCAACCTTCTTCTACACAGAAAATCCAAAAACTAAAGAGGAACTGAAGCGGGCGAAAAAGGTTTTCTGGGGAGAAGTCAGCATGAAATCTTCATATGAATGCCTCAAGTATCACAGATAGAGCAATGTTGTACTTGGCAGCTTTGGGCCCCATCTAGAAAGACATGCTTTCACTCCAGATTTTGGGGCCATGTGAAGGCCTCATCCCAAACACCAGTAATTAGCACTGCCAGCTGGGCTGGGGCTGTGAACACTGTTGCTGAACCTGACCTTCTCCAGAAACCACAGAGGTCCCCTGCTCTGTCCCAATCTTCCCTTCTCCCAAACTGTGTAACTTCCACATCAGAACTGAAATTGCATTTTTCTGGAGCAGCTCTCCCTTGAGTTGTACGTCCTCAGTGTGTGGACTGACTGAAGCATAGTTGACTGCTGTGTTGTATTTGCTGTGTTCCTTCACTTTTAGTACCTCCTGAGACAAAGAAGCATGAGCCCCGTCCCCAGAAATACCCGCAGTGGGTCCCGTGGCTGATCTCGCTGCTGCTCTTCTTGGTGTGCATTGCCCTTGTTACTGCTCTCCTTGGTGAGTATGTGCAGGATGGTTACAGGAGAGAGGTCTGGGGGAAGTGCTGGGAGAAAAGCAGAGAAATCAGAACCCAGAGGGGAATATCTTCCAACCAGGAGGGAGTTTTTCCTCAGGAACAGTTTTGTCATGAGAAAGGATGCAAGCACAAACATTTTGGCTCAGAAAACCTGAATGTTGAATATTTGAAAGGTATATTTAGGAGCAGAATCTTTCCTGACTACTTAAGCATTGGGGATTTTAGGGTACAGTTACAACATGGCACAAACTTCTCTCTTGCAGGGTAGCAGATGTTTTGGCCAACTGGTATGTGGGAGCTAGGACTACCACAGCATTATGGCAGATGGTTCTGTTATACCCATTTTCTTCCCTAGAATGATGGAAAGAGTTAGGTGGGAAGTGGTTTCTGGAGGTCTCTAGTCTAATGCCCTACTTGAAGCATGGCCATCTTCAGAATTTCAGGGTTGTTTGGACTTTCTTTTCTGCCCTGGCTTTGTATATGTGTACATACATCCCCCAAATATTCCACTGTTTACCCTGAGGCGTTTTCAGTGTTCCCAGATTACACCGTCTCTTTGGAACTGTGGAACAGTTCTCTATCTTCATACCACACAAAAAAAGAAACAGAATTAATTACAGAGGGGGAAAAAAAAACTGGAAATGGGAGCACAAGTGTCTATGAAGGCAGATGCATCTGCACTTGGGCTCTCTAAGGTGCTTGGACACAATTTGTGTCCTAATGGAAAAAATGGCTTTTCACAGTCCTGTCATCTCCAGGATTAACTGTGTGGTGCAAACTCTCACACCTTTTTAGTGTTAATTGCAGTATACTAGAATAATTCATAAAAAGTTATTCTTGCACACAATGTTTGTGGTGACTGTGATCACTGTTTTTTTCTCATTCACTGCTAAAGATCATTCATGGAATGTTTGCACAAAATGTCAATAAAGATGATGGATTCTGGAGGAGGCGTGTTGTCAGGATAAATTGCTGCCCTTCCTTTTGCTGTCATTAGTTCCCGAGTGCCAGAAGTTTGTATTGCTTTCTTCCCAAATGTATAACTTCTCACAGTACTCTGTCAAATGGTTGAGAAGGTTTAGGTTGGGCTGTCAGAGTCTGATACAGTCTGGCCAGGTTTTTTTAGATGTTTCACACCTTCCAAGTGAATTTCACACACTCTGCCATGTGTAAAATGGTAACATATTTAATGGTAAATTTTCTTATCTAAGTTAATTGATGTTGTGTAGGATTTTGATTTAGCAGAGTGATACAGCAATATATTTAAATGAAAACACAGTTAGCAGAGCGTAGCAATCACAATGCAGAGTTGAATCACAATACAAATGTAGTTCCCATTGTCAGTCTCTGCAATATGCTCAACATCAAGACACTGGGTGTCCCCAATGACCAAGGAGGAATATGTGGGTTAAAGCCAGCTCAGGCCCATAGCTATCTTGAGAGATGGTTTTGTTACTAATACATTGGCTTCATGCTCCTCCGGCTAACTTAGGAAGACACTGCTCTCTCTTTGATCTTTAGAGGGATGAACAGGTACACAGCTGGTCAATACATTCAGCTGATGCAACTGGTTGATTCAGTCAACAGAACTAGATAGAACAAAGTCCATTGTCTGGTCTCCTTTGTGTTGAGAAGAGGTCGCCTTTCTTTGCAACAGGTGTGGCCAGTCACGCATCAGCCTTGCCCATCTCCTCCTCCGTTATAGGAGTTCACTGATGAGGCACAGAGGCCACTATTACTCTGCCATCCTCACTAGAATGATTTTTCTAAATGCAACGTTTGATAAAACAAGACATCATTTAGAGATTATCAGTGCCACTGAAGTGCTGCTTTTTATTCACTGACTGTAAAGAGATTTAGACAGGCAGCTTGGCTGTAGGTATCTCCATGGCAAAAGCCTATGGTTGGGTGGCATCAATCCCAGCCCTTCTGGCATGTCCTCGGTGTGATGCCCTTCCACTGGTCCTTCTGCTCTCTGACATGGAAGATTGTCTCTTTCTGGCTGGAAGGCAGCCACACCACTTGTTCAGGGCAGTTTTCTCAGAGCCGTGGACCAGGGATCCACCAAGCCCACCCCTTCAGCTCCACAGCACCCAAGGGGGCCTGATGTCAGCTGCTCGGTGCTGGGACAGACTCTGTTGACAAACCAGAGGCCAGCTATGGCCACCAGGCACTGTTTGGGTGGGTCACAGGCTTCTCTAGCTTTGTTGGCCATGTCATCCTGTCTAGATCTTGTCAGTCAGTGGGCAGAGGAGTCCTTGTGGGCAGCTGTGGGCTGCTGGGAGCAGAAATGCCCGTTCCCTTCGCTGAGAGGATGGCAGTTACCAGTTGTGAAATGGAAAGAGACAGCCCCAGGAGAGGCGATGCTGGGACAGTGCTTGGTTGGGACCTGGGGAAACAAGAGTGAAGCCCAGAGATGGTGTGTGAGGAGCTGGGAGGAAGGGGTAATCCTGCTGCCTTTCCTCTCCCTTTCCAGTTGCTCCCTTCTCCCGGAAGGGTGACCAGCCCACAGCCCTGCAGCAGGCATTCACGGAGTGGCGGTGCAGCTCAGCGGAGCCACAAGGCAAAGGTCAGCTGGCAGGGGTGCAGGAGGTCTTTGGGATGGGGACAGTGAATGCTGGGGTCTGCTGTGACAGCCAGCAGCAGTGGGAGCAGACTCTGGAGAGGCAGAGTGCAGAGGAAAGAGGTGGGGGGAGAAAAGATTTCCTGCTATCAGCTTAGGGGGAGGAGAGGGCCCTGTTAATGGTGTGCTGGAGGGCAGGGTGGCTGTGGAGTGCAGCTCTAGTCAGGAAAAGGGGCAATATCCCCTGTTCCCTGGGGCTAAGGGCCTAAAGGAGTCTGTACAAGGAGAAGTCAAACCAGATCACCAGAATAACTTTGTCAAGACCTGAGATCATGTTACAAGGATTACCATGGACTTGTGTACACAAAGCTCTCTGGTCATACTGCAAAGCAATGGGGTGGTACAGTATCTGTACTATCCTTGTTTTTTCAAGTGCTTTCTGTCAGGAAAAGTGATCCAAGGAGAACATGAGCATCATCCCTGGAGCACAGGGGTCCTTGCAATCACCATGTCTCTTGTTATTAGCATTCACCTCTGCGGTCTCTCCCTGCACAGAGCGAGGCTGGATGTGCTGCCCGAAGGGCTGGAAACGCTTTCAGAAATGCTGCTATTATCTCTCGGATGATACAATGTCCTGGGCTGAGAGTGTGCAGAACTGCACTGGGATGGGCTCCCATCTGGTGGTGATCAACAGCAAAGCAGAGCAGGTAGGTGCATGGCTGAGAGAGGGGCACAGCAGCCAGAGACACAGTGCCAGGCCCTGGAGGGGACTCAGAGCCCTCCTTGTCCTGCAAGGGAGGGGAATGTCCTTTCTGTGTCCTCTCTCTGCTCAGTCCTGCACCTCATGGGCATTGCACTCTCCCTGATTTCCAGGCATTCCTCTCTAAGGAGGTACAACAACCTTCAAGAGGACCGAATTTCTACATTGGTCTGAGTGCAGAGAAGGTGGGCCAGTGGCAATGGGTGGACCGGACTCCATTTAATGTGTCAGCAGCGTGAGTATCCCTGGATGGAGAGTGTTTGCTGCGGCTGCTGGTAGTGTGAGAAAGTAGGGGAGATGTGAGGGTGTCTGTTGGTGCATGAGAGGGAGGTGAGACAAACCCTTGTGAGAGGTCAGTGATGGAGCAGGAGAGGGCTGTGTGGGACACCAGGGTCACATGGCCCTATCCCTGTTATTACTTAACTACCTGTGACGTGGTCATCAATGCTGTAGGCACAGAAGAAGCTGCATCTCACCAGCAGGAAGAACCCTTCAGAGATGACCAGCCTTGCCTGACCTCCATAGTGCCCCCACCATGCCTATGTGCACTGAGCAGGGCCCTGTGGTGTTGCCTGTAGGAAGAAGGCAGGTTTCCACATTAGAGTGGTTCCAGTGGGATATCAGAGTGGGAGGAAGGTGGTACGGCTTCTGTCTGTGATTGGGCATTTGGAATTTTTCTGTCTCCTCTCCAAGCCTTGCATCCCGCTGTGGCCTTCCCCAGCAGTGCTTTACAGAGTACACTGGCGAGTTACACGTCTGTCTCTTATCTCAGGTTCTGGAGGAAAGGCGAACCAAGTAATACAGATACTGAGAAGTGCGTTGTAATCCATAGGCTTGAACCAACATCCAACAACTGGAATGATGTCAGATGCGTGAATCATCATCGAATTTGTGAGGCTGCAGCAGTAACTGTGTGATGGAGATACCCTCACCCTGAGTAAAACTGAGAGATGAGCAGTGAGCTGGGAGCAGTGCAGGGCTGTGTTGGGAGGGGTGGGGGGCCCTGGAGCCTGCATCTTCACTGTGCTGGGTGGGACGATGTGAGTGGAAGTGATATGACTCAGTGTCCAGCATTCCCAGTGCACGTAATGGTTCAGGGACCACAAGAAGGCTCAGGCTCATCAAAGCAGGTCCTGGGCTCTTGTGTCCTCTTCTCTCTGAGTGGGACCAGCAGCCACTGAGCAAAAAGAGGTTGAGTTCTCCAGGAAGACGACACGGGAAAGGAAGACAGATGTTCAGAGCTGCAATTTCTTTTGTCTCCTTGAGCAGAGGTGTCTGCTTTCTGTTGAGTCACACAGAGAATATCCTCTAGTTGCACTGGTTTTGCTGAACAGATACTGAATTCTTATATAAGAGAAAATACAATATTAGGCCAATGAAAAAGGCTCTGTGCTGTGTGTCTCTCTCTTTCTCTTTCCCTCTCTAAGCTGCAGGTGTTTTGTGGAATCATAGAATCATAGGATGACACAATTGTTTGGGTTGGACGGGACCTTAAATTTAATCTAGTTCCACCCCCCCTGCCATGAGCAGGGACACCTTCCACTAGCCCAGGTTGCTCAAAGCCCCGTCCAACTTGGCCTTGAACACTGCCAGGGAGGTGGCAGACACAGTTTCTCTGAGCAACCTGTGCCAGTGTCTCACCACCCGCACAGTGAAGAATTTCTTCCTTCTACCTAGTCTAAATCTACCCTCTTTCAGTTTCAAACCATTACTTGTTTTCCTCTCCCTACATGCCCTTGTAAAAGTCCCTCCCCATCTTTCCTCTAGTCCCCCTTGAAGTACTGGAAGGCCGCTATGAAGTCTCCCTGGAGCCTTCTCTTCTCCAGGCTGAACAACCCCAACTCTCTCAGCCTGTCCTCATAAGGGAGGTGCTCCAGCCCCTGATCATCTTTGTGGCCTCCTCTGGACCCGCTCCCATGGGAGGAACAATCCACACCACTGTCTTCAGCCACTTCCCTGTATGCACTACGGGGATCTTACCTCCTCCCACAGTATGTAGGGGTTTTGTCTGGGCAGGACCAGGATCAAAAGATGTTGCTGTGCCAGGATACAGCCTTACCATACAACTACTGCAGCAGAGGTTGCATCTGCCCGGTGAGAGGAAATGGCTCAGAGACAACCTGCCTACACTGTTCCCTTGCACACAGCCAAATCTCTGGAGGGGACTGGGCACAGGAAACCACTTCTAGGTATATGGTGAGTATTTGTCAGGCCGTGCTTGACCTGGAGCTGTCTCCAGAGGCAAAATGGCTGGTGCCTTCAGTGTCACCTCGAGGAAGAAGTCCTCTTCCCAACTCAGATGCTGCTCCCAGACCCTCCTGGTGCAGCAGCGTTCCTGGGAGACCAACCCCTCGGTGGTCCCTGTATGGGCATTCCCGCCCAGGCGAGACCATGCTGCAGAAGAGGCAGGGCTGCTGCTGCTACATGAGGTCCCTTCCACAAGTGCATTGCCTCCTGAATTGCCATCATGTCCTGCTGCAGACCATATGCCACCATGGATCCCACCTTTTCTCCACCCCTTCACACTTGCTGGCTGCTATGCCTCCAACTTCTCTTTGCCTCAGGAAACATCATCTGCCTAAGCTTTCCCGACCAAAGAGTGCCAGCTCCCCAGAGGGCACTGGTGTGCATCTCCTGGCTGTGCGACTGTGTCTTACCTGTGAAAGTGAATCCTCTCTCTGTGTCCCAAAGAGAGGGGAGAACTTGTACTGGAGGTAAAGTGACCAGGAGATTTGGCTTCCTAAGCCAGTCAATGTTCTGTGAACAGCAGTGAATGGTGGCAGGAGCTGCTGAATCCTGTAGCCCAGCAGAGGCAAGGCTGCTGCAGCTCCATGTCCCCGGCTCAGACAGCAGTGAGACTGAGCATGGATGTACAATATGGACATATATAGACACATAAGGATGTATACATCTAAGCAACCCCACAGGTCAACACAGACACAAAGCACTGACACAAACACAAACAGCATGAGCAGCCTGATCCTGTTCCCCTCCCTGCCTGCTCGCAGGCTTTCATCCACGCAGCAGAAAAAATGTATCTTTACACATATACAACATGGCCCTCTCCAGCAGCAAGGCTTAGTCATTCAGTCTACCCATAGCTGGCCCCTGCATCCCCTGGTCTTCCCTGTACTCGGTCTCATGACAGACACAAAGAGAAAAAATCCTCCCCAGGAGCTGGTCAAGACTTCTGTTCTGCCTGGGAGCTGCCTTGGACAACTGGGCCTCTCTTCCATTTTCAGCGATGAGGTTCCTGGCGGTCATAACTGCTTGATGTTGTTCAACCATGTAATCTGACAGGTGGGAAGGGTCTGGAGTCCTTTTTTGGAAAGCAGCCACCCCCACTGGTTGTCAAAGCTATTTCCACCGGTGTAGTATTGACACTTGTAGGGATTTGACTTCATTCCGGAGGATACCGTCAGTAACACAAGTTGCCATGAAGCAGTGTCACAGACAGCTGTCAGAAAGTGGTGGTCAACAGAGACTTGTGGTGGTATCAGGGAACTGGAGAAGTGCAGCGCTGGAAATAGCCCCCCTTCCCCTTCCTGGTCCTCGCCAGCTTCACAGTGCAGAGGTGCGTCTCCTGTAGAACAAAATCCTTCCCTGCTGCCACTTGAGTTAATGTCCTCCAGTGTCCTCTGGTGGGAACATGAGCACTGTGCTCTTCACGGCCTCTTTGTGGCTGAGATGCTTCCCCCTCCTCCAACTGCCTTTTCCCAGTGTCAAGCCTCATCTTTCCTCACAGGTCCTACTTAACAAGTTTCTTTTCACCCTTTCTCTTACTTTGCCTCGGACTCCTCCCATGCCGCTCTGGCTCTGGCTAAGCCCAATGCTCTAGCTGTGAGCAGCACAGCACAATTTACCTCTTTCCCCCTATTTTGCATATCTTGTCCCAGAGTTAATATGTTTTCTCTGGACACCCACTGTTGGACAAGGCGTTTCCTCCTCTATTTAGGGCGTTTTATGAGGGCCCAGCTCACCCCTGCAGAGCAGCATTTTAGTCACTTCTCCCAGGGTTTATCTCCATGTTGGATTTCTTCTCCATGCTGTAACTGTCCACGTCTGCCTTCCAAGAATTTTATCTTCTCTGGTTTTAGTTAATTTCTCTGGTTTCCAGATCACCTGTCCTCCCAGCTGCTTTCTTGGCCTGTTGTCTTGTCCGTTCTCAAGCTTTCATGGCTATTCCTGCTCTTTGACTGGTTATTGACTTTTCTTCCTCACGGGGCTTTTGTTTTTGCATTAGTGGACTGAAAGGGACATGCTTTGTCTCCTTCTGAACAGACCCTGAAAAACTGGATAGGGAGCAAAAGAAACGCAGTGGTGGTCTGGCATGGTGAGTCGACTGCATCCCGTCACTTCACAGGATGGGTCTCCATCTTCCTTGAGAGTTCCTCCTGCACAGGCGTCCTGGGGTGAGACTTTCTTCCCAAGACATGCAGAAGATGAGCTCTCATAGACCCAGGTCCTGCCTGTGTTTACGTGCTGTCATTTCAAGAAGGGTGACATGTGACAGTACCCCTTCCTGGCCCTACAAGTGAGGGCCTCTTCATTTGAAAGCTAGGAAGTATCCTCTCTAGTGGCACAGTTCTTCCTAACCCCATCCTGGGGTCGTGGGCTCGGGTCTGCCTGGAGGGGACCTTCTTGTCTGGGGTCTTTAGTGATGTTGCCACTAGTTTCTGGCTTTTGCTGTGCAGGGCTCCCCTTTAGGCCTCACTCTGTGATAATTCTTGACATGCAAGAATAAGAAGGAGCACATTTCCTTTCTTCCCTTCTCCAGCAAAGAGCCAAACCAACAGAGGGGAGGTTAGCCTGCAGTGGTAAAGCTAGCTGAAGGTGCACAACCCTTGAATGACAGAGCTGACCGGCAGTTCCCTCTGCTGGGTGTGGAGAGCCTGGGGTGAGCTGCGGTGAGCAACATCGCCTGCCAGGTCTGAACATGGCCCTCTTGTCTTGGCTGGAGGAAGGAGGCAGGCTTCTGTGTAGGACTGATGCCAGTGGGATTAGCGTAGTAGGAGGACAGGGGTGATTCATCCAGGGGTTTCTGGATGTATCAGCATCTGGAAGAGTCCCTCTCCATGCCCCTCTGAGCCCTGGACCCCCATGTCCTGGACGTGACCTTTCCCTGCAGTGCTTGCCAAGGCCATGCTGGAGGGTAACATGTCTCCAGTTCTGGAGGCCTGGGGAACCAACTGATGTGACTGATGAAGCGTGTATTGTAATCCACTGGAAGTCAGAAGTACACCAGAGGTGGAACAAACTTCCACATGAATGACAGCCATTGCCTTCAAATTTCTGAAACTGCAGCATCAGCTGTCTGATGGAAGAAACCTCATCCTGAGAAAAATTGAGACACCAGCAGCGACCTGACAAGAACACAGATTTTTTTGAATGGCTGTGAATGCTGGAGCCTGCATCTTCACTCTGCTGAGTGGGAATATTGAGTGGAAGCAGTATGGTCAGGCAGCTGGTGACCACCAACCTTCTCTTCTCCAGGCCGAACACTTCCAACTCTCTCAGCCTCTCCTCATAGGAAAGATGCTCCAAAAGATGCTCCATTTGCCTTTTCAAGGCATAGGAAACTTCTCTCAATTACTGCAGCCTGTCAAAGACACCGGCTTTGCAATGAGATTGCCTTTTTCCTGCGTGTTATTTGGACACATGGTTAGTGGAATGGTCAGTTGCCTGGGTAACAACCTGCAGAGAACAAGCCAGCATTGTCCTGGTGCCTTTGGTGACTCTCCGGAAAACAGGCCGTATTCGCTCTCTGTCCTCTTGGCAGCAGTCTCTCTGTGGCCTGCATCACTGTCTAGTGCGAGGCTGGGTGTGCTGCACGAAGGGCCAGAGGTGCTTTCAAACATGCTGCTACTACATGTTGGCTGAACAGATGTCCTGGAATGAAAGCCAGGACAGCAGCACAGGGTTGGGCTCACATGGAGGTGATCAATACAGAAGTAAATCAGGGAAGCGTGAGTCTTCCCATGGGAATCTTCCAAGCAGATCCTCAATTCGGCCAGTGTCTGCTCTCCTGAAGTCTCTGCTTGTGACCCTGTGCACACACCACAGTGAATCCATGTGAGCGTGCTTGCACAGACCTTCATCTTGGTCAAATGGACTGGATAGTAACAACTGGATAGCAACAAAATAGGAGTGTGAATGAAAACCGCTGTGGGCATTGAATACCTGAAACTATCTGAGATGGCATTTGCCCCAAACCCACTACTCTTCAAGCAGAACATCACCACCAGCTTAACAATAACCAGGGAACTAGCAAAAGGCTTTGGAGACAGACAAGAGTCAGTCTGAAAACAAAGTTTAGAAGAAGCAAGAACATTTTTATCAGCAAGAAGAGAGAAGTGGGAAGGAAGTGGCCATTGATGCCAGGTTTGATAGCTGCCCCACAGCTTTGCACCCTCTGTCTGTCACAGAGCATCCTCCCTGTTGGGTGCCGTGGGTAGCCGTGTTCCTGGCAGTGAGGGGGGCAACATGTACAGACCCACAGCTTCAGTGTGCATACGTGACCTCGTGCTTTGTCACTGACCTGTGGGTTAGCAGGCTGTAGGAAGTGGCATGGATGCACACGAACTCTAGACTCCAGCAGGTAGCGTGTAAGAATAGGGGAACCCTTCCTCCCAGAAAAGGGGATGTGTTCTTGCATCCTGCACTTCCTGTGGCAGGAGTGGGAGGTTGCACAAGTAATCATGTGACTATCTGTGTGTATGTGGGAGTTAGAGCTTTTGGGGATTAGTTATGTAAAGACGTCTAGATCTTTGTAGGTGTTTATTAATATTTTGTGTCTGGTATTGTGCTTTATGTGTTGGATTGCTGATCCTGACCCTGAATATACAGGCCATGGTTTGTCAGTTATTCATGTCATGAATGAATTGGTAAACTGCTGAGATGCATCCTGATTAGATTTAAATGACATGAACTGAGCACATTTTCCTTCTGACAGTTTTGTACCCTCTGCATTCTCTGTCCTGGTCAGTTGAAGTCAGCTCCCTGCCCATAGGAGCAAAAGCAGGTATATTTTAGAGCAATAACAAATACAATGCATTCTCCTTTGGGGACATCTGTGGTGCAATTCAGTTCTGTTTGCCAGCATGACGGCTGGGAACTTTTATAAAAGTCACTGGAGAATCTCTCACTGTGCTGTGAGTCCAGTAGCTAGTGCCTCCTAGTAGCCCATACCTTCTACAACAATACCAGCAAGCACGGGTAGGGACCATCCTTCCAATGCAACAGAGCTGTTGGATGGTTCGACCCTGCCCGCAGCCTGTTGTGCACAAAGAAACATACTCAGAGGGTATTTTCTACATGCAATTTAGGCTTGTCCTCATTTGTAACCCGTTTTGTGCCCTGCTCTTTTAAGACTTCTACTGATATGCTTGTGCTTTGCGTTGACTACCCCATTCCGTCCTCAGTGCATCCACGCATGCCTCTTCACAGGGAGAAACTAGCTGATGGAACAGGGAAGAGCAAAGGCTGCGTACCCACCCCAGTCCATTCAGAGTGCAACGAGATCCAGTCAGGATTCTTTATCCTTAGGGGTATCCTTAGGGACACTTTAGCCTGTGGGGTTTTGAATCAAGTCACCTTGAAGAGCACCTGAAGCACCACGCATGTCTGTGCCTTTTGTAGTCGTGACCGAGTGAAACCTCATGATCTGTAATGCGCAGGGATTCTGGCACCATCCAGTGATCCCTTCCGGCCTCCAGCTCCATGATGACAGGTCATATGCAATCCCTCCAATCCAAGCTCCATCCTCTTTTCCTGAGCATGTAGTTACAAAGAGTGTTGACAAATTCTTTGTTGTGCTCTGGGGTGCTGGGCTCTGGCTTCACATGGGACTTGCCCGGACTGACTCACAGAGATGCTTTCCTGCCGTTTTTTGACTCCCTTTTGCAGGACACTGTGAGTGGGTTTAGCCCTGTGCTCGCAAATACCAACAGCGCAGGCATTTTCACACACATGCTCACTCACCAGGAAAGAACAAACACCAGTAAGGCCAGTAGTATGTCCTATGAAACTGATTGACACTGTGCAAAAGGCAGTTGTTAGGCCTTGAAGGATAGTACTCTGCATCTGTTTTCATTTGCCTCTGTGGATTTCCGTGTCACAACAAACATCTTGCGAAATGTGCTATCAGAGAGATGATGTGCTGTGGGGAACACCCAGGATACGGCTTTTTCTGAACACCAGGTTAGAGACCCTGAAGGCTCCTCAGCAGTGTGGAAGCTGCCCGAGTGCAGTGTCCTGTGCAGGAGAAAGACACTGGTAACGTGGACTCTTGGAGAAGAGGGATATGGCAGTAGAGATAATGAATCGCCGAGGGAGTGTCAGTCCTGGAACTGCAGGTAACCCCAAAGCCTTCCTTTCTGTCCTCCTGCAGAAGAAGGGGGAGGTGGGGTTAAATACAGAGCTGGGATAGACAATGGGCATGGTACGGTGGCTGGCCTCATACCAGGAGAAGGGGCTTGGGACAAGAGCAAAGCAACAGATGAGGGAACTGGGGAGTGCCTGGACTGGGAGAATGACCTTCTTCCCAGAGCCGGGGCAGTGAAAGTCCAGGCAGACTATGGTCTGCCATCCCCTTCAGTGAGTTCTTTCTGTAAGTGATGGGACTGAAGAGTGCTATCCTACTATCATTATCCAGGTGAAACTATCTGCATCAAGCTCAGCACAAGTCACTGCTCCCACCTCCGGTGTCTCTAAGGAGAACCAAGCTCTCCCAAGAGCTCCAAAGTGCCCGTTCTCCCTGTGGAAACAATCTCTTCTGTGCGTCTGCCTCTGCAAACACTGAGCTGGACCGTCACTCCTTTGAGTGACTACACGCTATTGCATAAAGGGGCTTGGGGAAGAGAGCCAAAATAAAGGGAGCTAAGAGAAAGAAGTTCTAAGGAGAGATGAAGAGGAGGGAGGTAAGGACAGAACGTTCAGTGAAAGACAGGGGTAACAAGGGCAACAAGGAAGATGTGCTGAGGAGAAAGGAGGTGGGATGGGACAAAGAAAGGAGGAGTGCAGTTTGGGAAGAGTACAGGCAGGGCTTGTGATTGATCGAAAGTGAAACCAAAGAGCAGCTTCAGGGCAGCCCCTGTGTTGCCCTACTCTGTGGGTCTGACCCACTGCTAATGACGGGTGGCAGGACCTGTTTACAGCAGGACCTGGTTATAGCATCTGTGGGTCTCCCCAGTCCTTGGAACAAGGGCACCAGCAGGTGGTTGGGGTACGGAGCCACCTGGGTGATCCTGCCCCTGACTCTGGCTTGAGGGATTCCCACTCTTGCCTTGTGTTTTTCAGCTCCAGCAGAAGAGAGAAGCTGCTCCTGGATGAAGCCCTGGGTCTTCCTTGTTTCTGCCCTTGCCATCAAAACTGCCTTTGTCACCATCTACCTTGGTGGGTTGCAGGGTCTCTTAATTCCCCTGGGATGAAGGGAGCACCTGACTGCCTTTGGTCAGATGGAGGGACAATATCCTACTCTCTCTGACAGCAGGCAAATGCCTTTCGCCAAAACAGCCTGTTCTGCTTCCCCTCTTCTGCCTCTGCCCTCTTAGTCAGGGAGTAGGGTCCCTTCCACCGTTAAGGTTTGTTCCCTGCAGGGCTTCCCACTGCTCCTCTCACTTTCCCACCTGCCTGAGTAAAGCCAGGCCTGGATAAAACCAGTCAGTTTCTCCCCTCCCACCAAGAGCTGAGAAGTCTCTTTAGTGTCAGAGGGCATCTGAGGAGGTTCCCCACAGGCTGCCTTTGGATGTTGGTTCTCCTGATCTGGTCTCTCTCCTGTGACAATGTTGCAGGCAAGGGGCCAGTGTGATGTCCTTGGAAATACTGCTACCAGGCTGCCCATATTTTAGCAGGGTGGGGGTGAATCCATCAAAATGCTGTCCTGGAATATCCTATTGCTCTGTGATGACTCTTGCGTGCTTCTTCTTAACTCCCTTGTGTGAGGCCTCAATACTCAACTGTTCTACCCCTTCTTGATGAGGGTAAAAGTGTTGCTCTAAAGCTGCAATGCCTGGGAAGATCAAGAGAGAATGTATCTATGGGGTTTTTTTATCCATCATGTGACTTTCTGGCTATAAGGCAGATCTCTGGGAAAACCTGGCTAGTGTAAGGAACTGCCTGTGGTGGCAGCAAGGCTGTCAGATGGACATGTCTGTCACTCTGCATGAGCTGAGAGCTAAACACTTGGACAACACTTCTCTGACGGAAGCGTTCCCAGAGGAGCGTGAGCCATCTTGCTTTCTCGGGAAGGGTAAGGCAGAAACTGTGTCTCTTGCCAAGCAGAAGTTGCATGGACATGGCAGAACAGAGAGAGAAAGGGAAAGGCACTTCAGGCAGGGCCTTGTGACAGGAGCCTGTCAGGCTGTTGACAGCTTTACTTGCGGAGCATGGAAGAGAGCGTTTACCTCTGTCCAGATTACAAGCGTGGTTCAGACTCCTCCCATAGCACCTGGGACCCTACATTGTGCTCACGGAGATGAAGGACAGCACATCTTGTTCAAAAGCAGGATTTTTTTTCCCACCACAGAGGAGGGCTGGATGTGCTGCCCAAAGGGAGGGAGATACTTCCAAGAAGAGTGCTATTATCTGTCCACTGATGGGATGTCCTGGGTGTTTTTAGATATTTCACACAGGAAGTTTTAATCTTTAATGGCAAATTTACTTATCCAAGTTAATTGATGTTGTGTAGGATTTAGCAGAGTGATACAGCAATGTATTTAAATGAAATCACAATGGCACTTAGCAGAGCATAGCGATTGCAATGCACGTTTGAATTACAATACAAATGTGGTTCCCATTGTCAGTCTCTGCAGTATGCTCAACATCAAGACACTGGGTATCCCCAATGACCAAGGAGGAATATGTGGGTTAAAGCCAGCTCAGGCCCATTGATATCTTGAGGGATGATTTTGTTACTAATACATTGGCTTCATGCTCCTCCGGCTAACTTAGGAAGACACTGCCCTCTTTTTGATCTTTAGAGGGATGAACAGGTACACAGCTGGTCAATTCACTCAGCTGATGCAACTGGTTGATTCACTCAATAGAACTAGATAGATCAAAGTCCATCCATCTGGTCTCCTTTGTGTTGAGAAGAGGTCGCCTTTCTTTGCAACAGGTGTGGCCAGTCACGCATCAGCCTTGCCCATCTCCTCCTCCGTTATAGGAGTTCACTGATGAGGCACAGAGGCCACTATTACTCTGCCATCCTCACTAGAATGATTTTTCTAAATGCAACGTTTGATAAAACAAGACATCATTTAGAGATTATCAGTGCCACTGAAGTGCTGCTTTTTATTCACTGACTGTAAAGAGATTTAGACAGGCAGCTTGGCTGTAGGTATCTCCATGGCAAAAGCCTATGGTTGGGTGGCATCAATCCCAGCCCTTCTGGCATGTCCTCGGTGTGATGCCCTTCCACTGGTCCTTCTGCTCTCTGACATGGAAGATTGTCTCTTTCTGGCTGGAAGGCAGCCACACCACTTGTTCAGGGCAGTTTTCTCAGAGCCGTGGACCAGGGATCCACCAAGCCCACCCCTTCAGCTCCACAGCACCCAAGGGGGCCTGATGTCAGCTGCTCGGTGCTGGGACAGACTCTGTTGACAAACCAGAGGCCAGCTATGGCCACCAGGCACTGTTTGGGTGGGTCACAGGCTTCTCTAGCTTTGTTGGCCATGTCATCCTGTCTAGATCTTGTCAGTCAGTGGGCAGAGGAGTCCTTGTGGGCAGCTGTGGGCTGCTGGGAGCAGAAATGCCCGTTCCCTTCGCTGAGAGGATGGCAGTTACCAGTTGTGAAATGGAAAGAGACAGCCCCAGGAGAGGCGATGCTGGGACAGTGCTTGGTTGGGACCTGGGGAAACAAGAGTGAAGCCCAGAGATGGTGTGTGAGGAGCTGGGAGGAAGGGGTAATCCTGTCGCCTTTCCTCTCCCTTTCCAGTTGCCCTCTTGTCCCGGAAGGGTGACCAGCCCACAGCCCTGCAGCAGGCATTCACGGAGTGGCGGTGCAGCTCAGCGGAGCCACAAGGCAAAGGTCAGCTGGCAGGGGTGCAGGAGGTCTTTGGGATGGGGACAGTGAATGCTGGGGTCTGCTGTGACAGCCAGCAGCAGTGGGAGCAGACTCTGGAGAGGCAGAGTGCAGAGGAAAGAGGTGGGGGGAGAAAAGATTTCCTGCTATCAGCTTAGGGGGAGGAGAGGGCCCTGTTAATGGTGTGCTGGAGGGCAGGGTGGCTGTGAAGTGCAGCTCTAGTCAGGAAAAGGGGCAATATCCCCTGTTCCCTGGGGCTAAGGGCCTAAAGGAGACTGTACAAGGAGAAGTCAAACCAGATCACCAGAATAACTTTGTCAAGACCTGAGATCATGTTACAAGGATTACCATGGACTTAGCATTCACCTCTGCGGTCTCTCCCTACACAGAGCGAGGCTGGATGTGCTGCCCGAGGGGATGGAAGCTCTTTCAAAAAAGTTGCTATTATATCTCGGGTAATGTAATGCCCTGGGCTGAGAGTGTGCAGAACTGCACTGGGATGGGCTCCCATCTGGTGGTGATCAACAGCGAAGCAGAGCAGGTAGGTGCATGGCTGAGAGAGGGGCACAGCAGCCAGAGACACAGTGCCAGGCCCTGGAGGGGACTCAGAGCCCTCCTTGTCCTGCAAGGGAGGGGAATGTCCTTTCTGTGTCCCTGCAGCACCCGCTTCCCTCTGCCACCAGCCCCACCCCATGGGGACTCTTGATGCCTCTCTCTGCTCAGTCCTGCACCTCATAGGCATTGCACTCTCCGTGATTTGCAGCTTTTCATCTCTGAGAAGATACAACAATCTTCAAAAGGATTACATTATTTCATTGGTCTGAGTGCAGAGAAGGTGGGCCAGTGGCAATGGGTGGACCAGACTCCATTTAATGTGTCAGCAGCGTGAGTATCCCTGGATGGAGAATGTTTGCTGCGGCTGCTGGTAGTGTGAGACAGTAGGGGAGACGTGAGGGTGTCTGTTGGTGCATGAGAGGGAGGTGAGACAAACCCTTGTGAGAGGTCAATGATGGAGCAGGAGAGGGCTGTGTGGGACACCAGGGTCACATGGCTCTATCCCTGTTATTAATTAACTACCTGTGCAGTTAATGAAGTAGCAGGTTTCTACAGAAGACTGGTGCCAGTGGGATATCAAAATTGGAGGAAGGTGGTAGAACTACTGTCCATGATTAGACATCCAGAATTTTTCTGTCTCCTCTCCAAGCTTTGCATCCCGCTGTGGCCTTCCCCAGCAGTGCTTTACAGAGTACACTGGCGAGTTACACGTCTGTCTCTATCTCAGGTTCTGGAGGAAAGGCGAACCAAGTAATAAGGATGATCAGAAGTGTGTAGCAATCCAGAAGGCTTCAGAACCACCCAACAATTGGAATGATCTCACATGCGAGCATCATTATCGAGTTTGTGAGGCTGCTGCAGTAACTGTGTGATGGAGATACCCTCACCCTGAGTAAAACTGAGAGATGAGCAGTGAGCTGGGAACAGTGCAGGGCTGTGTTGGGAGGGGTGGGGGGCCCTGGAGCCTGCATCTTCACTGTGCTGGGTGGGACGATGTGAGTGGAAGTGATATGACTCAGTGTCCAGCATTCCCAGTGCATGTAATGGTTCAGGGACCACAAGAAGGCTCAGGCTCATCAAAGCAGGTCCTGGGCTCTTGTGTCCTCTTCTCTCTGAGTGGGACCAGCAGCCACTGAGCAAAAAGAGGTTTAGTTCTCCAGGAAGAAGACACAGGAAAGGAAGACAGATGTTCAGAGCTGCAATTTCTTTTGTCTCCTTGAGCAGAGGTGTCTGCTTTCTGTTGAGTCACACAGAGAATATCCTCTAGTTGCACTGGTTTTGCTGAACAAATGCTAAATTTTTATATAAGAGAAAATACAACATTAGACCGATGAAAAAGGCTCTGTGCTGTGTGTGTATGTTTCTCTTTTCCTCTCTAAGCTGCAGGTGTTTTATGGAATCATAGAATCACAGAATGGTTTGAGTTGGAACGGACCTTAAATTTCATCTAGTTCCACCCCCCCTGCCATGAGCAGGGACACCTTCCACTAGCCCAGGTTGCTCAAAGCCCCGTCCAACCTGGCCTTGAACACTGCCAGGGAGGGGGCAGACACAGCTTCTCTGAGCAATCTGTTCCAGCGTCTCACCACCCTCACAGTGAAGAATTTCTTCCTTCTATCCAGTCTAAATCCACCCTATTTCAGTTTAAAGCCATTATCCCTTGTCCTGTCACTACACGCCCTTGTAAAAAGACCCTCCACAGCTTCTCTGTAGTCCCCCTTTAAGTACTAGAAGGTCCCTATAAGGTCTCTCTGGGACCTTCTCTTCTCCAGGCTGAATACCTCCAACTCTCTCAGCCTCTCCTCATAAGGGAGGTGCTCCAGCCCCCTGACCATCTTTGTGGCCTCCTCTGGACCTGCTCCCATGGGAGGAACAATCCACACCACCTTCCTCAGCCACTTCCCTGTATGCACTACGGGGACCTTACCTCCTCCCACAGTATGTAGGGGTTTTGTCTGGGCAGGACCAGGATCAAAAGATGTTGCTGTGCCAGGATACAGCCTTACCACACAACTACTGCTGCAGAGGTTGCATCCGCCCAGTGAGAGTAAATCACTCAGAGACAACCTGCCTACACTGTTCCCTTGCACACAGCCAAATCTCTGGAGGGGACTGGGCACAGGAAACCACTTCTACGGATATTGTGAGTATTTGTCAGGCCATGCTTGACCTGGAGCTGTCTCCAGAGGCAAAATGGCTGGTGCCTTCAGTGTCACCTCGAGGAAGAAGTCCTCTTCCCAACTCAGCTCATGCTTTTGATTTTGCACTAGTGGACTGAAGGGGACATGCTTTGTCTCTTTCTGAACAGACCTGAAACTATCTGAGACGGCATTTGCCCCAAACCCACTGCTCTTCAAGCAGAACATCACCACCTGCTTAATAGTAAACAGGGAACTAGGAAAAGGCTTTGGAGATGGACCAGAGTCAGTCTGAAAACAAAGTTTAGAAGAAGCAAGAACGTTTTTATCAGAGAGAACAGAGAGAAGTGGGAAGGAAGTGGCCATTGATGCCAGGTTTGATAGCTGCCCCACAGCTTTGCACCCTCTGTCTGTCACAGAGCATCCTCCCTGTTGGGTGCCGTGGGTAGCCGTGTTCCTGGCAGTGAGGGGGGCAACATGTACAGACCCACAGCTTCAGTGTGCATACGTGACCTCGTGCTTTGTCACTGACCTGTGGGTTAGCAGGCTGTAGGAAGTGGCGTGGATGCACACGAACCCTACACCTCCAGCAGGAAGCGTGTGAGAATAGGGGAAGCCTTCATGCTTTTTCAGTTATTCATGTAATGAATGAATTGGTAAACTGCTTAGATCCATCCTTAATTAGATTTAAACTACATGAACTGAGCACATTTTCCTTTCCCAGTTTTGCACTCTTGGCATTCTCCATCCTGGTCAGCTGAATTCAACTCCCTGCCCATACGAGCAACAGCAGAATCACAGAATCATCAAGGTTGGAAAAGACCTTGAAGATCATCCAGTCCAACCATTAACCTCACACTGACCGTTCCCAACTCCACCAGATCCCTCAGCGCTATGTCAATCCAACTCTTAAACCCCTCCAGGGATGGGGACTCCACCACCTCCCTGGGCAGCCCATTCCAATGCCTAACAACCCCTTCTGTAAAGAAGTGCTTCCTAATATCCAGTCTAAACCTTCCCTGGCGCAACTTAAGGCCATTAGTTCTTGTCCTATCGCTTGTTACTTGGTTAAAGAGACTCATCCCCAGCTCTCTGCAACCTCCTTTCAGGGAGTTGTAGAGGGTGATGAGGTCTCCCCTCAGCCTCCTCTTCTCCAGACTAAACAACCCCAGTTCCCTCAGCCGCTCCTCGTACGACATGTGCTCCAGACCCTTCACCAGCTTCGTTGCCCTTCTCTGGACACGCTCGAGTCATTCAATGTCCTTTTTGTAGTGAGGGGCCCAAAACTGAACACAGGAATCGAGGTGCGGCCTCACCAGTGCCAAGTACAGGGGTAAGATCACTTCCCTGTCCCTGCTGGCCATGCTATTGCTGATACAAGCCAGGATGCCATTGGCCTTCTTGGCCACCTGGGCACACTGCTGGCTCATGTTCAGGAGGTCACTGACTATCTCCTTCTGGAATGTGGGGGGGTCTTTCTCCCAGTCTCTGTCTTCTGGCTGAGGAGGCTGGATTCCCTCCGTATAACTAGTCTTGTTATTAAAGACTGAGGCAAAGAAGGCATTAAGCACCTCAGCCTTTTCCTCATCACTTGTTACCATGTTTCCTCCTGCGTCTAGCAGGGGATGGAGGCTCTCCCTGGTCTTTCGTTTGCTGTTGACATACTTATAGAAACATTTCTTGTTGTCCTTGATTGCTGAAGCCAGATTAATTTCTAGCTGGGCTTTAGACCTCCTGATTTCCACCCTGCATAGCCTCACAGCATCTTTGTAGTCATTGTGAGTCGCTAGCCCCTTCTTCCAAAAGCTGTAAACTCTCCTTTTCTCCCTGAGTTGCAGCCAAAGCTCCCTGTTTAGGCAGGGTGGTCTTCTCTGCCACTGGCTACTCTTACTGCACCTGGGGACAGCCTGCTCCTGTGCCATTAAGACTTTCTTCTTAAAGGGTGTCCAGCCTTTCTGGACCCCTATACCCTTTAGGACCATCTCCCAAGGGATCCTGTCCAGCAGGTACCTAAACAAGACAAAGTCAGCCCTGTGGAAGTCCAGGATGTCAGTTCTCCTGCCCCCTCTCCTGGCCTCTCTAAGAATAGAGAACTCTATTATTTCATGATCACTGTGCCCTAGTCGGCCTCCAACCGGCGCATCATCCACCAGTCCTTCTCTGTTCACAAAGAGGAGGTCCAGCAGGGCACCTTCGCTGGTCGGTTCACTCATCAGCTGCGGCAGGAAGTTATCTGCCACACATTCCAGGAATCTCCGGGGCTGGTCCTGCTCTGCTGTGTTGTACTTTCAGCAGACGTCTGGGAAGTTAAAGTCTCCCCCAAGAACAAGGGCAAACGATCGTGAGATTTCTCCTAAGTGCCTATAGAATATTTCATCCACCTCTCTGTCCTGGGTGGGTGGCCTGTAGTAGACTCCTGCTACAACATCTGCCCTGTTGGCCTTCCCCCTGATTCTAACGCAAAGAAACTCCACCCTGTCTTCACTACACTTGTACTCAAAGCAATCATAACAGTCCCTAACATACAGCGCCACCCCACCACCTCTCCTTCCCTGTCTATCTCTCCTAAAGCGCTTGTAGCCGTCAGCTGGCACACTCCAGTCATGGGAGACATCCCACCATGTTTCTGTAATAGCCACAACATCATAATTTTCCTGTTTCATCATGGCTTCAAGCTCCTCCTGTTTGTTACCCATGCTGTGTTCATTGGTATACATGCACTTCAGATGGGCTGATGTTTTGCCCCCTTCCCCCTTCAAATCCAGTTTAAAGCTCTCTCAATGAGTCCAGCTAACTCCTGCCCCAATATCCTTTTCCCCCTCTGGGACAGCTGCATCCCATATGATGCCAAAAGGTCTGGCGTCCTGTATACTAACCCATGATTGAAAAATCTGAAGCCCTGACGGTAACACCAGTCCTGGAGCCACAAGTTCATCTGTTGAGTTCTCCTGTATTCTTCTTCATCCATCCCCGCAACTGAAGGGATGGAGGAGAACACAGTTTGTGCCCCCAACCCCTTAACCAGTTTCCCCAAGGTCCTGAAATCTCTCTTCATTGATTTAGGACTTCTCCTGGTAATATCGTCACTACCTACCTGAAAAACCAAGAGAGGGTAGTAGTCCTTGGGTCTCACTAGAGTGGGGAGTTTTGCCGTGAAGTCCTTCACCCGGGCCCCAGGGAGGCAGCAGACTTCCCTATGAAGCGGGTCTGGTCTGCATATTGGGCCTTCGACACCCCTCAGAATGGAGTCACCCACTACAATGACTCTTCTGGGATTCTATTTAGAACTGGTTTTAACACCTGGTCTAGAGCAACCCAGCCTCGTTGGATCTTGGTCTTCCCCCTTGTATGACTCATTTTCTTCATCCTTCTCTCCTTCATTCAAAAGTTTCAGAGACCTGTATCTATTGTGAAGGGGCACCACGGAAGGTGAGGGAGGTTGGGAGAGGATTTTCCTGCCTCCCTGGTATATTTTATAGCAGGTATATTTTATAGCAATAACAAATACAATGCATTCTCCTTTGGGGACATCTGTGGTGCAATTCAGTTCTGTTTGCCAGCATGACGGCTGGGAACTTTTATAAAAGTCACTGGAGAATCTCTCACTGCGCTGTGAGTCCAGTAGCTAGTGCCTCCTAGTAGCTCATACCTTCTACAACAATACCAGCAAGCACGGGTAGGGACCATCCTTCCAATGCAACAGAGCTGTTGGATGGTTCGACCCTGCCCGCAGCCTGTTGTGCACAAAGAAACATACTCAGAGGGTATTTTCTACATGCAATTTAGGCTTGTCCTCATTTGTAACCCGTTTTGTGCCCTGCTCTTTTAAGACTTCTACTGATATGCTTGTGCTTTGCGTTGACTACCCCATTCCGTCCTCAGTGCATCCACGCATGCCTCTTCACAGGGAGAAACTAGCTGATGGAACAGGGAAGAGCAAAGGCTGCGTACCCACCCCAGTCCATTCAGAGTGCAACGAGATCCAGTCAGGATTCTTTATCCTTAGGGGTATCCTTAGGGACACTTTAGCCTGTGGGGTTTTGAATCAAGTCACCTTGAAGAGCACCTGAAGCACCACGCATGTCTGTGCCTTTTGTAGTCGTGACCGAGTGAAACCTCATGATCTGTAATGCGCAGGGATTCTGGCACCATCCAGTGATCCCTGCCGGCCTCCAGCTCCATGATGACAGGTCATATGCAATCCCTCCAATCCAAGCTCCATCCTCTTTTCCTGAGCATGTAGTTACAAAGAGTGTTGACAAATTCTTTGTTGTGCTCTGGGGTGCTGGGCTCTGGCTTCACATGGGACTTGCCCGGACTGACTCACAGAGATGCTTTCCTGCCGTTTTTTGACTCCCTTTTGCAGGACACTGTGAGTGGGTTTAGCCCTGTGCTCGCAAATACCAACAGCGCAGGCATTTTCACACACATGCTCACTCACCAGGAAAGAACAAACACCAGTAAGGCCAGTAGTATGTCCTATGAAACTGATTGACACTGTGCAAAAGGCAGTTGTTAGGCCTTGAAGGATAGTACTCTGCATCTGTTTTCATTTGCCTCTGTGGATTTCCGTGTTGCAACAAACATCTTGTGAAATGTCCTGGCAGAGAAATGATGAAAATTCCCCCATCACCATGTGCTGTGGGGAACACCCAGGATACGGCTTTTTCCGAACACCAGGTTAGAGACCCTGAAGGCTCCTCAGCAGTGTGGGAGCTGCCCGAGTGCAGTGTCCTGTGCAGGAGAAAGACACTGGTAACGTGGACTCTTGGAGAAGAGGGATATGGCAGTAGAGATAATGAATCGCCGAGGGAGTGTCAGTCCTGGAACTGCAGGTAACCCCAAAGCCTTCCTTTCTGTCCTCCTGCAGAAGAAGGGGGAGGTGGGGTTAAATACAGAGCTGGGATAGACAATGGGCATGGTACGGTGGCTGGCCTCATACCAGGAGAAGGGGCTTGGGACAAGAGCAAAGCAACAGATGAGGGAACTGGGGAGTGCCTGGACTGGGAGAATGACCTTCTTCCCAGAGCCGGGGCAGTGAAAGTCCAGGCAGACTATGGTCTGCCATCCCCTTCAGTGAGTTCTTTCTGTAAGTGATGGGACTGAAGAGTGCTATCCTACTATCATTATCCAGGTGAAACTATCTGTATCAAGCTCAGCACAAGTCACTGCTCCTCTGTGCTGAGGAGAAAGGAGGTGCGATGGGACAAAGAAAGGAGGAGTGCAGTTTGGGAAGAGTACAGGCAGGGCTTGTGATTGATCGAAAGTGAAACCAAAGAGCAGCTTCAGGGCAGCCCCTGTGTTGCCCTACTCTGTGGGTCTGACCCACTGCTAATGACGGGTGGCAGGACCTGTTTACAGCAGGACCTGGTTACAGCATCTGTGGGTCTCCCCAGTCCTTGGAACAAGGGCACCAGCAGGTGGTTGGGGTACGGAGCCACCTGGGTGATCCTGCCCCTGACTCTGGCTTGAGGGATTCCCACTCTTGCCTTGTGTTTTTCAGCTCCAGCAGAAGAGAGAAGCTGCTCCTGGATGAAGCCCTGGGTCTTCCTTGTTTCTGCCCTTGCCATCAAAACTGCCTTTGTCACCATCTACCTTGGTGGGTTGCAGGGTCTCTTAATTCCCCTGGGATGAAGGGAGCACCTGACTGCCTTTGGTCAGATGGAGGGACAATATCCTACTCTCTCTGACAGCAGGCAAATGCCTTTTGTCAAAACAGCTGTTCTGCTTCCCCTCTTCTGCCTCTGCCCTCTTAGTCAGGGAGTAGGGTCCCTTCCACAGTTAAGTAACACTTTCTTTCTCTTTCCCCTCTACCCAGTTATTTTCCTTCATGGAAGCTATGGCCAGTACAAGACTCTGCTCCAGAACGCTACAGAGTGGTGCTGCGTCCCCAGCGTATCTGCAGGCAAAAGTAAGTGATGCTAAGAGCCTCATAAGCAGCACTAAGAACCTTACCAAAATTTACTCCGGTGTCAGTCAGCCTTCGAGTTTGGGAATGTGATTGCCAGCCAGAGCTGGATTGTTTTAAGGAAGGAAGTTGGAAAACTGAGGAAAGAAAATTATACATTGCACAATTTTACTTAGGACACCATGAAACTATGTTCTGGGCCAGGCCAGTGCAATGGAAGAGGGTGGATTGTTCCAGACCTATCTTGGACCACCCTTCCTGCTCTTCCCCTCTCACTGGCCCTCACACAACCCCTCAACTGCTAGTCCAGTTTACTAATCTTATTGAAAGTTTTTCATCCTTTTGTAAGGGCTGGTTCAATCCAGCTCCACTCCCTGTGCTGGCTCACTGCCTGTTCACACAAGCATCACGGTCAGTGTGAGGGTCAGAGGTAGGAGTGGTAGAAGGATGTTGTCATGTAGTTTAGAGTAGCTGGAGAGCTGGGCTGCAATCACACATGAAGTGATGGCAATGGCAAGTGCTAGAATTCCTGCAGTGCAAATTCCCAAACTCAGCTCAGAGATCTGTTGTCATGTAGCCTTTGAGAGAATGTATCTATGGGGTTTTTTTTATCCATCATGTGACTTTCAGGCTATAAGGCAGATCTCTGGGAAAACCTGGCTAGTGTAAGGAACTGCCTGTGGTGGCAGCAAGGCTGTCAGATGGACATGTCTGTCAGTCTGCATGAGCTGAGAGCTAAACACTTGGACAACACTTCTCTGACGGAAGCGTTCCCAGAGGAGCGTGAGCCATCTTGCTTTCTCGGGAAGGGTAAGGCAGAAACTGTGTCTCTTGCCAAGCAGAAGTTGCATGGACATGGCAGAACAGAGAGAGAAAGGGAAAGGCACTTCAGGCAGGGGCCTTGTGACAGGAGCCTGTCAGGCTGTCGACAGCTTTACTTGCGGAGCATGGAAGAGAGCATTTGCCTCTGTCCAGATTACAAGTGTGGTTCAGACCCCTTCCCTAACACCTACCTTGTATTCACAGAGATGAAGGACAGCACATCTTGTTCAAAAGCAGGATTTTTTCCCCCCACAGAGGAGGGCTGGATGTGCTGCCCGAAGGGCTGGAAACGCTTTCAAAAAAGCTGCTATTATATCTCAGATTATAAGATGTCCTGGGCTGAGAGTGTGCAGAACTGCACTGGGATGGGCTCCCATCTGGTGGTGATCAACAGCAAAGCAGAGCAGGTAGGTGCATGGCTGAGAGAGGGGCACAGCGGCCAGAGACACAGTGCCAGGCCCTGGAGGGGACTCAGAGCCCTCCTTGTCCTGCAAGGGAGGGGAATGTCCTTTCTGTGTCCCTGCAGCATCCACTTCCCTCTGCCACCAGCCCCACCCCATGGGGACTCTTGATGCCTCTCTCTGCTCAGTCCTGCACCTCATGGGCATTGTGCTTTTTCTAGGAGTTCCTCTTCAACTTGGCAAAAGGAGTATTTACTAACGACTATGAAACAAAATACTACATAGGCTTATCTGCTTACAAAAATGGGCAATGGCAGTGGGTGGATCAGACTCCATATAAGAAGGCAGACACGTGAGTATACCGGGGGAGAGAAGAAGGTCCTGTAATTCACACCCCTCAGTCCAGGTGACTAATACGCTGTGTAAAGTAGGTATGTGTCAGAGTGGGATTTCTGTCTCAAAATGCCCTATAAGTCAGAAAACTTGACTAGTTTTCTAGTTAAAACTATGATTCTAGATCTGTCACAGTAACCTTTCCCTTTCTCTTCCACAACTGTTTGAGGTGACTTCACCCCCACTGTCATGCATGCCAATGCATTCCCAATAGAGGAACTCTCTTTTACAGGTTCTGGAAACCCGGGGAACCCAATTTACTCTTTGCAGAAAGATGTGCTGCAATTCATGTCAAGGGAAACACAGACCCCAACACTTACAGTAATTGGAATAACATCCTTTGCTTCACAAGTTGCTATCGAATTTGTGAACTGGCAGTCAAATTTGTCTAAGGAAGGAAACTCCACTTTGGATGAAGGACATGAAGGAGTATCCTTGAGAAAGAGCAGCTCATGAAAGAACTGATGAAAAGCTGGCCTGAGCTCTCACAAATGCTTTATCTTGTGATGTAGGATGAGCAAGCCTGCCACAGAATCCCAGCTCTGAAGGACCTCAGTTCCCAGCCTGTGCCCCTGCATCTCTTTCCAAGCTGGAGTTCAGTCCTGGATGAAATCGCTCAAGCTAATGTCAAGGACCTACTGTGCCCCTTTTCACTCTCCTCCTTCACAGATGCCCTGATCCTCCAGTATTTTCCTTGACTCCTTGTCCAGTCAATATCTCAATGATGTGAAAAAGGCCCTCTCTGTTTCATGAAAGGGTACTGGTCCTACAAATCACTGGAGCAGAATTTGAAAGAAGAGCATTCAGTGGAGTGTACTTGACTAACCACTGAAGGGAACAATTATTCATGGCTTATCTTTAATGTTTCCTTCTTCCTTCAGCGTATTCTGTGTTGATAAGATAACAAAAAAAAAAAAAAATCAATAAATGTTAATTTGCTCTTTGCATGAGGCTGTCTTCTGAGTGACAAGTCCCGGCGCCCCGCCAACCCAGCCTCCCTGCATGGAGGTTTTAATTTTTCAGAGTGTTTGGCACCTGCAGGTGAGAATTTTACTGTGAGTGTGCTGGGCTGGCCAGGAGCAGAAACAACCTAGTGTTCACCTGTAGAACATGTGAAAAAGGCTCTGAATCAGGTGTGAGGGAAGCAACAAAGCAGGCTGTGTAGTAGTCAGCTATTTGCCCAGGATATAGCAGAAAGGAGATAGATTTTGGAGATCCTGCTGAGACATGTGGCAGGATTAAGCATGACAATGAAGCAGGGAGAAAGCAATCAAATATCACATGAAGGACAAAAGCCAGAGTCTCCTCAGGCACTGTTGCTCCTTGCCTCATCCAGGCCCCGTCAGCCACTGTGGCTGAGCTGCGGGCTCCTGGCCACTCTCTTGTCTCCCCTGAGGTTCACTGATTTGGGAAACCCCACTGTGCACCACGCTAGAGTGCTCTGCTGTGGGACGTGCCAGCACCAGAGCTGCTTACCTCAGTGACCGCAAAAGCCTTCCTCCTAATGTATTCCTCTTTGATATGGATTTATCTGAAAGAGGTACCTTTCTCCAACATATGAGAAACAGGCGTCATGTCTCAAGTCTGTCTTGATTCAGGAGGCAGCAGATGTCATAGCAAGAGGCAGAGGTAAAGAGAAACAGTCAGGTAGAGCACTTCTGGGAAGCTTCAGAAGGACAATCCCTGCATATTGAACCAGGAGGTTGGGTGGAAAGGACAAAAAGTTTATCAGCATAGTTCATGATGACATCCGCAGTCTTTGTTTTCAGGTGGACATCCTGGCCACATCCCAACTGCCCATCAGAACAAGACCTGGATGCTCACCACTCCTTGGCACGTTAACTTTTCCTTTGGAAAAGAACTCAGGTCTGAGGATAGGGAAAGAGCCACAGTGACATTCACTTCTGAGGATACATACACTGAAGACATGGTCTGACTGCAGCAAAAAAAATTCTGTCATGGTTCAAACTTGAGCTAGCTTCTGGTTTTCCTGAAGAAACCCTCTGAAGCCCAGTCTTTGAGATGCTCTCTTCAGCTGGAAAAACATCAGAAGAGCCATACTGGAAGGACAGACTGGGAATACACCTCATTCCCCTGCATATTGTTTCTTTTTGCAGAGGAACATACAGCCAGTTCTCCCTACTCTTTCATTCCTACTCTGCAAGTCTTAGAAATTTCCTAGTGGGAATCTTGTTGGGGAGGAGGCGGTGGTGTACCCTGCTGGTTTTGTCCCACCTGCTCAGATAGCAGCCCAGGTAGAAAGGGAGGTTGATTTCCTTTTTGCTGCTGACAAGCACTATGTCCATTGATGGCATCATCAGCAAAAGAGGGAAAGAAAACGCCAGACATTACTGGGGAGAGAGAGAGAAGAAACAGTGGGAAAGAAACAACATTGCATTCTCTTTACAGAAAATGCCTCTTAAAAATGTGTGTCCTGTGTGAGCTGGTGCAGGTATTAAAGCAGACATTAATTGTGTCCATGGGTGGCATTAGGCAAGAGAAGGCAAGACTGGTGCAGGTACCAACATTTAGCTTGTAGGATCACATGGGAAGAGGAGTGGTGGTGTGGGGTCTATCACAGTAGCAGTGTATTCACCCTCTTAAAAAAATTCCCTATTGCCTTGGAGAGCACTGGGACATGCTGGCTTACCTTCCTTCTCCCTTGCTTAGAGGAGTGACACCAAAACCTCTGCGAGATCCCAGCAGTTAGTACTGACATCAGCTGGGCAGTGGGCATGTAAAGCAGTCAGTGTTCATCATTCTCTGGTCAGACTTATTAATTACACCTGTACAGTCCATGCTGCTCTCTTTATGTTTAGTTCTGACAGCTGATTCTTCTTTATAGGATACACCTGACTGTCTCTAATAAATGATGACCCTTGCCAAGCCAAGTGAAGAAATAAAGTGAAATATACATGTTTTTCATGACAGCCACTGTCTTTCTCTTATTGACTTTTCTATAAAAATTTCCTCCACAGGTCTCTGATCTTCTTTTTGACAAAGCAGAGATTTTTCCCCCCTATTCTTTCTCACATTTCCTCTTTTATCCCACCTCAAATTCTTCCATGTTCCCTTACTTCTCTTACATTTATTCCTCTACTACTTTATGTTTCTTTGCAATCCTGCTGTCTCTCATTCTGTTTCCCTCTTTATTCCTTTTTTTTTTTCTTTTAAATTTGATTTCCTTTTAACTTTTCTTGCTAGACCACAGGTGAAGAGCATACAATCTTGTTTTGGGAAATAAAAGAGAGAAATTGAATTTAAATGAGTTCTGACACTGGAAACACACTTGTTCTGGCTTTTAAAAGTTTATAACAAAGAGGAAATGGGAGATTATTGAATATGTGAAACTTGCTATTGCTAGATATACTGATAATGAGAAGTAACACTCAACCAAAAACTTTATTCTGCAGTGATTTGCTTTGATGGTACATGGGATTTAATAATTTTTCCTTTTCTCCAATTCACTCTTATAGCTCTTAGAGGCCTGGATAAGTTCCCACAGAATCAGTTACTAGATATAGCCTTAACAGAAGTAACAAGGCAGTTCCTACCCCAAAGAGCTTGCAGTCTAAATGCAACAGAAAAAGTAAAGGAGAAGAAAAATAACAGACAAATGAACTGAAACTGCTATTTCTGAGCTGTAAATTAGAGTGGCATAAGGGAACCACTCTTCTGTAAAAGAGTTTCATTAGGTAGGATGAGATTCCTACTGAACTGAATTTGCTACGCCAGGCATCGTGATTGGTACCATCCTGCAGTACGTTACTAAAAGTAACCAGCACTCTGATAAATCACCCTCCTGAGCCACTGATGCTTTCTGAGCACGTTCCAGGTCAGGGAATAGGATCTCCACACAATGCTGGGTAGCAGTGCCCAGCTGGAGGCCTGTCTGTTTTGACGCCCTTGTGTCTGTTTTTGCTGTGCAAAAGAGTTCTTACTCTTGCCCTTCCAGTATGGCTCTTCTGATGTTTTTCCAGCTGAAGAGTGCATCCCTACTGGTTCCTTTCTTGGTAGCTTGAATTGAGTAGTGAGTTGATTTGGAACCTCCCACTGGCTGTAAAAATCCTTCTTGTAGAGTAGGTGTGTGAGCTCACTTGTGGCAGGCTGGCCGTGTTTGCTGTTCAACTTAATGGTTCTTCAGCTAAAGTCAGGATTGGATGAGCTAATACGGATGTTATCATGACAGGGGACTGACCACACTGCCTGGGAATTACTGGGGATTTCTGCTACATGGAATGTTTGCATATGTTCCTTATCTTGAAAGGTTCACCATCTGGTACAAAGTAGGACTAGACTAGTAAAAGCTTTAAGTTCCAATGTTTGCATTGCAACCAAAGAAGATGGGTGGAGGAGAGAGCCAAGGGGCAGTATACTGTTGATGCACTTACAAGTTCTTGCAGGGGCATTGTTATAACTCTGGTTGTAATATTGGTTTAAGAGTTTCCTATTTCCACCCTGGCATCTCATTCCCACCTCTGCTGTGCGGTTATCTGCCCCATTTTCAAAGCTGCTTCACATCACCAGGTTACTCCAAAGCAGTCTCACCTGCTCAGCAGAAATTTTGGTTATTCTGCTCAGAAAGGTACACCTATCCCACACAGAAATGTGCACAGCAATTACAAGTTTGCATGGTCAGGTCTTGCATGACTACACCTGCAGCAGACACATATGCCTTGGAGGGTTTCAGTGTGTGCAGTGCCTGTGGATCAGCTGCCCACAGGGTTAGGCTGGCTGAGAGACACTGTGAGACCTTTTGCATGTGGCAAACAGAGACACAGTTTGAGCTGGCTTAAAGGAAGGAAGGCTGGACAAAGCTCCTGAGTAGAGGCTATGAGGTAGGCCTTTGCTTCCCTGTTGACACTTTTCAGATTCATTATAAGATACTAGAAACTACCACTGTCCCCAGCTGGAAACAGCTACATCTCCACTGGGTCCAAAGCAATTAACAGTTAGAAGTTTGGCCCTTCATTGCCTGAAAGCTGGATCTTTGCTGTCACAGAAAGTTTGCAGACAAGAGGAGCTGCTTCCTCATTCCTGTTTGGACAAACCTGTTGGATCCACAGCATTCACACAGAAGCTGCAAAGTTTACCAGTGTTCATCTCATTTGTCCTGGATCACTTCTCAGGAAAACCTGTGACCAAGCAACCTCTTCCAGAACATAAGAAGTCTTTACACAGTAAGCCACCCTACACTGCTACATCTTAAATGTTTGAAATTTGCTTAAAGAATCAAATTTGTTTCTTGATTTCAAGCTGGTGAGCAAGGCCACCTGAGCCTCTCCACTTTTGGTATAATAAGAGCCATGATTCACGGTTTCCCCAAGTCCTCTCTCATCACATCCCCTCAAGAGACCCAGAGTGGTCTCTTGCTGTAGGTCCACATCCAGGAGACCCAACAAATCCTTCACAGGTGTTTTCCTGGAGTGCCACAAATGTGACAGGCTCTCAAGCAAAAGCAGGCAATTCCTGTTTCCATTCTGGTATGTTAATACTTTCACGAACACAAGAAATCCTCCCTGTCTATATGATTAAGTACCTCCAGGTACCAGCCTCTGCAAGAGGGAAATGCCCTTGCATCAGAAGGGAATTATTATGAACATGATACTGCAAAGCTGGAGCCTGAGCTGGAGGACTGGGAAGTCTCAGAATCACACAGAAAGGTTTCTCTTTGCCCTAAGAGGAGTTTCTCACAACAGTTTTTGCTGTTACAGCAGAAAGACTTCATTCCAAGTAAGGAGAATGATCTTTTTCACACATGCATCAGCACCCAGCTGCACGCACACGTGCCTGACATCATCTTCAGCCCCGCTTATCTCTGATGTAGTCTGACAAATGGTTTCTATCATAGAGCATACACACATTACAATGTGGTGTGCCCAGTGGCTTTAGTCTTCTGCCTTGTCCACACCGAGACTGTTGCAGAAGTTTACTTCTTTGCTGCCTGTGACAAGTACTTAGAGCCAAACAGAAAAGGAAATCCTGCTAAAACATAAAATTAATTTTTCACTAGAGGCAGGACTTGAGCAGACAAGAGTCTTTGTGGGTTGATTGTGGGACTGAGGGTGGAGGCAGCCCAAACAGAGAAGGTCCAACTCGGGAGCAAGGTGGGAGGTGTAGGATCTCTCCAGAATTGCTGAGCTCTGTAGTTACCTTCTCAGCACCTGTACAGATCGAGTGAGAGCCCATCCCATTGCAGTTCCTATTGCTGGGACATTGTATCAGACAATATGCAGGATTAACTAACTGACTTGAAGATCTCTCCAGCCCATGGGAAAGCAGATCCTGACTCTCCCTGTGTGTGGCAGACAAGCACAGAGGAAGCACTAATGATTTCCATGCAATATCCCACAGTCCCTGGGAACCATATAGGATCATTTCCTCCCTATGTCTAAGGATTTGCCATCTTGTGTTTAGGCCTTTGCTGAGACTGGGATAAAATATGGGTTATGAGAAGACCTCCCTAATACATTTAGCAGCTCTAGCTACATCAGCAAGCTGATTATTGAGGATCTAACCACTCATGGAAATCTGCGCCTGGAGAAAAATAGTAGTATCTCAGTGTCATCAGAATCACCTTTGTCACTATTTCTCCACTCCCTGACTTGAAAAGAAGTCTGTTGCTTTCCTTTGTCCCTGTGTTCTACCTCATAATAGACTCTCCCTCTGTTTTTAAGAATAACAATTTTGAGTGGGGACAATTGGGGGCAAGTTAACCATCTGACTCACAGAAGAGGTGATCTACATCATTCCTGGTAAGCAATTTTTGCCACCACATATCTTACAGACACAGTCTTCTGTTCTAAGGTACTGCAGCAAAGCTTTGTGCTCTTTGCAGTTTGATGTCCATCCAGAAGATATGGAAGAGGACAAGGAGAAGAAAAGTAAAAGGGAAAAAAACTTATTTTCTGTTAACTTTTGTAGTTAACCCAATCTCCTCTGACAATGTTACATACAAAAGTGCTATTGGTCACTTCCCTCAAGAGGACCCTTGCTGGTTCATCTTCCCTTCTTTCCATGCTGGGTGTTGGGAAGCTATTCTACTGCATGACACCGTTCACGTAGCCAAAGAAGAAAGGGAGACTGAGAGGAGTATGGGTCAGGTGAGGATGAGCATGCTGTGGCACAGATTAATGTTGTACTTTCCCCCCTGCCTGAAGAGTAGCTGATGTGGAGGCCATAGAGTGTGACTGCACCCCAGACCCGAAACATGAGTCATTTCCGAAATTGTGAGACTGTTTTGCAGTTCTGAAAAGCAAGAAGTGGTGGCTTCCTGTTGCCAGAGTGCTGCTGGTTTTGCTCCTGGAGTGCTGAGGTTTCCACCCATCCCTCCACAGCTACTGAACTCACCAAAAATTTATTAAAGCAAATGAAAGTGGTGGATGAAAACTGTGCAAGTAACAAACACTGTCACACCTGTTAATGGGAGCGTATCTCCCCGATTTAGGTAGTTCCAAACAATTAAGTTATTGATGACTTGTAGCCACATGAGAACAAGCAACTGCGTTTCCTGCACAAACATTCAAGTACCATACAACAAAACAAACATAACTCCATGAGGGAGGCTCTGTCTGTGCCAAAACAGTGCCTGTACTGTTGTTGCAACCCCATTCTGCCCAAATGCCTACTCATGTCTGTGAACAAAACCAGCAGTTTGGGCAGTTCTGGCAGGAAGCAGGCAGAGAGGCACAGCATATATTGCTTCAACAAGGCACCCTGTGCAGTTCTAGCTCACCTGCAAGGCAACCACAGAGCTGCCACTGCCATTTATTTTTCTTCTGGCACAGCCATATGGGTAGCAGGAGAATATTCCATATTTCAGCTAAGCATGTGGGTTGAGTGGTGGTAGAACACTGCTGACTCCATGCAGGTGCAACACTGCTGGTGTGTTGTAGAGCACAGGGGAGCTAGATCTTCAGCCATCCTGGTGGTGTCCCAGGACAGCTGCATTATTAATGCCCATCTACCAAAGTAGTACAGAGCTGAGGTGCTAACCTGCTGCTGTGGTTCCCTTTAGGATCTCCTAGACAGACTCAAGGTAAGTGGGAAGTTTCTTAAAAGTGGTCTTTGGATCAGAAAAGGTTGGATATTCTCTTTTGGGCCACCTCTGCCCCAGTGTACAATTCTCTGCTCTAGGGAACTGAGACCCCCATCTGCCAACCCAATACATTATCTAGGCAGGTTTGCTCTTTGCCAGGCACTTGCATTCATGATGTTGTGGAAAGACTGCCAACACTTGTCCAGCCCTCAGACTATTACTCGCTGCTGCACCTCCATGTGAGCCACAATGATACTGCCAAGGGAGACCTGGAGCATGGCTCAGAGGCCAAGGGGCAGTGATGTTCTCCTTGATCCTGCCAGTGAGGGGGAAGGGCTTGAGGAGGAATGGATGGATCCTGGGGGTCAACAACTAGTTGTGCAGCTGGTATCAGTGTTTTGCACCAAGAAATGCTGTTTCATTATAATCTCAGTAAGAAAGGCACCCAGACTCTGTAAAGTACCAGCTAAAATACTATTTATCAGAGATCACACTATAAAGAAAGAGTGGATAATACAGATAATCTTATGTCCCTTCGGATGGTGGAACCCCTGATTTGTGCAGTACTGAATGGTCCTATGATCAGGTCACAGGACACCGAGAAGATCCCATCTTTGCAAGAGTTACCTCATTTTGCTCCTCTGAACTCTCATCGGATTTTATTACAAGGAAAACAATTCTATTCATCATTTCTTCTGTCCAACAAAAGGATATTGACATGGGTACTTCCTGTTGCAGCCTTAGGTAAAGACGAGTATACATGGTGTAATTGCTGGTACTGAGTGGGAGTTGCCTGCAGGCTCCTATTACAAGCAACCAGCTAAGTTTATCCTGTGGACAAAGGATATGGGCAGCACAACACAGCCTGAAGGCCACACTGCACACACATCACAGAGCAGCACAAGACAGACCTGCTCCTACTCAGGTTAACTGTCATGTGGATCACTCACTGCACAATGGTCTTCTGGTCAGGATCACTACCGTTGGCAAAAGGGTTTTGGTTTCCAGGACCATGGGACCCTCTTTGAGGATCGACAACTGCTTGGAAGAGATGCTTTGAAGAGATGGCATCCACCTGATTAAGTGGGGCAAAACCATATTTGCCAACAGGCTGGCCAAGCTGGTAAGAAGAGGGTGGTGATCAGTGGGCCCAGAGAGTGGCAATCAGTAACACAAAGCCTAGTTGGAGGCCAGTAACTGTCAGTGTACCCCAGGGGTCTAAACTGGATCCAGTCCCATTTAACAACTTCACTAGTAGCTTGGATGATGGAACAGAGTGTACCCTCAGAAAATCTGATGATGATACAAAACTGGGAGGAGTGGTTGATACACCAGAGGGTCATGTTCCATCCAGAGGGACCTCGATAGGCTGGAGAAATGGGCTGACAGGAACCTCATGAAATTCAACAAGGGGAAGAGCAAAGCCCTGTGCTTGGTCAGGAACAGCCCCATGCACCAGTACATGCTGGGGGTCACTTAGCTGGAAAGCAGCTTGGCAGAAAAGGACCTGGGGTCCTAGTGGACACCAACTTGAACATGAGCCAATGATGTGCTCTTGCTGCACAGAATGCTGATGGTATCCTGGGATACATTGGAGGAGTAGTGTCAGCAGGCCAAGGGAGGTGATCCTTCCCCTCTACTCAGCACTGGTGAAGCCACACCTGTAGTATTGTGTCCAGTTCTGGGCTCCTCAGTACACGAGAGATATGGACATAGTGGAGAGTGTCCAACAAAGGGTCACTAAGATGATGAAGGAACTGGACCATCTCTCCTACAAGGTAAAGCTGAGAGAGGTGGAACTGTTCAGCCTGGAAAAAGAGAAGACGTGGGAGGATCTTATCTATGTGTATAAATACCTGAAGGGATGGTGGAAAGAAGACAGATCCAGGCTCTTTTCAGTGTTGCCCAGTAACAGGAGGCAATGGGCACAAACTGAGAAACAGGAGGCTTACCCTGAATATCAGGAAACACCTTTTTATTGTGAGGGTGGCCAAGCACTTTTACAGGTTGCCCTGAGAAGTTGTGGAGTCTCCATCCTTGGAGATATTCAAAAGCCATCTGGACATGATCCTGGGCAACTGGCCCTGGCTGAGCAGGGGTTTGAATAAGGTGGCCTCCAGAGATCCTTTCCAACTTCAACCATTCTATGATTCTGTGGAGAATCCTCACAGCAAGGAGGAGAGAAGCTCCTGTGAGGTGGGGTCTCTGGGAGTTAGAGGCGAGAGGGAAGATAAAACTCAGGAAGGAGGGGAACCACTGGAAAGCACTGAAGATGTGGAGCCAGTTGAAGTCTACTGGAAGGCAGAGTCCCACTGATCAGCAGTGTGTGAACATAGCATGTGAGTTGCTGAGAGTGGGGGTCCACTAGCAGTAATGGGGTGGATATACACATGTATGTGCTGTATTAGGTTGGATCCAAGAAGACATGAGACCTTTCATGGCACCAGTGTTTGTAAAACATGAGCAGAGAGGCTGCAGTGAGATGCCCTCAGCCTTAAATAGCACTGCTCTTTCTCACCTCTTGCTGCTGTCACAGCTTTCCTGTTTATTCACTACTTTGCAGAAACTAGGGTTCATTGCGAAAATAATAACCCATGATAAATGGGCTGATTCATTTCAGGAGATTACACTCACTGATGGGTTCCTCACAAAAGTGAGATCTTCTATAACAGTAGCTGTTTGTACTTGGTGGGCAGTTTCAGGCCTAAGCTGGCAAACTCCAAACCAATAGTTCATGTCCTCACCACCACTCAGAGGCACTACAGCAGTGCAGTATACCCAGGGAAGAAGTCTGCAGCTCTTAGGAGACCCAAGCAGAGGCAGAACACTGCAGTATGTCTTCTCAGCCTTGGCTACTGCAAGCACACCAAGCACTATGCTCCAGACCCTACACTGGCTTTCATAAAAGAAGCAACTGACTTCTAGGCCTTGGTTCTTAAGATACCCCATGCTTAGAGGACCTGAAAGATCAGATAAAGCTGTGGGCTCATGGCCGTGATCAACAATGCATTCCTGAGATAGGAAACAGCTCTCAGGAGCCTGTCCCAGACTGTCAGACAGATTCTCTGAGTCATCATGAATCTTCTGCCCAGGGTGGAAAGCACAATTCCTTACCTTCCTTCCCCCTTTTAATGTAAAGAAGCAGTAACAAGTACCTACCCATGCCTGAAGACACGACGGTGTGCTACTATTTTAAAATAAAATGCCATACTACTCAGACTCCTTCCCAGGGGAGAAGCCAGGGAAACAGGCACTGAGCAGATGTCTTTTATGTTGATAATGCCAAGTTGGGGAAACCTGAAGATCTTCCCTAGCTCCAGGCCAGCATCTGAGAGCACAGGCAGATCCCTGACTATATCTTGTAGATGGGATTCCATGCAGTTACTGCTGTTGGAGATATCTGAGGTAGGTTTCATCCTCATTTCTGGAGTTTAGCCCTCCAATGCATTCATACAGAATAATCACAGAACATCTCCCAGGCTTTAATTTTTCAAGGCTTAAGCAAACTGTGTTTATTAAAACCAGTCTTAAGGCTGGTTCCTCACTCCCCCTCCCCACTATGTTCTGCATTTATTTCAGTTTCTCTATATCATAAGCTATCCAGTGACCCACTAATATGCCCATGTTTTTTCCTCTTTGCCGTTTCCCATTAATAAGCTATTATCCTAGAAAAGAAACTCTCAAGGAGTTCAAAATGGTTCTGCACTTTAAAATGTCATCCTATTTTCCATACTATAGTCTTCAGTGACATCTGATTATTTTCAGATAACATTCATCCACTCTGTACCAACAATGTATTTGTAGCATGAGATCATGATGAAAATGCTAAATGAAATTTGTGCTATTTATTCTTCATGCTCTGCTGGTACATTATGAAGGAAACATTTCTAACACCTTGGATATAACCACTGAATCCCAGATATGTTAACAGTATGTTATCATATTGTGTATGGTGTACAAACTGATAGGAACAATCAAAAAGCCTTTTTTAAAGACACCACAAAACACTGGAGGCAAAAAGAGGTTCTACAGAAACGTCAACTATCAATGTTAAAAGTACCAAATTTGGAAGAATATCCTCTACCATAGAAAAGGGAGCAAGTTCCATTTTCTGGGATATTTAAAACTAGCTTTGTGGAAGTTTTTCAGACTTTGGGGTTGAGGAGATAATCATCCACTATTAGGTTTTAATTCTGGAGAATCAAATCATAATGTCTTCAGCTCTTTCTCAGCTTAGAATTCCCAAAACTTAAAAACAGAACAGTTGTATGACTTCACCAGAAGAAAAAAGCTGTAGCATTTGAACATTTGGCTTCAAAGTATAGAATAAAGATTTTCAAATTCAGGATGGTTGAAGGATTTGGGGGTCTTTCTGGACAATACGTGTTATTGGATGTAGATGTAAATGTTTTGTAGTACTATTAGTGCAGGTCACTTCATTGCCTTTGGATTATTCATAGGTTTGACATATGTTTACCTGGGCACAGTGAAAAGAAATGATTGATCTTTGTATCCCTTACTTCTCAGCTCTTTTGCTGAAGAATCTGCTCAGCTATGACCCATGAGATCTGGAGGAGCTGCAGAGAGCCTCTGACTCTGTTGCTGCTGTCCCCTGTGATGCGTGTTAGTGGCCTTAACAGCAAGATCAAGAATTCTGTACCCTTAACTAGAAAAAGAAACTACAGCCACAAGACAAGCAAATACTTGGCTCAGGATCTCAAAACACACCATAAAAATTGGCCTGTGCTATAGTCCATGTTTTAACATAGGGAAAATTCAGGTGTAGCATTTAAGAATGGGCCATTGATCTGATTATTTATATTGGAGATCAAAATAGACCATTGAAAACACATTCCAGTGCTGCTTTCCTGTCAACACATTCAATCCTGTGAGGTGAGGCACCTGCTGTCTTAGATCCTTAGGCAGCGAGTTGCCACAATTTTACATTCACTAGTTGTCTACGGATTGATTCTAGCTGAGGATCAGGGTGGTCATTTCACTGCTGCAGCACTGTTTTGCTTCTGACATGAGCTTAAGCAGCAGTTTCTCACTACACACCTAGCTCTGAAAGCAGAGCATGAAGGCAATCCCTTTCAAAACATTAAACAAAGATTCTATGCTGTCCATCAAGGTTTTCCTTGGAATAATCATTCTCATTTCTCATTGTTGTAACTATAATTCCACCTGTGTTCTTCTATTTATTTCTAGCTTTATGTCCTAACATGTCTATTTTTAAAGTGACTTTTTTCCTCTGTTTCTACTCTTCTAATGATCTTAATTAACAAACTTTGCATACCTGTAACAAGAGTAAGTCTGGAACAGAAAATCTTTTAGAGACAAGGAAACTGAGGAGGAAAAAAATGGGAAGTGGTTGCTTTGTTTCATAGGTATTAAGACAGCAAATATATCCCCTTCTGTGGTTAAAATTACTCCTGTTGAGAAAGGAAGTAGTGGGACCTTAACACACAAAGGCAGGCTTGGGACGTAGCCAAGAACAAACTCCTCTAGCACATGTACAATGTAGAGCTGCTTCTCAGATTCATTGTAATACCCATACCGTTCAGACACTATTTAAATCTATTGCAGAGCACTGACTTTATCACAGACAATCACATTTTCATTTTCATGAGCAAATACCTGCTTAGGAGATATAATGCTTCATTGGCTCATCTGACCCACCAGAGAAAGAAACAGCCATCTGCTGGGAAAGTCTCTCCTTGATTTGCCATCTTCAGGCCTTAGAGAAAGGAGTCACATTCTTCTTCACCAGATGAGAAAAGGTTTCTGCCAACAGATTCATTTTTGAGTCATTATCATCTGGGAGCTCAGACATATTTTGGTATTCAGAAAAGATTTCAGTGAAGGCTTCCCATCCAAAGGCCTCTTGCAGCTATGAATCATAAAAGAAACAGTACAAAACAGATGTATGGAAGTTCAGAATTACTCTACCTGCATTCTTTACAAAATCTTTTACTAAATTCAGTTACTGATCTTTTTACAGAGTACATTTCTTTTTTGTAAGTGTAGCTACCCAACAACTTCTAAATGCCTACTGAAGAATCAGAGTAGCCCTTTAATACCATCAGACTATTCAACACATCTATATTTCTAATATTCACACAAAACCAAAAATCAAGTACTTTTATATAAGTGCTTTTCATCCTGAAGGGCATGGCTGTGCTTACAAGCTTAATTGCTACTTTTTTTTATGTTTGTTATAATTGTTCCAAACAAGATTGATATAAATATCAACCCACCTCTGCATGCTTATAAGTATGCATATGTATAATATCTCTGAATACTTATAATACATAAGACTCTCTTCTCTCAGCACAAAATACAGGCTGCCTGATTGGCCACTGCACTTGATGTTTATACCAACAATTAATCCTGGATGCTGCTGAATGAAGTATTGCACCAACAAAAGTGAAAGACTAGAAGGAGAGGAGAGGAGAGGGGAGGGGAGGGGAGGAGAGGAGAGGAGAGGGGAGGGGAGAGGGAAAAGCATTAGCAATGATCAGGTCATCTTTGGTAACGCCCAAAGGCTGTGGTTTACCATTACATCCCAAACTGGTACATTCCACAGTGCTGAGATCACAAATGACTCAAAACGAATACATTTTTTGAGGACTTCTTCAAAAACTTTTCCCTGCAGCCCTGGGTCTCCTGCTGAAGTGTGTTACTCAGAGAAAGATCAGGACTGCCTGTGGAATCCTATGAACTGGCACACAAAGACACTGTTGGAGACTAATAGTCAACAGAGAGAGATAATCTGGAGTAGGGATTAAGTGGTTGCAGAAAGTGAGGAAAAGGAAAGAAGCAGCCCTGGATTAAAATGACCAGTTTGTAAACCTGTTGCAAGCTTCATTTGTCTGCAGATTACCTGCAGGTATGTCTCCAGGGAAGTAAATACTTCCCAGTCCTTCAGCTGTGCTCTATTTTCAATATAATCTCGAATCCTCTTCTTTCTAAATCCTAGTGAAAGTGCATTGTGGCCCTTATCTCTTGGGATGCCCAACACAGTCTCATTCACATAAACAGACCAGCGATTGTGGTTGGTTTTGGTGGTGTGAGGGGGAAACTCCCGTTCAGATTGATGCTGCCTGTGACTCAGATCACGAATGGCACCACAAAGGCCATTGTCTTGGAGGGACTGCACATCTATCATCTCTGTCATTGACTCCAAATGATGCATGACAAGGTAGCCAGCATGCATCCAACCAGCAGGGAAGGTAAACCACAAACAATCTTGGCAATCTGTCTGGGAAAGCTCATGGAATGGAACACCACAGTGAGAAAAATACAATTAATTATCTTTATGTTAACTCATTCTTTAAGTTGTCTGTCATGAGTGAATGCTGCTCATGATGTGCTTCCACCCCCTGTGCTGGAGTATCAACCACAAGCAAAAGTTTAATGTGCATATTGTATGCTCTTCTGCTCCACTTGCACTCCTCAGCACTACCCAACGCAAGAGTAAAGAGGCCAAATGCCTTTTGCCGGAGCTACAGACATTGCAGATGACTGTACTCCCAGCTACAGGAGTGGAGAGGAGGTGTGGATATCTAATTCTGACTGCAGAAGAACTTTCTGTTGACACTGATGTTTTCTTATTTTCAGGTCTGGTAAGGAAGATGGTATTGTCAGGTGATACAGAGAAATGATTACTTGTTTTAAGACTTATTTACTTATAGAAAACTGATTAGCAACTTATTTACTTACTTATAGCAAGTTATAGTATTACTTATAGTATTTTTTAATATTGCTAAGAATCGTGCTTGCCCAGACTGTTCTGTGGAATTTTACCAAGGACTACTGTGTCCATCAAAACAAAGCAGTTTACTGTGAAAATCTACCAAGAACTGCAGTGTTCAGCAAAATATGTTTTTGTCCTTGAGGAACAGGTGTGCTCTAACTAGCTGGGCCTCAGTAATGAATAAAGATAGCCATATACGGATTGTAGAAGTTTCATTGGTTCCCTTAAATAAGATAGGATGAGTAAACCAGCTGAAAAACATTTTTGTTGTTCAAGAAATTGGCTAAGAGAATCTGCGCATGCTCCGGGGGAAAAAACAAGGTGAGAAAGACTGTGAGCCTTCCTCCAACAGACCCCAAAGACAACCACCAGGAGGCCATGTGCAGGTGCAAAGAGAACATAAACTGCTGACACCAGCCTCCAGAACTAACCCAGCCTTACTCATGCATATGTATGTTGTGTTATGTAATCAATGAATATGTATATCCATACCTTATAAGTTTTTGGTAAAATGTGCTGTTGGTGTGCAAGCTTTATGGAGAAATCCCCTTGCACCCCGGCCGGAGTAAAACATACCTGCTGTATAACTCTATTTCGAGTTGTAGAGTCTTTTTTCCGCGAATCACAGGACAGTTTGTATCCTTGTATAGCCAAATAACTGTATGGTTTGTGTTGATGAAAATGACCACAGCACCCTCCCCAGCTCTCCCTAGAAACTCTGTAATATAAGCTCTTGCTCTGGAGGAAATGCTTGGGGGAAAAACCTCATGATAAACAGCAGACAAAAATAAAGTAGAAAAATGGATTATTTTTCCTGAAGTGCTCCCAAAGAAGATTTTCATTTTGAAGGCAGGGGACTAAAATGTTTCATTGCAAAAATTTATGTCAGGCCTTGAGTGCATCAAAAAGCTCTAATGGCCTTGAACAGCCCCACCACCTGGGGATTCCACAGGGCCACATTTCAGCTCTGCCCTGGGCTGTCAGTCCCTGCCTGAGCTATGTTGTAGGTGTGCCCGTCTCCAGCCCTGTCACAGCTGTGCCTGTGTCTGGCCAAGGACCCTGTTGATCCAGAGCCCAATCCGTGATCTGATTTCCTCACTTGAATTCAGACACACCTCATCATGGTGGGCCTGCCTAGTAATCACTGGACTATGTCTGACCCTGGTTACTATCACTGGACCTGACCTTGACCTGCAGATTGATTTCCTTGCTTGGACTCAGATCTTCCTCATCCCTAAAGACTTGTCTAGCAATCTGGACTCTCAGCGGACACTCAGTGTTGTTCCAGGTCTGCCCCGCTTGCCTCCCACGGGTGTTGTGGGATGGCCCCGGGCTGGCGAGACACCGTCCTGCTGGCTGTGTCACTGCGGTTGGCTCCTGGCTCCCTGTCTCTTGGGAACAGCCAGCCTCCACTGTGCTCTGACAATGTCTATTGTACTAGAAAGCAAAACTTGAACTGGGATTTTTTTTTTTTTTTTTGGTGAAGGCGGATTCTTGTCAGTGTTTTTAGTAAAGCAGCTCTCTACTATTGAAAAATATTCCATAGTTCACTTCAGCTTTGGGTAGAACTTGCTGTTGATGGACACAGTTACTACTTCACTATAGTTGTCATCACTTCGATTCCAGTTTTACTGTTTCTCATGCTGATTGTAAAAATCTTTTGCAGAAAAGACAGACTTAACATACTCCTTAATATCTCCCATGAGTATTGCTGACTACCACAACCAGCTTTAAAAATCACGTTTCAGTAGCTTTTCATAGGAATTTACTATCTTTAGGGTTTTTTCCTTCAGTGACAATTCAATAGGCTCAATGGATCCTTCACTGGTTTCTTACAGCTCCAGAATAGTGCAAGGAGGATACAGAGCCATTCACATCTCTGAAATGGTGTTATTCTCCACTTATTTTGGCAGGCATGATAGAAGCTGGAAGAGTTTTATATGTTGGGTTCTACCAGTGTGGCCTCTGGTGGACACAGCTGTCTATCACATGGTGAGTATCTGCAGAGGGCTGGGATGCATTAAGAGAAGGAGCCACACAAATCAATAATCCAGAAGTCTTTGTTTCTGAGTGCAGCTTCACTCAGAGAATGGCAGCTACCTAAACAACAAGTGTTTCTCGGGGTGGCTTCTCAGTCAGTGCAAACTCATTCCAAAGATCTGACTCACAGCAACTGTGAACCAAGTCGGCATGTGTTCAGGGTCTTGCTGGTTTTTAACACTCCTGTTTCTCTACAGCTCAAGGGAGGGGACAGCTAGTGGCTTAAAGTTCACCTCCATCTGTAGATATCCAAGGATTTTAAACTCTGGCATTTGGAAGTCAGTTCTTCCTGTGCATTAGTAAAAATTACTGCAGAACAGCCACTTGTGTCAGCACAAAACCTACTGATTGGCCTGGCTCATACACATGCCCTGGTTTGCTTACTAGGCTGATGGAGTCAATACAGCTAAAACAAAGCAGGGAAATGAATCACAGAATCACAGAATCATCTAGGTTGGAAAAGATCTTGAAGATCATCTAGTCCAACCATTAACCTCACACTGGCCATTCTCAACTACACAATGGATAGACTCTGCTCTCTGACATGCACTGCCAGATGAACTGCTTGCTCATCCTTTATACCTGTACAAAACTACCCATGGAAATTATGTTATCTCTGTGTCCCAAGTCTATATTTTCAAATAGCACTGTCACTAATCATAAGAATGAACGAGAAAAATATAATACTCCCATGTTCCCCCTTGAGCTTGGGGGATTAGCAGTTACAAAAATTAGCAACTGACATGTAATCTAAACACAATTGTTGAAGAGTCACTGACAGATTACAACTTAATTGTTAAATTCAGAGCTGTATGCAGCCAGATGTAATGACTGATTACTCTGACAGAATCCTCCCTATGTGAGGATATGCTTAGAGGAGCATATGCAGCATGGAAACATAGCATCTATTTATCATGGAATCAAGGAATGATTTGGGTCAGAAGAGACCTTTACATGTCATCTAGTCCAACTCCCCTTCAATAAGCAGGGGCATCTTTGACTAGATCAGGTTGCTCAGAGCCCCGTTCAACCTGACCTTGAATGTTTCTAGGGATGGGGCATCTACCACCTCTCTGGGCGACCTGTTCCAGTGTTTCATCACCATCATCATAAAAAACGTCTGCCTTACATCTTGTCTAAAACTACCCTCCTTTACTTTAAAACCACTACCTCTTGTCCTGTTGCTACAGGCTCTTCTAAAACGTCTCTCCCCATTTCTCTTATAAGTCTCCTTTAAGTATTGAAAGGGGGCTTATTATTTATATTTGTTATATTTCACTAGTGATTATAATTAAATTGTTATTAATAACTGAAATGCAAGTTGTTTACACTTGAGCCAGCCTCTCTTGAATTAGTCCTACTTGACTGACAGCAGCTACACCATGTGAGTTAAACTGCTACAGCTGTGGATTATTGACAGAGTGGTGGCCTGGGCATCTGATGAACTTATCAATTCAAGTGGTAGAAAACACCCCTAGTGTTGCAATCAAGTAGAGCTGAATATACCCACCAATCCCACTGAGAAAAGTACAACACTTGAACAAAAACTAATTGCAAATAATAGTGAGATTTAGCCTTCAGGAGTCTCCTTACCACCCATAACAGGCTTCAGTTCCGCTGGCTTAGTGTCTTTAAACAGCATGTTTCTTAAATGACAGATAGCAAAATACTGCTTACAACAAACTTTTTCCCCCGCCACTGCCCTCACTTCCTCACTGATGTAAGTGATCCTATGCCTGCTAACATCAGGGTCTCAGTACATAGTAGGCTGCCTGTGTGTGTTACATGCCTTAATTTAAGTTTCAAGATCTCATTCATCCTGCCTAAACCAGCTAGCTCTGTTTCCCTTCTTTCTGTTGTAATTAGCATAAACTCACTCCCACAGTAATAAGAATAACATGACACAGTACACACATCATTTTGTGGCCAGCCTGTCTCCCTCCACTGTGTTTTACCCTGGGATAGCCTCAGATTTAGCAGCAGAATGTGTTACTTCTGTGTACAAGCTCTTGACATTCACAGAAGATTCTTACTCTCATGAGTAGTCTCCTTGAATTTGGTGGGATTAGTCTGTTCATTTGAGGATCTGCAGGATCTTGTGATAATATTACTGCCTTGTGTATTTCCCTGACAAATATCCATCACAGATAAAGACAAAATGTTCTACTTATTATACTTGCCATTAGATGTCTGGACATCTGCCACCATCCTCTGTGGTCTTGTAAAAGTTGCTCGGATGGCTGCCAGTCTGGCTATTGCATTCATCATCTTGTTCCAGATGGAAAGCAGACTCTCTTGGTTGTCCATGTGGCATAAATCAGCGGCTGGTACTGTCAGGATGATGTTCCCTGTGGCCAGCTCAGCCCTGGGGGGCTGGGTACTGACAGATGGTTGACTGCCAGGCAGAGATGTCAGGTGGAAAAAGGTAGCCAATTTAAAAAGGAATTTTAGGTGTGAAGAGAGAGAAGAATCCCCATAGCTAAAACTCTCTGCATAGGCTCAGAAACAATAAATTAATCTAGATGTAACTGGGTTTTACCAAATCAGGGAGAGATCCTGAGATTCTGGTGAGGGGTCCAGTCATCTTTGGTGACCTGATGTGTACTGTTGCTGCAAGGAATTGATGATATTCACTTTTTATTATCAAGCTACTTTAAAGGTGTCTCAGACATGCTCACACTGGGAACATGGACAGAGATTAATTCCTAAGTGAAAGTCCTATCAATATACTTTCTGCACTGAGAAATACGAAGCTTTATGCAAAGGCTTTCTGGTGCACTACTTGTTCTGAGGTCTTCTCTATACACGACCACAAAAACCCAGGAAAATATAGGCAAGCCATCAATACAGATGATCAGTTAGCTGGCCTAATGTGCTCTCCTTCGGCACTATGATATATATGGGGTCACCCCACAGACTAGAGACTTCCATGGTTTTTTTTTCAACTTTGAATTTCTTTACCACCAGGGAAGGCCACTTCAGCTCTGCAGCATAGCTGAGGTCATCAGTGTGACAGCTGATCTGCACCTGGTGGGAAACAACGGTCGCCAAAAGGCACTGCAACTGGGACAGACTTGGGTAGCTCAACTCCAAGCTCCATACGCTCTGTAGCTACCATAGGCAGCAAGACACTCTTGTGTCACCAGGGAAAGGCAGCAGTATCCTACCATCTGGAACACGATGCTTTACCTCAGCACAGATATCAATCAGATGAAAGCAGCATAAAAGAATCAAGGTGGGACTTAAGCCCCATGAAGAAGAAAATGGAAATGCTGGATCAGTTGCCAAAGAAAAGTAGAATTCTCTTTCTACAGCTCTGCTCAGAAGGAGGGATTTCACTGGTTTTGAAGAAATTTCAAAGTTGGTTGGCCCCAGCATTAGCACCCTTGCCTCCCATCACAGAGCTGTGCTGCTATAAATGGAGAGCAGAGCATGAGCAGAGCTTATCCTGATATGAAATGAGTGAGGAGAAAGGAAGCCAGGGAAGGGGATACTGTCCCCATTTATAGCAATGCACATGCTTTCCACGCACTCTCTGAAACACTGTAATGCCCACATGGGCCAGCCATCACTGACTGAAGACATGGGAATCCCTGGTTCCCAGACTAGTTCTGTCCAATTCTGCTCAAAGCTTGTCCTAACATCTTTTCAAGGACAAAAAACCAACCCACCCTGCTATGGGATAGTACTGTTTGGATAACTACCTCTGTATAGTGTTTATTCCTTTCCACTTACAATTACCTAGAGGCTGGTTTCAGATTCAAGACATAAACCCCACAAAAATATTTTTTTATAGTGTGGATGTTCATCTGTCATGATGACAAAGGTAATAAAACTTGAAAGAAAACATCTTGGAGGCCTTGAAATGAGGCGGGATGATAGCAGAAGACAGCAAGGCGGGGCAAGTAAGATATTTTTATAGTGGGCAGAGATACCTAGTAGTCTCCTCCAAATAGTCAACATTCAACCTTAGCACTTCTCATCCTATTCACTGTCAATACAGGGATTATTCCTTCAGTCTTGAAAGCAACAATATAGGTATTTGTCTTGTTTGACCTCTGCCTCCTCTAGGGGAATGGAGGTATCAGACCAACATGAGATGTCCACAGTGTGAAGCAGATGAAAAGCAGAAGTGTGACCATTACAGCTGCATAGGGCAGTCATTTTTCAGGACAGAAATGAGAGAGTATAACTTGAGAAATGTAGAGAGAGGTTTGTGGTAGGAGAAATTTGGGGAGAAATTGTTTGTGATTCATGTCTCAGTAAGGCCAAGACAAACTTCAAAGAAATGAGAATGAAAGCAAGAAAAGTTCTTCTGACTGTAATGAGAAACAAAGGCAAATGTTCACCTTCAGGTCAGCTGCAACAGCAGAAGCAGGAAAATGCAGAGTGGCTATTCTTCTGGGAGGAATATAAAGCCCAGTGCTTCTCCGTGCTTCTGGACCTTAGAAAGAACCACAGGCATTATCAAAATAGAAACACATAAGTCATATGATAGTCTTCAAGTTTCAGATAAAATTCAACAGCAGCTTCAATTCTAATTCTAATCAATTAGTTTTCTGAAGTTTCACCTTTGTGCTGAATCCTTCCCCATCTGACCAACAGCTAATGTTGAAGCTTTTTTGAAAATTTGAATTCTTAGTGATTTATGAGGGGAACTGAGAAAGTCCAAGGACATTTCAAGATCAAGATTGCAAAATCAATCAAGATAATCCTGCCCCATCCTCATATCATAAAAGTTAGTTCAGGAAGATAAACTTGGTATCAAGGTGACGTTTCTGGTAAAATTTTATCTAAAAAAACCCCAACAACAAACATCAGAAGTGATGCTTGTTTCTGAAAAGGACGCAGGACAATCTCCAAATGTGACCTGTGATTTTATACGTCCAACTAGAAACACTCCAGGACAGTGTAGGTTTTTTTGATTTCCAGAGAAGCTCACCTCAAGCAAGACAAAACACACAGCTCCATGCAATGGTATCTTCAGGTGAAATGTCATTGCACCTGAATTTGACAAAGAGCAGTAGTGGTGCTTCATATCGACCAATGAGTTAAATCACTTCCTCTGGAAGCATTTATGGGCCATGTGCCTGGACAGCTCCCCGACTGCATAACCAAAAATTAATTCAACATCCAACCAAATTGTACCCAATAGGAGATCAAATGATCATTATGTCAGCATTCATCATAAGACCGAGGTATTTCTGATTATATGATGAGCGTGCAATCCCAGTGGAAAGCTGGGGAAGGAAGGAAGCAGATTAATTTAGACTATTATATTTATAGATCACTCTGGTCAGCCTGATTTCATTCCACAGTTTGGGTGATGCTGAGAAAGGAAATAGAAAAATATCCCCTGCCTTCATTTCTTCCATCAGTCTGGACAGTTACAGTTGGGGATGTAGTCATTTCTGGAAGATTTTGCCATGGTTTAACCCCAGACATCAACTAAGCACCATGCAGCCACTTGCTCACGCCTCCCCACCCTTGCCCTGGTGGGATGGAGAACTGAGAAGTAAAACTTGTGGGTTGAGATAAGAACAGTTTGATAATTTAAATAAAAATTAAAATATAGTAATAATAATAATAGTAGTAGTAATAATGAAAAGGAAGATAATAAAAAGCGAGCAAAATAAACCCCAAGAAAGACAAGTGATGCACAGTGCAATTGCTCACCACCTGCTGACCGGGTGCCAGTCCCTCAGCAGCGATCCGCCACACCCGGCCAACTTCCCCCAGTTTATATACTGGGCATGATGTCATATGGTATAGAAAATTCCTTTGGCCAGTTTGGGCTAGCTGTCCTGGCTGTGTCCTCTCCCAGATTCTTGTGCCCCTCCAACCTTCTTGCTGGCAGGGCATGAGAAGCTGAAAATCCCTTAACTTAGTATAAACACTATTTAGCAACAACTAAAAACATCTCTGTGTTATCAAAATTATTCTCATACTAAATACAAAACACAGCACTGTACCAGCTACTAGGAAGAAAATTAACTCTATCCCAGCCAAAACCAGGACAGTAGTACATATTTGGTTTTATACATCAGGGAATTTGTCATAGAGCTCTGCAGCTATGTTGGTTAAAACCATTTCCTCAGAGCTGCCTTTGACTGGGCTGTCAGCACTGACATCAGGAACCCCCTGGGAAACCACTATCTCAGCCATCTCCTCCTGAACAGAGCAGATAGCTAGGGAGGTCTGAGCTGGAGTCCTCAGGAGCGCTGTTGAGTCCTGTGATAATTTCTTGAGTCAGGAGGAATGTGGTGGCTTTAGAGCTTCTTTTTTCTCAAGGATTTGCCAAAATTGGGAGAATGCCTTGTGAAAGTGGTACTATGAGAAAACTCATCGGGATGTAAGACTGGCCGACTTGATGCTAGTATGTTATCTCCTAAGATACCAACTCCACACTTTTGCAGTATTTTGTTCTCAGGGAACCTAGCAATGGCATTCTCATCAGCATTCCCTGCAGCCCAGGACCACCACTCAAGTGGCAGCAATGTTAAAATTACCATCTTTCCTTGAGCATGGTATAAACTGAATTCCAGGCAAGAATGGTGCTGTGTGCTTGTGACTCATGTTAGATTTTTCTTCAATGCGCTAAGATGTTACCACCCACAGAGAGTGGCTCTATCCTTCACAAGAAGAAGTTACTGTCCTCAGGGCACAGAATCCATGAGATCAGGCAAGCACTTCCTAATCCTTTTCAGTGCAAAGGCAGACATGTACCTCAAAACATTCTCAGCAATGGCTTCAACTAATCCAACTGATTTTGCTTTCAGGAAGTCCAGGGGTTCTGACACTCTTTCTTCTAACAGTTCAGCTTTAAGGTGGTGACCTCCAGTCATGGAGCAAATGGAAAACAGGTGGTAAAATGTTAAAACTGTGATAGTTGTTTGCAAAGTTGCACAGTCATTGCTCTCTTGCTTGTCTCTTTACCGCAGACTTCAGTCTAAACTTTAGCCTCCATTGCCTGCCTGTCTCTCCTCTCAGATCACAGAGGTGTGGTAGGTGCCTGACTTTTACCCATGTCCCCTTCCACAGCCCAATGATAGTCATGTCCCTCCCCTCTGACCCTGCTGCTATTTGACACATCCTTGAACCTCTCTATGTGAGCATTCTGGGACATCTCAAAGCACCACCGAACATATATGTCTCCATTGACAGAGGTCTCTTAAGTTTCTTCCTCTCTTTTACAATATTAACATAAATAAAATTGTTCTTCTGCACTTCCACACTGTTCCTCCACTGAGCACTTTAATCCAGCATGGAGCTCATGACCCTGTTACTTGTTTTTGAGGTGCTGTGGGAATTTCAGGGAGGTCTGTTTCAAAAACAAGTTTGTTGGGAGTGTGGAAAAATGCTCCTTTATGAGGTAGTTTAAGATTAATCCTCTGGCTACACTTCAGTTTTTGTGGGATAATTTCCTCTGTTTCACGGTCACATATGTATGTTTATTTCAAACCATGGCACATTCAAATATACTATTTAATCTCACACTGCTCATAGGATTGCTCTTGGACTGGTCTAATCCTTGGAGTTAGGAGCTGAATCCCGGGTTAGATGTTGTACATCCCACACATACCTTTTACATTCTGGAGAAGCAGCAGCAGCTTCTGGCTGATTCTGTGCCTGGCCTTGTATTTTCCCATGTAAGAAATGGCAGTAGGCCATGCATGCCATCTCTTAGGTTTCAGGTACATTTTTCAACACATTACCATGAGCTGGACCATACTCAATTTATGGTTTTTTATAAAAAAAACGAGACAAACTGGCTGTTTATTCACAGCCAATTTGGTGAGGCCATATCCCTAACCAATACCAAACACTGCACACCTGCCAAGTCCTCTTGGTCATATCCCACACTGCTCTGCTAAACATCTTGGTCATCCTGTTTATCTTTGGGCCTTCCACTGCTTATGGTTCATGTCAACCACGTCAGCTTCCTATATGAAGGCTGTTGCAAATAGAAAATGCCTAAGGACTTTATTAAAAGTTGTTGATAAGTTTTTTTTAAAGGCAACCCTTGAAGTCTCTCATTGGCTCCTCCCTTCATTATCCTGTATTTGTATCCCAGGGCAGGTGGCACTGAAGGTGAGAACTTCTCTGAAGGGGAACTGCTGTGTGATGCAGTGTTTACACCAAGCAGAATTATTTGTTTCATAAATTATTGTGCAAAAGGAACTGTATTTCCTCAAAGAAAAGGGCCACTCCTGTATTCCAGAAGTTTTATTTAGGGAATACTGTGGCCCATTCAAACTTCACTTCACTCACACAGCTTGCACTCTCCACAGTTCCATCTGACGGTCCAAAATTTCTGCACCTGCAACAGGCTTCTTTTCTTTCATGTGTAGCCTCAGGCTATCAAGTATTAAGTCACTCAGGAAGTTTTTTTTATCCTGCTCCTACTCCCACGGAACTCCCTGGGCCCCTAGTACCTCACTGCTCTGCAATGGAAAACCAACTTCTGCCCGGCTCTTGAAGTAACCAGCTCATATTGCATGTTTTCAAGTGTCACTTTCGTTCATCCTCTTCGGTCATTATTCCCCATTCTTATGCACATTCAGCTTTCCTATTGTTGGCATACTGCAAGACTCAGTGGGAAGAGCCTTCCAAGTCCCCAGGACAGGTGCACATAGCACCAAACACCTGAGGAAAGTGGTCAAAAAAATCATGTATGTCACTGCCATACCGCAGAGTTCACTTTCTTTCATATTAAGGAGATGATTCATCTAACCTCCCTTAGAGAAATAGAGACCTCCAAAGGGCATCTTTGTGCTGCCTTAGGTGATGAATTGCGCTCTGCAGGTGCCTCCTTCTCCGCACAGGCCCTAAAGGGAGCCTCATGTGAGCAGCTCAGATTGAGATGGTGAACTTTTGATGGTCAAACCAGGGCAGGTGAATCCCATTGTAGCTATGCTTGATTTGTGGATTACTTCCTAAAGCTGCTGCTGGAGAATCAAGGGCTAAAATAATCAATACAAATAGCACAAATTTCTCTAGTTGTCTAACTAAATTTTGAGATATCAGAATGACTGGAACCTGATACTACATCAGCAGCTCCTTCACTACCACTCAGTCCTTTACTACCAAAAAAAGGAAAAGCCATGTTTAAAAATAATATAATGCTAGCCAGAAAGCTTATACAAAAGTAGTTAATAAAACTGACAGAGTCATCAGTATTTTATTACACATTTGCTCTTGAAGACGTATTGTGCCTCTGTGTGTTTCTCCAAGTGTCTTGGCAAATCTGACACTTCACCTATCAGTGAAATCTCTCTTAGCCTGATAATAAAAGGAGTCTTCATCAGATCTTTGTTGGGCTTCCAACTCCCTGCTAGCAGAAGGGAGTATATAGCAATAGCAGGCAACTTTCCACTAAAAGCAAGCTGGCTGTAAATATGAAGCCAGTAAGTCTGTATGTAATTTGAAAACCTCACCAGTGAACCCATTCAGTCTTTGTTTATCACATCACGAAAATCCTGTTTCTGGTTTTATTTTTGCTAAGGTAAATGTGGCCTCCTAATCTATTTCACTTTTTTCCACTTTAGCTCCTGCTCAGGTCGCTCTCGGGTGTGTCTTAGGATTTTCCCAGACTGCACGCTGAATTGCTCTGGGACTGCTGCTTGAACTACATTTTCACAGACATTATTGTTTCATGTGTTATTTTGCAGTCTGTCTCTGTGATAACATTTTCTTGTCTTACTGCTACAGTCTCAGTTTGGCCTTTCTGCTCTGACAGACTACCCCAGCATGCACCATAACTAGTGGATAGGCAACTGCAGAATTCAGTCCTGCCGTGTGCCAATCTTTTCTCTGATTTATCCTTATTTTATGGAGGAGAACAGACATCGTTCTGAGAATGACATTAATTTGAGTTAGTCCAATTTTGAATTGGTTTACTACATATGCCTAAATATTTCAGGCTGCATTTAGAGCTGGTGTAAACTACAGCTTCTCCATTGGAATCCCTATGGTTGGATGAGTCCATCCTAGCTCAGAATCCAACCCCATCTTTTTTTTTTTTTTTTTGTCTTGTTTTTCTTCAAGATCCATTTTGTTGTGCCATTCATGAAAAAAAGAACAGATCCTATCATACTTAAGTTACAGATCTGATAATACTTTGAGCATTTTTTTAATGGACATGAACTTAACTTTTATTTATAAACTTATTAGGGGTGAAATCTGCTTCTGTTGGTAGGGTCAGGTCTAAATCTTTATAACATGTAAATTTTCTTCTGAATCCCCAAACCAGGACCAAACCAGTACAGAAACACTGTCTAAGCTATGGTTAGCCTCTGCATTTATTTATTGGAAGAACAACTCATACTAGTAGTGAGTAAGAATGGAAAGAAAGTTTAAAAGACAAAGCAAAATATCGGGCCAATGAATCACAGGGAAATCAGAACCACATCCAAGTCAGAACAAAAATGAAGGGCGGCTGTAACAAATCTTTGGGTCATTCTATTTAGGCTTTTTTTTACTAGGCAGAGAGATATGAAAGTAGGACCACATACACAACCTGCAACTCCACAATGATTGCTTTATTTATTGCTGATACACAAGGAATGGGTTGGGACTGGTATGCTATTAGGCTAAGCATTAACATGCTTGCCAGCCCCCGTAATAGCCAAGCAGTTATGAATGAGGTGGGAGGAACATTAACTTCTGTTGCTCCTTGGAAAAGGCCGGTCCTCTGTCTTGATGAACTGTTGTCTTCCTCTTCTCTGCTCCCTCACGCTGTCATGACAGTGCCTATTTTTTAACCTTTGATGAGTCCATGAGTTAAGCCATTACTGCCTACAATCAAGTCACCTCTTTGCTACTCTCCCATCTTGCATAGCATGTATCTTGCTGTCAGGCTATGGTAAGAGTGACAGCTAATAATTGACTTATTGACATAAAGCTGGACATTGGGTCACACAGTCATACAAGGCAGGAAGAAATCTACAGCATTTCAGTATCAGCTATGTATTATATAAGCATTATAAGGTCACTTCCATGAGAGCAGGTGTGGAAGTTCTGCATCCTTAGAGTGATTAAAAACTAGGGATTTTAGGGTAACCAAAACCATAGTGAAAGACATGTTACTGAGATTATAACTGAAGAATACAACATTGTGGAGGCTACTATTTGCTTTAAAGATCCATATTCTATTGGTATTGTCCTTGAAATGGCTTCAGTGACTGCTCCACCCTGAAAAGTTCTACTTCATCAGAGAAAGGTTCTGCAGGAACTAAATCCAATCAGCATTACATTCCTCCTGAGGTGAAGAACCCAGAACAAAGCTCATTCATTATTTAACTCTTCAGAAGCTGGCTTAGATGGTTGCTGATCTGCACACAAGTTTCTGTGGAATTTCTGTTCGGGTTGACCGACATTGACAGCAAGAATCTAAAGAATTCAGTGTAAGCTAAGCACCCAGTGAGCTACCATGCAGCACACAATGAGGAAAAGATAGCCCATAGCTAGTATGTGAATCAAGGTTTAGATATTTTTCCTTCATGGTCTATAGGATCTCATTGGGTCCTGTTCCCAGCTGGGTAAAGAGGACAGTTCCCCAGACAGCTCTTTCTTGATAGGCCATCCCCAGGCTGTAAAAAATGGAGCCAAGTTCTTATTCACCTGCTGAGAAAACTTCCGTGCCCACAAGTTCATCTTAGAAGGGTTGTCTTTTGGGATGGTGGACATTTTCTGGTAGTCGGAGAAAAGGTGGATGAAGGGGTCCCAACCAAACCCTTCCTGCAGCTGATAAAGAATATAGTGTAAGAACAATGAAGTTCTTATTTCACTGGCACTATTTCTGTGTCACAAGCAATAGAAAATTCCATAGGTTTCTGCAGTGTCTCTTAAGAGTGAATGTAAGGTTAGATGAAGGCATTCAACTTCCAGGCTTTGGAGCACAACTTACAGCACTAGAGTACAGGAAAATACACATTTCCATTACAATGGCCTCCCAAAACAAACAGAGATGAAAGATGCATTGGGAGCAGCCAGAAATGTCAGCAACCTACTATACAAGCTGCTGCTTTGGGCAGAGGAAAGCTTCTTGTGCAGTGAAAAAGCTTCAGAGAGGACACTGACAGAAAACCTGGAAAGAAGGAGCACAGGAGAACAAGGAATAATAAGAAAACAGGAAAGAAAGATTGTGAGCAGGGCATGCTTTGGCTAGGAATGAGAACAAAAGGGAATCAGATAGAATAACTGCTGTTGCATGAGTAATGAGTTTAAAGAGGGATGGGAAACCTAAGCTGTTGCTCAAGATGAGGTTAATATGAAGAGCTGACTTGGAACAACAGCATGACAGGATGCAGAATGTCTACTCAACATCCATAGTTCTTTACCAAGCCATGACCTACATCTCGCTTTCTGATACTAAACAGATTGACATTAATTGCATTCCACAAATCCTCCATCATGCTGGAACAGCTAAGCAGGAAAGAGCACTTCTACATTAGACAGAATAAACAGGCAGATTATCTACCTTTAATAATCCCCTACTGATATGGGAACTCCTGGTGCTGAGACTAGCTATGGACTAGGCAGTATCTTTTTGTGAGAGGGTTGGAGAGCCATGAGGAGGCTGAGTGGAAGGTGGGAGGCGAAGGGGTCTGGTTTTGTGCCAGGTCAAAAGCAGTAAGCCAACATATACTGGAGGAGGCTCCACACCATGTTAGGTTATGTCTGAACTGCAGAATGCAGGAGCATCTCCTCGACCCCGAGTTCAAGTATCCATCCCAGACACTTCCCAACTCCTTGTCACAACATGTCCACAGTGAAAACTGTCTGTTCTCTCCCCTGCCACCAGTTTCCTATAGGAAGAAAACACAGGTACTTGTGTGGGTGAACTGTGGCACATCCTGGATAACTGGAGAAACCAGCACCCCGGAGCACACTGCAAGTGCTTCTTTCTCCTAGTCTAGACAGAACCTTGGGGGCTCTGGCTTTACTCCAAGGCAAGCAGTGAGGAGGTGGAGACAGAACAGTCTAGACAGGAGTTTTGTTGTTCCATTTAAATCTGTACATCTCTTGAGCCAATTAACTGATTTTCTAATTGTTTTATACTCTTTTTTTGCAAGAACTGTGATACGGCCATTAGTGACCACTCTGGAGAGGTAAATGGGTATCCAGGCTGGACTCTGAGAGATGGTATGCTCCATCAGGACATGGAAGTGTAAGAACCAGAGAGGAATTGATCCTAAACAGGCCTGAAGAAGGCTGAAGACTTCCTGGATTGAAGGAATATGAAAAGTGTCTAAATGGCAGCCAAATGTGGGTCTCAAAAGAATGTGGAGACCATTCCATAGGAGAAAAAAACCCACTATGGCTGTAATAGTGACAGTATATAGACAGAATTGTAATTGTTCTTTCATGTCAGATTTATCTCAGCTGTCCTGTCAGTAGCCAGACAGGAGGTGGGTGATCCCAGCCTATAGGGTGTGGGTGAGGCAGTGGGGCAGTGGCCAAACTGGTAAGGTAGTGTGGGAGAATTTCCCTTTTTGAAACTGTTCCACTCTGTATAACTATTTTGATATTTGTTGCACCAGCAAAAACAGGTTGATTCTTCAGCTTGATGATACAGGCACTTCTCTGGGATGTGGAAAAATCAAGATCAACACTTCCCCAATAAATATTTTCTTGTTCATGTAAGATGTGAGAGTTCACAAACAAGTGGGTTGAGGGATACTCACCTCACAAGTCAGTAGCTTAAGCCATCATAATGGACATTTACCTTACAGTCCCCAGTTAAAACCAGGTTGAGTGCTCTCTCCATTAGACTACTAGCTGCTATGAGGATTAAGGGAAAGGGGGAAGGGAAGAATCTCTCTCGTATGCTTCCCAAGAGAATGCACTTTAATCTAGGACAGGGTTCATGATTTAGAGTCTTGGCCACAGTGAGGGATCCAGTTACATGTGCAGGAGGATAAGCTGAACCCGTCCCCTTGCCACTTGATGGACTACACTGGCTCCACTCAGTGCATTAGCCGACACGAACACCCCGCTCTCTGTTGTGTTTTGCAAAGAGGAGCTGAGCCATGTAATTCATGGGTTCTGGCTCTTCTAGACACCTTACAATGCCAAGGGCTTTTTTTTTTGCCAACTAGCCCAGCGTCCCACAGGAAATCTGCAGCAGATTAAAGAGCTGTGCCCAAGTTTGATCACCCTTCTCCCATGCTGTGTAACAAGAAGCAGTTCCTGTTTTTCTCCTAGGGAGAAAGATATTGCACTAAGCTCTCTCCCCGGGGGGGATAAACCCAAGTCTGACAAAGGAAGGTTTTCAGGAGACATCGGGATTAGATGCTCTGTCTGTATACCTCTCAGGTGCTTTCTGGACCCAAGATGAACCCAGATTGTAAGCAAACACTCACAAAGCATGACAGCTACTGTCACCAGGCTGCAGACATCCTTCTGCACTAAGAATACACCAGCTTTTCCCAGTTACCTGTAGGTATGTCTCCAGAGCAGTCCACACCTCCCAGTCCTTTAGCTGAGCGCCTTTCTTCAGATATTCTCTTATCCTTTCCTCCCGACACTGTGACCTAAGTGCCTCATGGGCTTTATGCCGGGGAATCCCCAGCACCTTCTCATGAACATAGACAGACCAGAGGTTGCAGGTGGCCTCTGTGGTATGAGGGGGAAACTCCCATGCTTGCTGCTGCTGGTTGTGTCCCAGCTCATGGACAGGACCCCAAAGACCAGTAGTTCGCATGTGCTTCATGTCTAACATCTCCTTCACGGAATCGAGGTGGCCCATGATGGGGTAGCCAGCATGCATCCAGCCTGCAGGAAAGACAGGTACCAACGCATGTCATAAGTGCTCACCTGTGTGCCTCTTAGACATGTGACTGTGTTTTTTTTTTCCATTTCTCTAGTGCCTTTCCTCCATCTCACAAACCACACTGTTATTACCATGAATGACAAATATTTCCCTTTGTGAGATAAGGAAATACTACAAGTTTCACTTTAAGAAATAGTCAAATAAGCAGTGTAAAGGTAGCACTGAACAATCAGTTAAGCACAGTTTTGCCTGCTTTCCCTTTTTATACATAAGCATACAGTGATGGTTGGATTGAGGTTGAGATTTTAGGATGAGGGAAAAAGCCTGACCATTACCCAGAATACACCTGAACTCTCATAAACCGAGCACAGCAATAATGTGATTCAGCACCCTGGCAGAGCTGGAGTCTTCCTATGTAGAGTGTGGATACTGCAGGTCTGCACTCCAGCACCCAGCAGTATGGATGAGACACAATGGAAGTCACAGTTTGTCATGCTTAAGGGCTGCAAAGCTTGTCATGCTTAAGCCTGTTTTTAACCTCACAGGATAGCTATTCTATAAACAACTTCCCAGTACCATGCTAGGCAAGAATTTTGTGCTGCAAGAGATTTTACTTATGTATCCTTGGTGTCTTCAACACTGATTTGTCCTTATTCTTGAAGATTCCCAAAACTTCATGCAAGAGTCACATCCCTGAATTCAAACACCTATTGTAGCAGGGGATAAGCAGCCCTTTACACTCACTATGTAGGGAGCCTACACAACTGGCTTTGACTGAACACTAAGGCTGTAGACTACTCAAGTTGGAGAACATGAATGGCAAACCCCTTCCTGCAGGAACTATTTAAGGTCTTGAGCTCTCTCTTTTTTAATAAGAGGGATGCATGCATTTAGCAGTCACTGGCACCCAGAAAGCTCTGGTCCAGAAATGCAAGTGAAACCATTTAGTCCACCCAAAACAGAAGGGAATTTTATGTCTGCAGACTATGATCTTTTTAACTGGCATTTGCTCAGGATAGCAGAGTCTAACACTCCCAAGATGTGCAACAAATTCTTTCCATGTGGCTTAGCAAAGGTTTAGGACATCAGGGTTCATGCCAAGCCCTTGTCTCATTGTGGGATGATGAATTTAACCAGTCTATTTTGAAAAACAGCTGAACAAAACTTGTATTAATTGTATATAAGCTCCACATTTACAATACAATTTGACTCTAGATCCAATGCACGCAGTCCAAAACTGGAAAAGCTGAGGTGGGAGAGCATCCGCTGCAAAACTACACACTCATGAGCTTTGGTAGTGATACTGGTTCTACTGCTCCATTGCCATCATCTCGGGCACACATCTTTTCAGGCTAAGCTTCGCCCACAATAATCTTTGTGGAGCTCATCTCCAGCAGGCAGGCACACACAGGTTTAACAAGTGTCACTGAATGCATGAGAACAGTCCTGTGGCTGAGGCAGGGAAAAAATAGAAATCAGGTCACTGTCTCCCAGCTGTACTGACTCTGCAGTGCATTCAGAAGGGAGGGTGAGAGCCAAAGCCACTGCAGTCAGCAGCTCTGCCTCTTAACACACCCAGGCAGAAGAACAGCTGAGTGAGACAACACCAGTTTTGAGAGCAGGGAGGCATCTGAAAGGGTCAATATGTTTTTTTAAGCCCTGCCTTACTGTGTTTCCATCCTGATGGAGTAGCTCACAATTATGCAAGGGTCGCAGTCATTTAACACCTTACATATGTTTCCAGCCTGGTTTTAGCAAAATAATCTTGAAGGAACAGACATTGCTGCTAGAGGTCACTTGTCTTTTAGCCCTTGAGAAGGCCATATGGCAAAGTACCTACCACATGAGATCTGGACATCTGTTACAATCCTCTCTGGCCTTGGGAACTTTGTTGGTATGGCTGCCAGTTTGCTTATTGCCACCATGATCTCATTCCACAGGGTAAGCAGAGGCTGTGGGTTCTCCATATGGCGGATGCTGTCAGACGGCACCGTCAGGATGAGATTCTCAACAGCCAGTTCTGCCCAGGGAGCAGGGTAGTGCCGGATACAGGCCTTCCACTGGTTTTCACAGGTCTCCCCTACATCAACAGCAGAAAATCGGTTAAGCACAGCTCTGACTTTTGAACACACTCCCAGAGGACAAGCTGGGGAAAGAGACCACAGTCATGGAATTCTCTTGGAAAACAGTATGTGGTAGTTGTGTGACTGGGGGTGGTGGCTGTTAACTAGTTAGTCCTCATCCTGTGCTTGGGAAGTCTCCTCACGCTCTTTAACAGATGGAAAACAGACAGAAAAGGACTAGCATATACCAGAGTAGCAGCACAGCAAGAACAGATCCCTGTTTTCCATCTGAGAACAAGAAGCATTGGGTTTCTCCAGCACCTCTTGATGATCTCATTTCTTCTTCTCCAGCAGAGATTTGCTGTTTCATGTAACAACCCAGGTTTTGTTCAGTTTGACAGAAGAGCAAGAAGAAATTGCATACAGAAAGAGAAGAGGAACTGACAAAGATGGGAAATTCAGCAGCGATTTACTGTAGGGGCTGGAGATGGCCATAGGGGGGCACAGTAAAGCAGGCAGAGTGGAAGGCTTTGTCAGCTTGTCTCCCTCCAACACAACGGTTTCCCTCGGAAATGACAACTCCAACCTCCAAGAAATGTTGGTTTGGACAAACCCTGCCCATTTTGTGATAGCTCTTTCACCTACCTCCTGCCACATAGCAGGCACAGAGTGACTTACCCAGAATCCACGAGGACAACAAAGCAAGGAAACTAAATCTGGGTATTCCTAAACCGAGCCATTTCTAAGGTGTTCCTAAGCACAGGACCATCTTTTCTTTCTGTCACAGGGATAGCAGCATCTGTGAGCAGCACTGAGGAGAAAGGCACCAAGGTAAACAAACCTACCGAGCTTGAAGAAAGGAGCTCTGACTGCCCCTTCTACCGTGATGGGCACTTTTCCCAGGACACTCCTTGCTGGTACTACGATGTAAACGAGGCCACCCCAGAGGCAGGAAATAGACTGTTTCTGGCAGGCAATCTCACAGGTGCGTATTACCACTGGGGCCCGCTTCAGCTCTGTGGCGTGAGAGAGGTCATCTGTGTGACACCCAATCTGCACCTGGCAAACAGAAGGGTGAGAACAGCTGGTCAGAGGGCTCCAAGTATGACCTGGCAGACCAACCACAACACCCTGAGCCGTCTGCAGCAGCACTGTCCCTGCAGGGTTCGCACGCAGAAGCAGCCTTCTGACCCCAGCCTAGTTCAAGTTTTCAGTCTGTGGTGACCAGAAGCAGTAAATACAGTGAAAAAAAGCTGGTGAAGTTCAGTGCTATCCCTGTCTCACAGTCTTACAGCCATACTCCCATTATGACTGGCTCAACTACATCCTTCACCAGCAGTTCAGGGTACCGCAGTGACTTTTTTCACTGCACTGTATTTGCATTGATCGTTCCTTGACCCTTCACCAGCATCAAAGTCACATCCTGTTACATGTGAGCTGGAGAGATATGATCACTCCTGGCTTCTTTTATTGTGCCTCTTCCTCGGTCCTCGTACAGTAAACCAGACAGCGTGTGGCTGCAGGATGAGACAGAAACACCTGAGTTAACTTTGATTTCAGTTGCAGGGAGCTCACTGCAAAAATTATCCAAGCAGGTAACCTGCTTCATACTTTGCAGAGAACAGGATCCCAAGTAACTAGTTTATATCTGATCTGGATACATCTACACGAGCAATAGTGATAGGGCTGTGAAAGTACCTTATGAGAGATCTGGAGACACAGAACTAAGTTTGGAGCATAGAAGGTCCCAAGTTCTTATCTTGGGTCTGAAAATCACCTTGATCCGTTCTCTTTACACGATAACAAAACAAATACAGCTGCCTTCAGGCAGCAGCCACACTCAGTTATCCCGCCAGCACACAGAAATAAGAGGAATGTAACAGAACAGAGTGAGAAACAAGCTGAAAAATTATGACAATGCATGGGAAGTGCCACAGGGTGGCAGCAGTAGGAAAGGACTGAAAAGGCAGCAAAACCAGTAAGGAGAAAACCCTTCTCCGTGCTATTTTTGAGTGCTCACCTGACAAATACTAAACAGAAGCCGAATTAGAGACAGCTTACCTTCAGACCAGCACCGACCACCAGGCAAGGGAATGTTATAACCGCTGTGTGCCCTTCAGGGAGGTAGAGTCCTGTACTCCTCCAGGCTGTCTCACCTAAAAGGCAAGAGAACACAGTCCTAATCAGTCAAGCACTTCTTTGGCCTGATACAGATTCCGGAGATTTCAAGCTGCAACACAAGAATCTTCCATCATGTTCTTTTCCCTTGCTCTACACTCCCAGAACTGTCTCACATTTCTCCCAACCTGTCAGAAATACAGTTATAAAGCAGTAGGGTAGCAGCGTGAACAAGATCATCACACCATTAGCAAGCAATCCCACCCAAATTTGAACTTCTGGAGATTCCAAGCTTAAATGTGTTTACTAGTATCTTTTAAAAATAATAATAATAAAAAAAAAAGAAACCAAAACCCCCAACACCACCTCCACTCAGATCCTCTTACCCTAACACCCTCATAAGAGGTGCATACTGTAGCAGTATTAAACGCAGTTGAAATTGTAGTAGTCATAAAACATTTCCTAAATAACAGACTGAGAGTGACAGTGGATTTTTCCTTATTGACTGGTCCAGCACAAGCTGGGGCCCACAGGAATTCCCATTTCTAGCTGACTGAAGTTATGAAAAGCCTAAAAGCACAGTCTAGATGTAGATGTAGACAGCTAGATGTAAGATGGGTACCCCAAAACACCACTATACTTCAGCATGTTTCTAGACAGTTTTCCCATGGAAACACAAGTCTCCTCTGCCCAGATCTCTAAACACTTGTGATACCCAGTGCAAAACTGACCCATCTCCACTGTACTGATCAGGCAAAATCCACTCTGACATAAAGTTTACTCAAGCATATTTCAATACAACCAGCAAAAGTCCTAAAAGAGATGAACTGTCATAAAGCATCCCAACTTAGAACCTTTCCTGTCCTTCAAGAAAGCAGGGTCAGTTTTGTCAAGCAAAACCTAATCCAAGGAAAAATGCTAATTAGACCATATCACAATGTTTCACCAATTCATCTCAGGTTTGCTGAACATGCACCAAAGGCAGTTTAGAACTGGTGTTCAGGATTTGCTAGCATTTCTTTCTTGTTTGTTTATGTGAAATTACACAAATTCTGAATATTTCCGGTCAAACAAAATACTGTGTTTGATCCAATGCATTCAGTTCAGCCAACCCTAACAATTTTCCTCTTTTGTCCTGACTCATTTGTGTTAAAACCAGTGAGCAGTTACTCCACAACTTTTCTCTCTGCATATCCTCTGCACTCAGACATCACCGCTCCAGAACAGTCTCCTTTATCTCAACAGAAGACTTTGGAAACAACTCCTCTCAATCATATTCTAATACAAAAAAATCAAGATTAATCTGCCCAGGGGATAACACCTTACTAGCAGAATTTAACCTGGAGTTTAAACATATCAGCTGTGAGCAGGAATCTCAACAAGGTTTTACAGATACAAGGCCTAATCTTAGCCAAATCATTCAGGGTGTAATTACCAAGTACCTTGGCTTCAGTGGTGGTGTCAGCCCAGTAAGTTCCCACCATGCTTCTAGACTCTTGTTTTCACTCCCAAAACCAGACCTTCACTCCATCAACTGTGCTGACACAAGTTGTTGACACTGAGGCTGAAATTATCTAGATAAAATATAACCCTTTTGTGCCTAACTCCTACCTCTTAGTAGGATGGCCCCAATAGGCAGTTGTATCAGCACAACTATGGCAACAACCACCTGCAGTGTAGAGCCCAGGGTTTTTCAAGGAAGCTTTCTTGACAAAGCCATTGTGCTGTGCAAGTACCCTCAGGCACCGCTGTTAGGTGGTTCTTCCCCAAGCCCCTGTGTGCCAACAGCAAGGAAGCAGGATTTTTGTGGGGTGATTCAGTGGGCTGAAATCAGGGCTGGCCACAAAAGGAGCCTGTCTGCCACTACACAGAGGTGAGCCTCCTCACAAGTCCACAGTGAAATTTCACATCTGTGCCCACGTTCAGACATACACAGACACATGCACACTGAGGCCGGGTGCCCCAGCGATCCCAGCACCAGGATGCCTCAAGAGGAAGGGAGATAGACTCCTCACCTGGGTTTGTGCCATCAATTTCCACAGTGACAGGGAGGGCACAGACCCCAGCAGCAGATTTTTGCACTAGGGCTGCACTGTCCGTCATGGTGAGGGACAGCTCGGTCGCCATGCAGAGAAGAACTGCCTCTTTGGAGTTGCTCTTGACAGGGCAGTGCCTGCTGACGTGTGGGATCCCGCTTCTCTGAAGCACTTTGGTCAGGATGCGGTGGAGCGAGGCGTATGCAGGGCAGTCGTGGGCTGGGATGTGCAGAAAAGCAGCGCAGTCTTGTGCTAGCCTTTGCAGCCAGTCCTTCAAGGGGGCTTTGAGCTCCTCATGCTTGTCTACATGCCTGTTGAAAAGAGCGAGCGCCTTGCGGAAGTGGTAGTGCTCCCCAGATCCCACGGGCAGGTGCTTAGCTGCCTGGATGCTCTGCCCCAGAATGCTCAGCCCAAACCGGTTCAGGATTTTGTTGCCGGGATATTTTGCCACAGCAGCTTTGCCACGGTTCTGGGAAGACCAGTACCAGGCCTGTCCTCCAATCAGTAGGCCACCTCCCTCTGCCACGAAAGCGTGAACCCTCTCTGCCTCTCTGTCGCTGTAAGAAGAGCAGCAGTACACGCTGAGGTCATCTGTCAGCTGGGACACCTGTGACTTCACCTCTTCCTGAGAGAGGAGGCTACACAGTTTCTTCAGGCTGGCATCCACACCCACCAGCCCCTTCCTCCCAGCATCCAGCCAGCGGACAGCATTGAGCAGGAATCTGGCCAGCTTTGGGGAGAACAGCTGGCTCTCGTGGGTTGCCACCACAACACGGCCCTGGCCGTAGCGTGCTGCAGCTAAGAGGCAGCGGTGCGAGCTGTCCAGGCAGAGCGGGAAGGAGAGCACACCATGCACTAGTAAGATGGAGGGTATGCCCCCTGTCACCAAATCCAGCTCTGACACACCACGCAGGAGAAACTCAGCGTCAAGACTGAGGTTGGCCTGGTGCCTGCAGAACCAAGAGAGGTCCAGGTTAGCTCCCACCCCAGAATCCTTTGCACAAAAGGTCACTTTGTCCATCCCTGCTTCTTCTTCCTCCCTCATTCTAGTACATCATGTTGTCAGTTCTTTAATTTAAAAAAAAAAAAATCCATCAATACCTAATTCTTCTCTTTTTAAAGCCTCAGCTTTTGCAGCCAAGCAAATCTGTAAGAATCTCAGGACCCATTTAAAACAAAAGGAGAGAAAGATGGTCAAAATGAAGTTTCTAGACTTCTGACTTTGAAAAGTCACTTGAAAATCTAAATACATTGCAGAAACTCAAAAATCATTAAGACCTTTCACATTTTTTAAGCTGCAGATGATGTGGGAATTAGCACATCTCCTATAACAGAAACTTTCTCCATTTACCCCACCCTAGTCATTATCAGCTAGGCAAGCCCAAAAGATGTCTCTGTATCTTCTCCCAGCCTCTGCCACTGTTGAGAACTGAAGAAATGGTAGCTAGGCCAGATAGGCTAGATGGACAGGCAGACACACAGCTAGACCAATAATGAGTAACTAAAAGTTGAATCAGAGCCCTAACACATGGTCCTCACATTACCATTAGTCAGTCTCCACAGTATAAAGAGATTATACTGTGCAAAGCTCTCTTATCTCTGCTATTTCCATATAACTCCTATATGTCACTGTGGAGTAAGACATATTGAATTACTCTTGTTTGCTTTGTCTACACTTTCTCCTGGTTCTGCCAAACACAGTTTTCCCCCAACACCTGGAAAGAATCTGTTGTTATGTGGCCAGTGCAGCCAACTCAGTAAGAGTAAATGATGCTGCCCTTCTGCACACCCATAGGACAGGAATTAAATCTGCAGCTCTCCTTTGATTATTATTTTACTGAAACCCTTTGTCACACGGAGTATGTGCTCAGGCATATGGCACAGCACCTGCCTCAGACCGCAGTCTGATTCTCTGTGGGTTAAGCAGGAAGGCCCAGATGCACAAAGCTGTTGTGTTGCACAGAAATAACGTATCTAAATTTCTCTGTGGCTCTGGATCCAATCAAAACCACCACAAAAGTACCCTAAACAAGGTATAATTCACCCTTAGTCACCATTTAAAAACTTGTTAATTGCTATGTAATTTTTCTCTGCTGAATTCTCCATTCCTCTCCCTCTTCCATGCACTGTGCATGAGGCGGTGGGAACATACCTGTGCAATGCAGGTGGGAATAAGAATTGGTCAGAGAATTTTATTAAGTAACTTCATTTGTTAGCTGTGTCCTAAACACTTCACTGAATTCAACAGCAGAGATTTCTACTATGTTTATTGGGAAACAAACTGAGCATCCAGAAAGTACCAAATGTAATTATTTGTTTGAAAATGCTAGAAATATAGTATTATTTATCCACAAATAAAAGACTGTGAAGGAAAGACTTGCAGGGAATTTTGTTGTAATTGTCGCAGCTTTCACCGCAGTGGAATGAAGGTGCCACACAGAGGAAACACAGCAGCACTCATGCTTCTCAGAAAATCCGATGCACCTTGTGTAACTCAGCAGAAAGTGGTGCAAGGCACAGCCTGGCACACCCGCTGGCAAGGGGAGGTGGAGGAAGATGGCAGAGCAATACCTAGGATTTTGCTGCCTGGTCAGCTGTGCGATGTGAGTTACAACAGCCCTGAGTTTTACACCTGCTGCTTCAGGACCCAAAGGGCCAGGCTGGAATCCCAAACAAACTGGGAGCATGGAGATTTCCTGCCCACAGCCTGTGGGCACAGAAGCTGAGAAGGGAGGGTGGCACTCGCCTCTCCTCAGCTCTCGCCAGCCCCAGGGTTTCACTTGCAGAAGGTGAATTTCTGCAAGTAACAGGCCAAACAGGTTTAGCAGCTGCCAGCCAGAGCCTGGCCCAGAGGGCTGGCCTGGTGCTCCATCTCCAGCCTGGTTTTGAACTGTGGGAAAGTTGCCCTGAACGTACACACATGTGGGGAGAGGGGAAGGAGATCCTCCTCCTGTTCCGTGTTGCTGTGTGTTGCACTCAGGCACACCTGGTCAGGCAGACTGCTCTAAAAGATGGCTTCCCTTATTTCCTTCCCCTTGAATGAATTCCCCGGGCCTGGCTCAGCTGCCCTGGAAGCAGTCAAAGACACCATTCTTTCTGACTGCAAACAGCATTAAGGTGCCCCTTAAATTGGAAGACAACAGTTGCATCCAATCCTGGCTATTAAAGAACCAGCATTCATCATCATCCTCATCTCTCACCTCAAGAATCTTCTATAAAAACCTCACCTACATAACCTCATCAGTTGTTTAAACAGAGAGCAAATCAGATACTCACGGGACAATTAATGGGATCTTGGGAATTTTCTTGGCGACTTTGAAGATGCCTTTCTCCACAGCGTTTCCTGTGAAGTACACACCAGCCACGCTGGTCACCTGGTTCCCAGGGAATTCAAACAGCACCTTCTCCTTGCCATGTCGACTAGCCCAGTACCAGGCCTGGCCACCAATGAGCAGTCCTCCACCTCGCTTTACAAAGTCAACCAGGTCTTTCGCCTTCGTGCTGTCATAGGCATCCATACAGTACACCCCCAGGGAGGGGCTGAGCTCTGCCCCAGCCTGCACTTTGGCACCAGCCATGAGCAGCAGCTGGGAGAGGGAGTCCAGGTGAGGATGGACCCCAACCAGCGCCTCAGGGGAAGGCTTGAGCCACGCCACAGCATTTCTGAGGAACTGGGAAAACTTGGAGTCCTTCAAGATTCCCTCATGGGAAGCAACCACAATCCGGCCCTTCCCATAATGTGAAACAGCAATCAGAACCTGCTTCTTAGAGCTCACAAGCACAGGGTAGGCATCTTCTCCAACAAGCAGCAGCTCACAAGGAACAAAACTGCCAGTGAAGTCCCACGGCCCAACACCATCCACCAACAGCTCATAGGTGGCAGAGGGTTTCATCTTCAGGTCACTCCTATCCGGTGGAAAGAAGACCAACATTCATTACAGTATGGCTCAGCAAAAAAGAACAGCTGTAACAACCCTGTGGAGTCATTTCTCTGTTGTCTAGTAGGAACTCCAAACAGGAATCATTCACTGGAAGCTTGTGGCTTTGTTATCACACTATTTACCATTTAAACAGAAGTGACAAGTATATCAAGATGATGGAGGAGAAGAAAGTCACTGTTTCAACAAATTCTGCTATGCATCATGGTGGAGAACAGGGAAATAAAGGCATTCACTTTCCCATTAACAATTTATTTGGAGAGGGAGGGTGCCAGAGGCTCCATTAAGTCTACTAGGAACTTGCCTGGTAGAGGTGATTTACATGGAAATAGCCAGAAAATGAAAAGACCTTATCAACACAACACACGGGCACAATTCAAGCATGCAGTTCACATTTTAGTTCCTAACTGGATACATACAGAGCTACACACAGTTGCTGCAAGATGGTATTCCCAAGTTGTACTTTTCTACCTCTGTTTAGGCACTATAAGCCCTTGCTTAGTATTAGGAGGTGCTGTGAGGGGGAGTAGATTCAGCAGAAATGATGGAGACAACCAGCTCCCCTGGAATAACTGTCAAAGTCACACAGTACCTAGGAGAGCAGGTCTGGGCACAGGAGATTCATGCCCTAGTTTCCTGATCCAAACTGCCGCATGATCTCAAGGAAATTATTTCCCCTTTCCGCAGCTCTGTTTCACCTGTTTTCCCATCTACGAAGTAAGGAGAGTGGTACTGACCTTGATTGCCAAGCTCTTTGAGGTCTGTGGGTGACACGTGCTCTATTTAGGCTCCCTCAGTTTGAAAGTTTGGCTTAGCTCTTCACCAAAAATTATCTTCTGCTGAGGTGGAGCAGCTGCGACTTCTCAAACAGGAAGGTTTTGAGGTAGAGAGTATGACCCAGTCCCACCCAGTTCCTGTCATTCAGGATTCACAAGGCTGACTTGGAGCACAACGCCTACAGCAAGGGAAGGAGCTGCTCTGGGGCAGGCCTGGCCCTTTCCTTGCCAGTACCCCGTGCCAACACTGAGCGGCTTTCTCTGGTCTTCACACACATTTCATATTTGGCTACCCTGAAAGCAAATCTTTAGCATGCAAACACAGGAAAATGGAGAAATCCTGGAGAAGCAGCATCCTTGATCTGGGTTTGTCACAAGCCCCAGGGTGCTCAGAAACAGCAACCTGATTGACAGCATCATTCCCATTCCTTATCCTCTAGACATGCCTGGAAGCTCCTGTTTTTCACCCAAACTCTCATGAGACTCCACTGCTGGTTTTTGTATGATTTATGAGTCAAAGCTGCTGATTAACATACGATAAAAAGCATATTTCCCAGTAATTTAGCACTTGTTTGCTGGCTTAGTCTGAATTCCAGCTTTGTTTCCCCAGGTTTGAGAAAGTCCTACATTTAAAAGCAAATACGAGGTCTGAGTGGTTTAGGTTGTTTTACCAGGAATCATGCAACAAAGTAGTAAAACAACTTGGGAAAATACTAAAGTTTTTTTCTGGTGGCTTTTGAGGATTTGGTACTAATGTACCTATACTGACACACTGACCGTGGCGTAGGGGAGAGAAAAATCAGATGGACAGTTTCAACAACTCATATTCTACCTGAGGACTACCCTACAGGACTAGGTTTGAAGTAAATTCAGTAAAAAATGACCCTTACTTCTTAGCCTGCACCGTTCTTCTGATCACAGGATTTGAAAGCTAACATCCTCCGGACCCATAAAAGGTTGGCTGCTCCCTGGCATTAACCCAGAACAAGGTGTGGCTGTCTTGGGAAGGATTTTAACTCTCTCTTAACTGAATGCAATTATCACCATATAACAGAATTCCCAATTTCTATGTAATCACAATTTCTCCATTTCCATTGTATTAACCATTTCAGCATGGAGAGAAGGAAGGAAGAGTACTCATTAGACCCAGAGCAGACACAACTACAGGCAAACTCCTCTTTCTAGAGAAGACGCAGCAGGGACAAAGAACACTCATGTCTAACAAGAACTGCAGGAACTGCAGAGCTGTACGTCGTGTCAATTAGGAGGAAACAACTACTAGATCTGGGCATACACAGAGGGAAGGGGGAGATCTTGGTTCCTAGCTGCTTCCCTTCTTAACGTGGCAGTGCAAATTCTCCGTGACAGTGTCTTGAATGAGTCAAAGCCTCTCGATTCCTTGTCTTTCCTCCTGCCCCTTCCACCTCTCACCACCAGACAGTTCCCACTCCCCACAGAGCTGAGAATATTGAGAGTAGGTATTGGAATATACATTTATAAATCCTGCCAGATGACTAATTCTCTCCTAGCCTTTCTTCTGGCTCTGGAAAAGGGACAAAAACGCAATGGGAAGGTATTGGGGCTTCATTAAATGAAGACTTAAGATTCCATCATCTGCTGTCCAGAAGCCATCACAGCAGACAAAAGGGATGTGGTACAAAGGAAGGAATACCCCTGGTCTACTCAGGAAGAATACTTCTGGGAGACAGAGGACATGGGGGGGCTCTAAGGGTGAATAAGGGAACAGACTTTGTGTGTCAAGCGCTCACTCACTTTGGGGTGAGTCTTTAAGGTCCCTGTAAAGCCTGTGAGGATCTCCATGAGTAAAAAGTACAGGATTGTGCAGTATCTGAGAGGAACAGGACAAAAGGCATAGGACAGCCACTGGGGTGGATCACTTGTTAAGAACACAGGCAGCCTAAGTGAGTGAGATAGACAATTTCTAGAGATTCAGCTGCTCTTCCTAAATAGGGGGGACTTTTGGGGTTTCCAGCCTCTCCTCTCTTTCAGATTTACAGTCTAGTTGTCTGCACAGTAACCAAGCACCAAGTATGCTGCAAAGTCTGTAGGCAGTAAAGTCTGTAGGCGGGCTCTTGCTTTTTAACATATTTACCAACAAACTGAGCAAGCAGAGGAATGCTGACATTCAGCATTTGTTGAAGAGACAAATTTCATTATATTCATTATGTCTGTTTGTCATTAACAAGGTTTTAAACTGAACAAGGGTAGATTTAGAGTGGATGTAAGGAAGAAATTTTTTTATGATGAGAGTGGTGAGACACTGGAACGGGTTACCCAGAGAAGCTGTGGATGCCCCATCAGTGGAAGTGTTCAAAGTCAGGTTGAGCGGGGCTATGAGCAACCTGACCTAATGAAAGATGTCCCAGCAGGGCAGGAGGTTTGAACTAGATGATCATTGAAAGTCCCTTCCAACCCAAACCATTCTGTGATTTTGTGATTCTATGACTTGTGTGCTGCATAGAACAGATGCAAATTTAATATACACTAAAACTGCAAGTGTACTTCAAAATTCTATGGCATATTCTTTTAAATAAAGGCAGTGTCTACACTGCAAGCGTAAGTGGGCTCTAGAACTGGCTAAGCATAAAAGTGAGAGCCTGTGCTGCTGTTAGGGCAATAATGTGCTCGAGCTCTGCACCACTGGAGGACCAAGAACTTGGCCTTAGCCAGTGTGTGCTCACATACATACAACATCCAGAGTAACTGTGAGGCTGAACCACCTGAGAATGGGGTTAAATTTGTACTAACCTGAAGATGGAGACGACAACTCTCAGTACTGAACACCTCGGGTATGTTCTGCATGCCTCTCCACCCTTTTCAACACCTGTGAAAGCACAAGCACCATGAAGCCACCAGTAGGGTAGGCTAAAGAATGTAAAGATCAAGAAATGTGCAAGAAGGGTGGCAAGATAAAGCAATAAATTCAGCTGCAATGGATTGCATGCAAAAGAGAATACAACACTTAAACTTGGACAACAACCTTTCTTAAAGAACTGCTCAAAACTATGGTAAAAGAAGGCACCTAGTGGAGATAATAGAATCAAATATCTCAAGTTGGAAGGGACCCATGAGGATGATCAAGCCCAACTCCCTGCTCCTCGCAGAACTACCTAAAACTAAACCATATGACTAAGAGCATCATTCAGACGCTGCTTGAATTCTGACAGGCTTGGTGGTGTGAGCACTTCCCTGAGGAGCCTGTTCTGGTGACCCACCACCCTCCCAGTGAAGAACCTTTTCCTAGTGTCCAAGCTGAACTTCCCCTGACACTGCTGGAGAAGCGGGATGGAGAAGTGGGAGGCAGCCAAGCAAGAAAGCTTGCATGGGAAAGACAAAGTTAGGAAAAAAGGCATCAAAAGTGAAACAAAAGTAACAAAAGCCAAAGAAACAAAGCTAAACACATCAAAGGGAGAAAGAGCCAAAGAAGAACTAAGTTGTAAATTAACGACAACTTCAAAATTAGGTCAAGAAAGCAACTACCAAAAGAAGTTACTGTGTTTGTTTTTATTTTTTACACTTACAGTGTTTAATTAGAAAACAGATTGAAAACAAATAAAAACAACCAGAAATTTTTTTTAGTAAAAGTGCAGCAGAATCAATCAGGCAATTACCATCTGTAATTACTGTTATTGGTGTTAATTTCATACGGCACTTTACAGCAGTAGATTACAAAACACTACAATTTCCAAACCTTGCAAAATGCTGCTGTGTTTTAAGGAAAAAACCAGGAATTGCCCATCCTTTCTGGTGGTGTTAACATGCACACATTAGGGTACACTCAGTGGCTAACAGGATGCAAAGAAATAGAAAATCTGAATGTCTAAACATGCATCTGTCCAGCAGTCTTGATTGCTTTTAAAGATAAGGCAAGGAAAGAACAAAATGAAAACAACTGATAACATCTGTCTGGGTATTTTAAAATAATTTTGCATTTGGAAAGGTGTGGTGGTTTGACCTTGGCTAAATGCCAGGTACCCACCAAGTCGCTCTATCACTTCCCCCCCTTTCCCCTTTTTTTCTGAACAGGGCAAAGAGAGGAAAAGAAAATAAGATAGGAAAAAAACCACAACCCTTGTGGGTAAAACAAAAGCAGTTTTAATATAAGCAAAGTGAAGCAAAGGTCCGCACGCAGAAGCAAAAAAAAGAAAACAGATTTATTCTCTACTTCCCATGAACAGGCGATGTCGGGCCTTCTCAGGAAGCAGGGCTCCAATACGCGTAGTGGTTGCCTCGGAGGACCAAGGGTGACCCCACCCCCTTCCTCCTTTCTCCCAGCTTTATACTGAGCAGACGTCATATGGTCTGGAATATCCCTTTGGTCAGTTGGGGTCAGCTGTCCTGGTTGTGTCCCTTCCCAAGATCTTGTCCACCCTGTCCCACTGCGGGGGGAAAATGTCAGAAAGAGCCTTGGTGTTGTGTAAGCACTACTCAGCAGTAGCCACAACACCAGGGTGCTATCAACACCCTGCCAGCTCCCAACATAAAACACAGCACCATGAGGGCTGCTACAGGGGAAAACCAATTCTGGCTCAGCCAGACCCAGTACAAAAGGTAATTAACATCTTAATTAAAATTAATTTTACTAACTTCCATGAACTGAAAGCAGGCTGATGGGCTATGATCAGTGAAGACAGGGATACACTGAATCAGAAGAGATGTCTATAAAATAGTGCTGTTTAGCCTTTTTAAAAATCTCCATCTGTGATCTAAAAAGGACAGGACATACCACATAATGAAATTACCAAATAATAGAAAGTAACGTGCAGCAGCACAGAGGAAATCATAACCTCACTAGAAAATAATTTTTAAAAAAATGAGAACTTGCCTAAATGCAAGTCCTACGGCCTGTAGTTTTAGAAAAGCGTTGACATCTGTTGGCGAAAAGGAGCAGAGCAGCTCAGAAACCTCCGGCACTGCAGATACAGGGCCCTTTTCCAATGAAGGCGCTGGAGGGGTTGAGTCTCATTGGCATGCCTGCTATAGAACAGCTCAGATCATTTCCCTTTCAATGCTGCTAGGTTCTAAAGCAGGGGATAAGTGTAACACCACTGTTTTCATTTGAAAAGGAACAGAGAAGAGGCTTAATGCTCTTTGCATGTGGACCATGCCAATCTACTATAGTCTGCAGCATGTGGCAAAGGATGAGGAAAAATAACAACTTTATCCCTTCTGAACTAAAAGGACAGCACAGGCCTTGGTTTGCTATGTACTGCCGGGGAGCAAGGGAAGGCAGGGATAGTGGGACAGCACCCTGAGGCTGAAAATGAAGAACAGGCAGATATTAACTCAGGTGGTGGGCAGCGACTGACATCCTTAACAGCCTGTCACAGACATGTCACACAAACTAACAGCCCAGGGTTAGACTGATGAAGGTTTGTGCCCTACTGTGGACTTCAAGGGTAGCAGTGCTTACTGCAGAAAAAAAAAAAAAAAGTGAAATTCACATAAACTGAACCTTGCTTCCTCATCATGCACCATTATATCTTATAATGCAACAAGGAGAAGTATTACAAGCTATCTCTGATCTCTTAAATCATGTTCTTTTCCGACTCAGTGTGACAGAGGACCATCTGGGGTTTCTTTCAGACTCTGAGACTAACCAAGCAATCACTCTGAAGATATATATGCCAAAAAAACCCTAAGTTACTTAGTTCTTTATTACTGCAGCTAGACAGATACTTACAATCGATCAATGCTTTAAGGCCTTATTTCAAATAACATGGGTGCATGAATTCTCGCTCTCGCCCGTGTCCTCTGAGCTATCCCTCCAGTATTAGGTTCCTCAGGAATGTCTTCACACTGCTCGAGCCACGCTGGGTCGAACTGTCTTCCCTGGCGTCCCTGCCTATGGCTGGGCTGTCAGTCCACCTGCCAGCTGGCAGTGAGTCCGAGATGACAGAGTGTGTGGCTTCTGCCTTTATTCCTTTCTTACGCCTCATGCTTGGCCCTTTCAAGCCAATCAAGGGTGAACCCAGTGCTCATGATGAGCTTGGGTTCAGTTCACGTTCCGATCACAAATAAATATTCAGGGTTGTTCCCTTTTTGGTTATTCTGTTTGCTGTTATCTCATTGTCATCTCTGAGCTTGTACAGACCTGCATTCCTCACTCCTTATCCCCTGCTCACATGAGTCTGCAGTCCCAGCCCAACCCACACAACTGGGCAAGCAAACCCCTAAACCCCCAGGCCCCAGCCTGTCACAACAGTCGCTTGCGCTGTGACATACTCAGGAATTAGACCCTTTGACAGCACCCCAAAGGCCCTTCCTTCTCACTGGGCTAGGCCACCCCGAATCTCACCCTTGCCTGTGCAGAACCTGTCAATAAAGCTACAGCTGAGCTGTGTTGCCCTAAGCCATCTTTCATGGTTTATGTCCAAGCCTTGTTATCTCTAGCAAGTCTTTATGTAAACCTATTCATAAATCTAGCACATTGCAGACCAGCTTCATGTCCTGGGAGGCTGTTCCAGACTCTTGCTGCAATTAGTTGTTTTTCAGGACATTTTACTGTCCAGGCTACTCTCTGCTATTTAAGGCAGTCATCTCACTTGTCTTTTACTCTGCCTGGAAGCTATTGCCAAAATTTTCACTTTCACCTCCCCTAAGCCTACTCAACAACTTCTGAAATCTTTCCTTTGTGTTCTCCCCACCTTGCTCAGTTACTGGTTTTGATTTCAAAATTGTTTCTACCACGTATCTTCTTGAAAACAGGCCTGACATGACACTAAGGCTCCTCTCCAGTGCTGTGGTACTATAAACATGCCTTAAGAGAGGCTTAAAATGAGGCTTAAAAAACAAGGGAGACACTTCTGACCTGCCTTCCACCCATACATACCCTTGCAAAAGCATTATGGCATTGACATCACCTGAAACACTCACTGCCTTTTTTCTAGTAGCTCTGCCTCCTTTTCCATAAAGCCCTCCACGTACAGTCCACTTTTACCTTCTGTCTGTTGCACCCTAAGGAAGGCCCTTGAACAATATCTAAGCAGTCTTTGAAAAGTTACTAAGGGACATAGCCTGCAGTAGTGGGTTTAAATTAATTACATAAGTTTGCACTGCTATGCTGAAAACGAGGAAATGGCTGAACATATATGTGATATGTAACACCTGTAAGAGATCTCCACTAAAAGATCTCCTTTCTTTTTTATTATTTATTACTTTCCTAAACTTGGTTCTAGCACGTTTGGCAGTTGTAGCTAATTTGGCACCGTTTCTACATACTACAATTTTCAAATGCTGGATTATTAAGCATACAGCAGAAAAAGTACTAGTCCCAAACAGCAACTTCATTGCCAAACATAAGGCAGATGACCAGCAAAAACTTATTTTAAACCAACATATAGATGGTTTATTATTAGAAAATGTAGGTGAAAAGAGAGGTCGGACCTGATGAATGGGGAGGGCAGGCAACTTGTGTGTTAGTGCTGACTGGAGAATGTAAATTCACTACCATACAGACTCGTTAGGCAGGGGACAGATGAAATAGTATCTCCCATGTTTTTGCTGTGCCTCCCCTGACAAGACCTGCTGGACCAAAACCAGCTTAGATGCTTCTCTCTGTGTTCCTCAGTGTACCAGGGTCTAGGGTCTATGCACAGAACCAGCTTTGTACCTCCTACAGATTTAATCTGCAACCAAATAACTCATCCATGTTAAATTGCAAATTGACAACAGGTAGAACCTTCTAGACCAAATGCACTGAGAAACCACAGGAGTTTCTTTTCCCACTCCACCTTCCCTCTAGGTAGTTTGAAGGTGCACTAAAGCGTATGTTTGGGGTTGAAAAGCATGCTCTTTTCCAGGAGAAACCTGTAGAATTCACCCATCTGCTGGAAGAACTACAGGTTTTTTACTTAGGCTCTTTTGCTACCACTTTCCCTTGGCATCGGCAGAGCCAACCTAAGGCTGCTGGAGTCATTGTGCACTGTGCACAGATGCAGCTTTATCCTGGCACAGAACAACTCCAGGTTGCATGCAGAGCCAGCACAGATGCAACATGCATACTCACAGAGCAAACCCACACACTGCTGCAAGCCTTCTGCAGCTGTTCCAGGGATCCCTGCTGAACTTAGAGGTCTGCATTGCACAGGCCCATGCTCTGAGACGGCAGTGCAGTTTGGAAAAGCAACTCCAGAACACTGAACACCAGCCTGTGAGCTGCTCTCCTTCTACCTTCAGTGACTAGTTTTGCTACCGAAGGATCAAACATCATGCTGAAGATGCAAAAGCAGAAGGCGCACAAGAAGGCGTCTGTCCTGTCCTCAGCTGCTCATGGGGTGCGCACGATGTCGCCGGGGTCATGCAGTCCCAGCTCTTTTTTGGAGCTGATGGCACGGAGGAGCAAGCGTAGCAGGCAGGAGGGGCTGCTGAGTGTCAGTCTGCCCGCCCAGCGCCCAGGACCTGTTGGGAAAGCAGAAGAGAGCGGAAAGGAAAGTTCAAGAAGGGCTGGGAAGGTGCTGTGGGAAGATGCCGCCTGACGCTGGGTGCGTGCAAAGCATGGGGTGGCCAGGGAGCCGCTGTTAATGGCTTGCACTGGAAGGCTGAACATGTTTTAACACTTCTGCTTTAGTTATTTATGCCAAAAATGATGACAAGGTCCTGGTCTTATTTTACATCATTGCAAGATGCCGATGATTTGGCCCAAAGTAGCATAGAGCCCGTGAGGTTGCACAGATGCCGAGTAAGGCCAGAGCCCGGTCTGCTAATTCCTCTACACTTGCACTAATGCTCTTCATATTCAGAGTATTCATCTCTATTTATTTATGCATCCCCAAACGTTCCAGCAGCAGGTTGAGGCACAAAATGGTGCTACTTACCCCAATGGTTATGGATGGGCAAGCCACAGAGCTTACGCTCTGTGCCCTAAGCATGTCTTCACCTTTCCTGGTCCAGGGTAACGAACCGTTTTCAAGCACAGGGTTTCTAACGGGATCCGCAGCCCAGTAAACCACGGGATGCCCGAGCTCCTCGGGCCGCACGCTCGCTGTCAGCACGACGCTTCCCTGCCCGATTCTACCACCTTTCCTGTGATCATCCACAAGCGCAGCGCGGGCAAAAAGAAAACAAGCCCCCACATCTGCAAAGGACTCCTAGTACTGAGGTGGCAGGAGGGTGACTTTTCCTCTAAACACAGCTTAGAGTAAAACAGTCCCTGGGCAGGGCAGGGCAGGGCAGGGCAGGGCAGGGCAGCTCCTCCTCGCTGCCGGGCCGGGCCCCCCTGCACCACCTGTGAGAGGTGGGCGCACCTGCCCCTCTTCTCGGGAATAAACTCTCCTTCCTCCTCTTCCTCCCCCGTCGCCGCTTATCGCTGCCAGACGGTTTTGCCTCTCCCCTCCCCGGCACCGCTGTCTTCTCCGCCCCCAGGGGCGACGTGCACTTTCACCCCGGGCCCTGGCACTGCCGGGCGCTTTGCGGCAGCCCTGCCGCCTCTCTAGAAACTTCTCGGTCGGTCCCTCCCTCTCCGCTCCCCTCCCCTCCCTCCTCCCCGCCGCCCGGGGGCCGGCGCTGCAGCGCAGGCAGGAGGTGCGCGGTGCCCGCCCCCGCTGCTCGGAGCCGGAGGCGCAGCCAGCCGCTACCCCCAGCCCGGCGGGAGGCTGGTGCCGACCCCGACCCGGTGAGGCGGCTCTTCCCTGCGCAGCGGTGGCAGCGGCAGGCGGGATGACGGCGGAGGAGATGAAAGCGGACGGGGCTCCCTTGGAAGGGGCGGACATCACCCCCAAGCGCGATGAGGGCGTCCTCAAGGTACCGGGCGGCAGGGCGGCCGCTCCCCGTCCCCGCACACCCCGCGCTGACCGGGAGGGCGGTGGGGAAGCGGTGGGGGGTGTCTCCTCGCCTGCGGGCGCTCCCCGCGGCGCCTTACCCCCGCCGGGGCCCGGTTTTCCCGCTGAGGGGAAGGGGGACATGGCCGTTACCGGGCTGCCCGGCCGATTAAATATTAGCAGCGGCGGCGAGGGCGCTGCGGCTGCGCGCCCGCGGGAGCTCCCACGCGGCGGCAGCTCGCCGCTCCCTTCCCCCCGCCGGGAACCCCGCGGTCGCGGGTGGGGGGCTGCGGCGGGAGAGGCGCTTCCCGCCGCCCTCGGGCCGTTCCCCGCGGCTGGGGTGGGCTCTCCGCCCGCACGGCTTGTTTTGGGGGGGAGCGGGGGGGGGGGGTGTCCGCGTCCGTCCCTCAGCACGTGTTCGGGGGCTGGGAATTAAAGATGGTGCCTCGGCGGGGTGCGAGTGTGTCGTAGGGGGTGGTGGGTGGCGCGGAGCGGTGCCGCGCTGCCTGCTCCTGCCCGTCTTTTGAGGCTCTGGGAGCGAGGCTTCTCCATCTTGGTGCGAGCAGCCTCTCGGAGCCGAGATGGTGCCGTTGCACGCGTGGGCCTGGTGCGAACGCGCCCCGGCGCGGCAGCCGGGAAGGCGGCCCGGGGGCTCCGCCGCGGCGGGGCGGGGGGGGCTGCGCCCGCGGGCTGCGCCGGGCTGCTGGCTTCTTTCCCTCGTGCTGGGAAGTGGGTTGATACGGGGAGCAGAATTTATACCGTGAGGGGGAGTTGCGCTGACTTCCTCTGTCAGATATTTCCTATTTCCACATCTCTAGAAACTTCTTTAGTCTCTCTTAAAAGGTTTAACAATCACTGGGTGCGTTTTTTTAATCACAGTGAAATTTCAGAGTTACGGTGTGTGGAAGAAGAAAAGCGGCACGACAGCAAAGACAAAATTCTGGTTTTAACCTTTAGAGCTTTCTGGGTTTGGTTTTAACCTTTAGAGCCTTCTGGGTTTGTCATAGAGGCAGTGTCTCCAGTTCAGGAGGGGTATCGGGGACCAGATCGAAGATGTGTGGTTGGCCTTGATACTCTGCCTTCCCGTATTTCCTGCCACCGTGCTTTGGCGAGAGTTTCTATTTTTTTTTTTTTTGCACGTAGCACGGTATCAGGTCAGGGTTCTCATCCGCATGGAAGCTGTCTGCAGTCTCCTGCATCAGATCCCTGAGCCTGGTAAAAGGCAGCGAGTGTCTGCCCACTCCATGCAGTGCCCACCTCTTGATGATGGGAGAAGCAGTAGGTGGTTTTTGCTTTTGTTTTTTTTCTAATTTTTTTAAAGGCAGGGGAGAAAATACTGGCAAAAGAACTGACATTGTGAAAACCTCAAAAAAGGTGAGATTGTGAATTGATAAGGCAAAAGACTGTAAAGGTCATGAAGTCCAGCCTTCATGAATTTTATTTTTCTAGTAATTGCCACAGTGCAGAATACACCCAATTGAAATCAAGGGTCTAACTCTGAACTAACCTACACCAATTTTGTACTGGTATCATTGCACTGATCCGAGGCAGTTTTTTATTTGTTCATTAGCTTTATATCAGAATAGTATCCAGAGGTTTTCACCTGGTATTGCTGAATGTGCTTGCACTATTTCTGTTGTAAGTATTTAAGTTCAGAAATAGAAATGCTTGCAGTCATTATGAACAGAAAAATCAGGTTTCTCCATCTGAAAGGGAAATGTAAACCTTACGGAATATAGGGTTGCCATATTGAGTATATGAAAAAAGTGAAACTCGAGTGTCTTAAATGCAAAATAATAGTAATAATATTGTATAAATATTGAAAATGAGATCGTAATTATTTTCGTGTGAGATAACTTGGTATGACACTACAAGAATATGGCATTTGGAAAAGCTTAGTAAATTTCCATTAAATGCAGTTATTATTTCAAAGTGACTTCAGATTAGCTGCTTTGAAATTTCTAGTTTGGATCCACTTTTTTTAGTATATATCTATCTAGGCATGAAGTAGTTTAGGTTGATTACCAGATTCACATTATCTTCATATGTCTCCATTCCCTGATCTCTGTGAGAATGGTTGCTTGAATTTTTGCTTTCCTTGGGGGAGAAATCAATAGATTAGTTCTGTAATGCTAATATCTGCTGTAGCACCGAGGTGGTGCAGGGTAAGGGGATGGTGTGCTCTGTGATGTCAGGCATCCCTTTTCACACTCTGCATTCTCTCCCTAGGAAACTGATCAGGTAGTATTTTTTTCTGTTTTTTTCCCCCCCTCTTTTATGCATCCAGTGAGGTGCTTTCAGCTTGTTAAGAGTCTGACAGAGGCTGTCCGCATTGCCTCAGCTTTGAGTGGAGGGTGCTGGCATTTCAGTGGTATAGTTAGTTGCAGGGATGGTGGGAGGCAAAGTGGGAGATTGACAGTGGCTGGTTGCAAGAAGTTAAAATTTGGGAAGGAGACTTCCAAGGGTCTGCTTCCTTCGGTGAAAAACGTGATTGGTATAGGAGCATGACATTTTTATAGCTTTTTGTTAAAGGAGGAGCACCAATCCATAGTTCTGTGTAACTGCCCTTGAATAAATGCTTCACTACGTTTTCCACGTCTGTAGGTGCAAGCAAATAGGGTCCTCTGTTGGTTCCCTTTTGACTAGCTAAAATAATGCAGAACTTTGGCTTGGAGCTAGATACTCCAATCAGGACTGGAAACAACTCAAATTTGAACTTTGGAATCCTGTTATGGGCAGGGCTTCATATCCTTGCCCTATGAGATATGTCAGTATTCTCTATATACATTTCAAGTGAATTTTTTCAGAGAGATTGGCCAATCTTGCTTTTTGTATAGTGTAGATTTAGTTGATACTGGTATTGCTAGCTAGGCTGGGGAACCTCTTGAGAAGAAAATCAAATCCTTGCAGCTGTATGTGAAATCGGGGTGCTGGCAATCTGTGTCAGAGTTGTGGGGTGATAAAATTAATACAGTATAATAATTCTTAAGTGTTACTGTGTTGGCTGCTAGAACTAACCTGCATTGGGGTGAGAATCTGTTAACCTCTGTTAAACTGTGGTTTAACTTGAGTAATCTCAGAATACATGTTAGAATACACTTGGCATGGAAAGAACCAGCTTGTTACCTTGTTTAAATGCTTTGCCTTAAACACTGAACTCGGGGGTAATGATAGAGTGGTTGTGAGGAAGGTACTTCAATAAAGGAAAAAAAGCCCTGCCTAGTGCTTTACCTGATGAAGTTTCAAGAACATTTAAAATCTTGTTGAGGAAAGGTAAGTGACATTGCTAACTATAGATGCAGAGATTTGTCAGCTGGTGCCAACTGTTGCCAGTTAAGTTCTTGTATCACAGCAGAGCCATCTTGAGGTTCCTGCATTTGCAACACTGCTAATCTGTAGACAGAACAGTCAGTTCATTTCCAGGTAACTGAAGTAAACCTGCAAATCCTTTAGCTACTGAAGATGATAATGCATGCATCTAAGTAAATGGAGTTAATGTCCAATAGGCAGACTTCGTTTTCATCATCTTAATGTTGCTTACTGGTTTTTTTCTCAGGTTGTCAAGAGAGAAGGCAGTGGGACGGAGTCTCCGATGATTGGTGATAAAGTGACCGTCCATTACACAGGATGGCTTCTTGATGGCACTAAATTCGACTCCAGTCTGGACAGGAGAGATAAATTTTCATTTGACTTGGGGAAAGGTAATATTTTGTGTTTGGTATTGATCATTTAATTGAGGTGGGATTTCCTTGCTGTGTGGCTCCTTTGCATGTTAAAGTTGCTATTTTAACTTGAGTTTGGAGCTTAAGGTTTGTTCTGGTAGAACGGCCCAGTCGGAACCAGAACGGCTTTGAGATTCTTGTGAATGAGAAAACTCTGTAGCCCCTTGATGAGGCCTGCTCAAGAATTCACAGGCCTCAGACAAAGCACTCCAGGGTGCCAGTTTGCCCCGAAGCATAGTAATAAATGGTAGTTAAATAGCCAGAATGAGCATTTTGTTGATTGTTTTTTTGGCAGACTTGAATTCAGGAGTACTTAATTGTGACCAGATACTGGGACAGGGTGCATGGGGCAGCTGTCAGCTGCAGCATGATGAAACGTACTCCCTTTTTCCTTAAGTGCCCAAATTAACCCAAATATGAAGTCTTGAAGTAGTGCATCCCTTCGTTATCAAAAAGCTTCATTTTTTGAATGCATGAATCCAAACATCCTTGTTCCAGCGACTCTTGTTATTCAGTCTGAGCTTTTCCTGGCAGTTTCTTACCTGCTGCTTTTTTATTTGGGAGATAAATTCCGCAGTGTACTGAAATTTGAGATGATATGAAGCGTACGTATTAATACAAGAGTAATAGAAAGGCTGCTTGAGTGTGTTGAAAGAAGCAGCAAGTAGGAGAGCTTGAGTAGGAGATAGGATTTTGTTACTTGAGGTTCCCACTTCAGTTTTGGCTTTAGAAGGAATACTACTTCTGCTGCTTTACTCCCCCTTTCTGTTACAAGTGCATGTAACTTCTAGTTACCACTCGTGCTGGTCTTTGCCAACTGATAAAGTACAGAGAGAAAAGGCTGTTGTTCTGGATTGTTTTCAAAATATGAGCCTGCAATCTCTCACCCTAAGACCTTCCTCTTCGAAGAGTTTATTGTTATTTCCTCGCACTTGAGATTGTGCACTTCAGCCCGTGTCTGTGTTCAGATGACTTGTATTCTCTGTAGGTGAGGAAGTAAGGGGAGAAAAAGAACCACTACACCTAGAATGAAGAAATTTAGCTAAACTTGGATCCCCAAGTAACTTTATAATTTAATTAGGATTAAAACTGATGTACATAAATTGGAGTGAGCACAAGTCTTCTAGTATTTCTGTTCCATCTCAGCTTTTGTATACTAAAAATGATGATGCTCAGTTTCACAGCCAGTCATGCCTTTCACGTATGCCTCGCAATCATGTGATTGAAATTTGACTTGCATAGGTGAGGTGATCAAAGCATGGGACATTGCTGTGGCGACTATGAAGGTTGGTGAAATCTGTCGGATTACATGTAAACCAGAATATGCCTATGGCTCAGCTGGGAGCCCCCCAAAGATACCTCCCAACGCTACACTGATTTTTGAGGTAAGTGAGAGACAGTCACTAAAACTGTACGCTTGAAAAATAAACAAAAAACCATATTTCACTGTAGAAAATGTGTGATGTAATAGCCTTCCAAAACAGGAATGTTAGGTTTTTCTAAAGAGAAAAATATGGTCAATTAGGGTAGTGTTGGCAAAGCATAATGTTCTAGTCTGGCTGCTACTGATCTACAGTGGCTCAGGTTCCCTTATTTTGGAGTTTTTAAAACACTTGAACGTTTTCCAGTGTTCATAGTTTTAGTTAGGGAATGATTCACTGTAGGAGAGTGCAGGTTGGGAGGGTGGACTGTCTCAGTGGCAGACTCTGAAGCTGCTGAAAAAAAATCTTTAATCCTCCTTCCACTTCATAGGACTAAAAGTAATGATACTTGTTAAACATTATGAAGTTTTCAGCAACAGAAGAAGCAATTAATGTCCTCAGTAATACATATTTCATACTTTTTTGTTTTCTTTGCAACATTAACATCATCTATTGTGAGCTATTTGGAGGAGAAGAGATAATTACCCCATATAAACTGCTAGAATATAAAGTGTATTTGAACAGCCCTGCAAATACGAATTCTGTTTTCTGTAGAGCTGAGAATTTTAATAAACCTTAAAGCACTACAGGAACAGTTTGGATTCAGGTTGCTTGTTGATTACCAAAGTCTGTCTGTGGATCCAGCCTACACTGATGAATCTTATCGTCATAGAAAGTCATTCGTACACACTTGGTCCCTATGACAGATTGAGCAGTCTTGAGTTTGGTGTCTGGGTAACGCTAGTTTTACAATTCACATGGACAGTTGGTCTCCTCGGAGGTGAACTGCATGTCTTGGTGAGCATAGAGCTGATTAGCATGGGTATTTCTTAACCTCAGCAGCAGAGGACAGAGTTTGTTTCCTGGTGACCTTTAAGGCATCTCCCCACCCCTCCCCTTCCCAAAAGGTAGTGGAAATAGCAGCTGTCTCTTGTGTGTTATTTCAGTAATGAGAATGGTTGCTCAGAATGCTGAAACAGGTAAAAACAGCTCTCAGGGAGTAGGGGCTGAAAGCCTATTTAGATTTTAATGGAAACAATGAGCATCTGTTAAGAAGGGTAAATTAAACATAGTTGGATATTGTATTTGTATTACGTTTGGATAGTGTATTTGCATTTCTTTTTTCCAGGAACTTGTAATACCATAAAAGATGTATTTTGTGCGGAAGGATTCCAAAAATACTGCCAGGAGGTAGTATCCCAAGCCACTAAGGGACGAGAACTTACTCATTTCAAGTACATCAAAATTAATGCCATTATTTCTGCAGTTGACTGTTGAAAAATAGTATCTTTTAAAACTGTTCTTAAACAGCACTTTTTAATACATAAATTTGAAGACGCTCATGACTTGCTTATATTGATCAAACTACGTATGCTGGAATGCTGTGTGCTTTGCACAAATGCAGGTGATACTAAGTGTAATATAGGGCAGGATTGAAGGGGGAGATGAAAACACACATATTTATGGTGTTCTGACCTGATGATTCAATGCAAACTCTGCAATTATATTTTTTTTCTCCCCCTACCCCTCTACTTTTTCCCACTCACTTCATTTTGCTTGAGGGAAAGGAAGAACAAACAGAACTGCAGTGTAGCAATTACTGAAGATGTTCAGCTTCTCTGCTTTTTACTGTCCATGTGCAGTGTCTCAATGTGCTCAGACCTTCTACCTCAGCAGCATAACAAGGCATTCTTAAGGGCTTAGCACTAGTACACAGGATGCTACATCATTGTCCTGCAACAAGAGATAATACCTAATTTTGATAAATAAAATCACTAACTGCAAGATGGGATTTGTTTCATCAGAGTACTACTGAGTCTGATACAGTCATCCAGATTATTCACTTCCCACTAGGTTTTTCTTAATGATGCCAGTCTGACCTCTCCATCTTCTAGGTACTGTTTAGGTAAAAATAGTGTTTCATTCATGACCCTTTATATCCCCTGATGCCTGCCTGAGCAGTAATGTTAGAGGAGGAAAGGGAGAAGGAAAAGCACTGAAGCTGCCTATGAAGGTTTTGTGCTTCCCTAAGAAAATGGCCTGCAGATGACTGGCTACAATAAATAAGCTCTCTTAAGTTTTCACTTTCTTTAGTCTTGCTCCTGTGTTTCATTTTATTAAACCAATGTCAGCATGGTTCCTTTGCACGTACAATCACCATATCAAAATTTTGTATGAATTACCTTAAAAAAGGACCCTTTAAAACTAAGGACTCTAAAAAAGACCCTCTAAAATGTTAAAAGATTTTGTAGCTCTGTCATTACCACATCAGCATTTGGTTATGACCTGAAATAATGAATGTCTTCTAGTTTGGGTTTTTGGTTTTTTTGGTGTTTTTTTTTTTTTTTCTTTTCCTTCCTCATGATTGCTTTTGCTGAGCAATAAGAATAAGTAGATTCTTCCATAGAATACTGTTAAGGTTAAAAAACAATAATAATAAAAAAAATGGTGAAACCTGTATGGTCATCAGTGGGATGTTCTGGAATGACTTAGCATGTTTCAGACAGACTGAAGAGAAAGGCCATGATACAATTTGTTATTAGGTATCCATCAAAATACAAAGTGGAAGTACTCGTTGTATGTTCCTTTTGCATTCCAGGTATCTTAAGTCCAGTGTCATGAACATCCATAGCATTAGCCCTGAACTTTTTTTTTTAATGAAGTACTTAGTCTAAACAACGATTATAATGGCTTGCTCTTTTATGCTGTTTTTACTATTGTTTTACTCAAACATAGGATAGCAAAATTTTTTTTTTTCTTAATTTCATAGCAGCAACAACAAATTTCTTTTGTGACTAGTTATTTTTCCATCTGGTCATGATACTCCCACTTCAAACTATGATTTGCCTTAGAGACTTGAGAGGGCATGCGAAGATTCAGACTGGGTAGTTATCTCCTACATTAACACCAGCTCTTAAAAATTCTAAACAGTTTGTTGCAACAATGATTTTTAGATTAAAGGTGGGCCAGATCATGGTTTTGTTGTTTTATCATTCTTCTGGAAATAATTTTTTTCTGAAATGATCCCACAATACACAACAGTAAGGCAAGACTAGAGGGGAAAACATAACAAGACTAAAAAGACAACACTAACTCTGTTCAGGCAGGAAAGGAGAGTGACCCAGAAGTTTTGAAACTCTTGTCCTGTGGCACAAGAGTAGGAGGCTGAAGAAACAGGTGGGGAATAGCCAAAGTCTGAAAATGTACTCTAGACTTAATATTGCAGGATAAGCATTTGGGATCGCTTTGGACTCCGTTCCAAGCACTTTATACCCTTCATTCCACCTATGATCAAATTCAGATCAATTTAATCGGATAAGGATTGTATTTTTATAATTAATTTTCCTGCTACTTCTGTCCTTGCATTACTTACAAACCTCTCTGGCCCTTGGATGCAGTGACACTACCGGTGATTCTACTTGATGGTAGAGTAAGAGGATGTGACAGCTGCTGAAGAGTGTGGTAGCACTGCAAAGTGGCAGCTGAGAGCAAATTCTTCCTGGCTTAATGTAATCAAAAGGTATTTTCCCTCAAAACAAAAAAAACCCCACCCAAACCCAGTAAACAAAACATCAAGCCCCAAACCCACTATCCATGCTTTTGCCTGCAGACTTTGGCAAAAATACTGTTAAAGAAGTCAATAGTCTTTTTTTGCAGTAGTCCCTAAGCATTGTGGCTAATGTAAGCTTTATTCAGAAGCCAGGTTCACAGTCCTTTCAGTTAAAGGATTTAATTTGTAGTATTGGAGACCAAGACTGTTGGACAAAAAAAGCTGTAAAGGCCTGAATATAATCTGAAGCTCTTCAGTGGGTTTCCATCCAGTATCTAGTGAATACAGCACCTTCATAGCCTTGGCTATCTAATATCTTACAGGACGTTAAGATGGTGGCTTCCTGAACAGCTGTATTTTCAAAGATCTCTGGAGAACAAATTCTGTGAGTTACTGAATTGATGTGATGAGAATAAATGCGAGGCTTTTCTTCCTTCCACAGATAGAACTTTTTGAGTTCAAGGGGGAGGACCTCACTGATGATGAAGACGGTGGCATCATCCGAAGAATCCGTAAAAAGGGGGAAGGCTACTCCAAGCCCAATGAGGGTGCACTTGTAGAGAGTGAGTACATTACACAAATTGTACATGGGTTTACCATGTGGGAGGGCAGAACCTTTTTCCTCAATCTACAACTCCTTGCCCTGAGAGAGGGGAATACATGTCTTCTCCTTCCTTTACTAAGTAACTTAACAGAATAAAAGTTTACTCTAGGTTATTTCTGGAGAGGTTTACATTGTCCAGCAGCAACTGTGTTCTCCAGAGATACTGAATCTGATGAAATGCTTATCTGATCACAAAAGATAGATGAGGAATAAAGTATTTCCATTTACTGAGGAAGAAGAGGGGAGGTAGTTCTGGCACTTGTTTGGTTTTTGTTGGGTTTTTTCCCACTCCAACAACAGATGAACAAAGAAGGGTTTATTAAGTTTAGCAGCAGAAGTTCTATTTGCTGCCAGTAGCCGCCATGCGTAGGCAACTGTTAAAAGAGAAAAGACTGTTTAAGGAGGAGGCTTTGTCTCCCTGTGTTATCTGTGCTACTTGCCCTGTACTATACATAGATACCTTCTGATTTTTCTCTGGGTTGTTCTGTTTTTTGTTACCAGTCCAGTTTGAAGGGCGATACGGAGATCGTGTTTTTGACAGGCGAGAATTGCGGTTTGAGATCGGAGAAGGTGACAACTATGATCTTCCTCATGGTCTGGAGAAAGCAATTCAAAAAATGGAGAAATCTGAGGAATCTGTGTTCTATCTCAAACCGAAGTATGCTCTTTCAGATCTTTTGATACTTGAAGGGTTTATACTAAGCATATGACAAGAATGAAGTGTTTTGTTATAATCCCTTTCAGTTTTTATCAGTGCTGTAGTAAAAACTTCACAAGCCCTGAAAGTTTGATGTATGCCATTTGGTTGTGAAGTAGTAGCACTCCCTAGAGAAATTTACTTAAGTCTCTATAGTGTTGATTTTGGTGAATATTAAGAAAAATATTGTTGCTCTCTAACTTACTATTTTTTGGTCCCTCTTAACAGTACTTTACAGTACAGCAGTGCATATAAAGATACCTGAAGAACAGCCTCAGAATGGGAAAAGAGCTGATGAGCCTTCTGAGCAGTCCAGTGCGACCAGATAGCTAGTCCTTAGGTGATATAGTTAGTAAAGAGTATCAGAAATCCTTTGTCAGTAGAAAATGGTTCACTGGTGTTCTGAAACCCTTTTGGAAAAAGACCTTCAAAGCCTTCTTAGGCAAAGTTATATCCAAACTTGGACCATGATGAGAACTCCCTGAGACTAAGAACAACTGACTGAGATGTATGACTGCACAATATTGTAAGCTTAAACAGTCTTGGATAAGTAGAATTTTCTCTTACAGTGCGAACACATTTGAAACAAGGGGAGTTTTCACTGATTGCTTCCATCAAGCTTTAATTCATTTCCATTTTTATTTTAAATCTTTTAAACTGGAATTGAACCTGATGGGAGAAGAAAAGCAAAGCAATCTGATCTTGCGGGTTTTCCTGCTCATGTGCAGCTTCTTCTTTTGGAGTTGCAGCACAGAACCTTTCTATAGGCATTTACTGTTTATCAGCTGATAGGTGGTATGTTAAGTGTACAGCTGTTCACTTATTTGCTCTATATATCGTCATCTTTGCTTTTCTGAGAATAGTACTAAAATACAGGAGCTCTGAAGGAACCGGTCAGTCTAAGACCGTGAATGTAAAGCAAGATGTGTGTAACTTCAAAGTTTGGGGTGGGTTTTTTTGATGGAGAGAACTTGCTTTTCCTTCACATAAGCTTAAAAAAAAAAAAAAAATAGAACTGATAGCCTAGAGATTAACAAAATTAACCCCAGGTTTCTCCAGCTTCCTTCTAGCCTGTGCCTCCTAATTTTAGGGTAGTTCCCAGAATTCAAGCCTTTATGTCTTGTAATAATGCTGTGTAGGCATCCCAGATTTTCATGGGGTTTTTGCCTCCAGTTTCCTACGTAGCAAATATGTTTGGCTGGATAGTTTTGGAACTCTTCTTTTCTTCCCCTTATAGCTATGGTTTTGGAAGTGCTGGGAAGGAGAAATTTCAGATCCCTCCAGATGCAGAGCTACAGTATGAAGTGAAACTCAAAAGCTTTGAAAAGGTAGGAATGAGAGATGAAGTCCCAAAGAGATTGGGAGGTGGGGGAAGAAGTATGAGTGCAGCTTAAATAAGGACGATGGAATCCTTGAACGTTGATCTGAAATAGGGAAGCCACTGTTGTCAGAGATGATGACAGGCTGGGAGCTCTTGGCTGAGATTGTCCTTGTTCTTACTGTATCCCTGTCTGTTACTGTCAGTGTCTCTCCTGCTCTAGCCTAGTTATCAGTAGCGCAAAAGTCTGCTTTGCAAACCTGTCTCTACCATACTGTTAGTGGGAAGCAGCATAGCCACTTGGCTTCCCCTGGAATTGTATCACTGACTTGAACTGTTCCTGTTTGGGTAGGCTAAGGAGTCTTGGGAAATGAACACAGATGAGAAGCTGGAACAAAGCTGCATTGTGAAGGAGAGGGGCACTCAGTACTTCAAGGTAAATTACAGTCTCCAAATAATAATAGCATTTCTTATTCCATGTTGTGAGCTGATAATGATGATTGCAGCTGCTGTCATTTCAGAGTGGTGGTCATGCTATTCTCTGATTTTTTTTTTTTTTTTAATTTTTTTTACAGAGAGAACTGGAGGGGAGGGTGTCTTAAAAAAGAAAGCCTCAGAGTTGGAATATCCAAAGAACTAACTCAACAGGGAGTTAGTTCTCTCTGTCAGAGCTGTTTGCTGTACCTACAGATAACCGTGGGGCATACACTGAATAGCAGCGAGGTCACAGTTCCTGCTGTGGGATAGTGCTGTGAACAAACAACATTCATTTGGGTAGGGATGTGTGGACAAACAATTTGTGTGTTTCAAACAATTTGACTGGCTTAAGGCAGAATTTCCATTATCTTCATGACAGAGCAATAGTTGTGCTGTTTTGAAAGTGCCCCATCTGCCTTGTTTTGTATCAAAAGTTGAATACAAGGTGGGAGTTGAGAGTGAAGTACCAATGCTGGCCTATACACCTAGCCTCAATGGGGAAACTAGTAGGTATTCCTAAAGATTTGCTGATCCTATGCAGGAATGGCTTTCAGAAGTAGTGTATTTTTGATGATAGAAGTTATTTTCTGATTGAATTATTTTTTTCAGATCTATTGCTCAAGGTAAGCAGAAGGGGCAAGAGAGAGAGCAAAGTTACTGTGAGCTGTGTGATAATTGACCTTCCTTGTTTACAGGAGGGGAAATACAAACGGGCAGCATTACAGTACAAGAAGATTGTGTCATGGCTGGAGCATGAATCAGGACTCTCTGATGAGGAGGATACAAAAGCCAAAAGCTTGAGGCTTGCTGCCCACCTTAATCTAGCTATGTGCCATCTCAAGCTGAAGGAATACTCCCAAGCTTTGGAGAACTGCAACAAGGTAGTAAGGCTTTATTTATTCTTAAGCTGCACAAGTAATCTTGACAGTTTATCTCTTGCTTTAACGATTTGAGGGATACCACACCATGTGGTGTTTGGTCTGTCTTATCAGCTGGCAGTTGGGTAGTACTGAATACACAATGTAAAAATACCCAACAGGTTATTTTCATAATTATTGTCCTCTGAATATCTTTTACTAACTCACTGCTACACTGAGAATATTCAAGTATTTAGAAATTAGAAACACTTGAGATGTCATGAAGGTAGTCATGTTGGCAAAGGTCTGTCTAAAAGCTGGAATAGAGCTAGGACTAAATCTTAGACTTGCAGTTTCTCTGTCAAATAGTCTACGATATTCAGTCCTCTTCTTGTACTTCTATTCGCCTTATTAGTAAGCCCTGACAAGACTCATAGATCTGCATCAGAAGGGGTACAGTTCTAGCAGTCTCCGGTGTTTGACTGCATCTTACTTTAATTAAAAAAAAAAATTATTCTTGAATGTGGTTTTGTTTGTCTTTTTAATGCAGGCACTTGAACTGGATAGCAACAATGAAAAAGGCCTCTTCCGGCGTGGAGAGGCGCACTTGGCTGTCAATGACTTTGAATTGGCCCGTGGAGATTTCCAGAAAGTGATACAACTTTATCCAAGTAACAAAGCTGCCAAAGTGCAACTGGTAACTTGTCAACAAAAAATACGGGAGCAGCATGAGAAAGAGAAAAAGATGTATGCCAACATGTTCCAAAGGCTTGCAGACAAAGACTTAAAGGTAAGTAAAGCTACTCCAGAAGACTACAAGAGGTGGTGTCACATGTTAGACAAGGAATAGTGCTTTAGGTATTCTACTTACTACTTAGTACAGATAAATATAGTGGGAGAACACTCTTAAGTGGCATCCTCTGGGGGGAAATGGAAATGGCCAACAGTCAAAATAATTAGGCCATCTTGTTTGAGCAAGACAACTAGCAGTACCAAGCATAGCACAGAATGCTTTTACTTACTTCAACCGATTTTGCAACAGACCAGTGTTAAACAGAAAGCACCTGAAGTGATGAGATGCAAATATGATAATGTACAAGAACTGAAAAAAGTGCCTATTGTCCTTGAACTGATTGTTTTAAAGGGTCTGTTCTGGTGCTTGGATGGCCCGGCTACTGAGACCTTACGTGTTGTACGGATGGTGCTGAGCACCATCTTGCTTCTCATGGAGACATCAAGATGTGGTTGATGCTCTCCATCTCAAATGTCACAGATTGATTATGAAGTGCCAGAATTGAGACTGTCAGAAGATTCATTATTCTACTGTATGGGTGGTTTTCCTACTAAGCTTCACTAGAATCTTAGTAAATACTAGTTCAGTTAACTGCAATATTTGAAAATGGGTTATAACAAGGTTGTATCAGCTAGCAAGAAACTGCTGGTGAGAATCACATATCCTAAGAAAACGTTCTGTTTTCCTTAAATCTGATGGTCCAGAAAGACTGCGTAAACCTGTAACTTCCAAGATAAAGCTGAGATTTATATCAGACTCAGATTTTCTCAGTAACACTGGGGAGTGCAGAAGCTGGCATCTTGTGGGGTTATTTTGACTGATCTTTGTCCACCTTTGCAGAATGTGCAATGGAGAATCTGAAAAAATTGTCAAATACTGGTATGTCAACTTCCTGCAGTTAACTCTGTCAGTGAGTCTGTCCAGGGGCCCACTGTCCTCAGATGAGTCTATCCTGACAGTTCAGACATCTCAGCTGTCAGCTGACAATTTGCTACATGAAACACTTGCAAACCTCTCTTTTTCCTCCCACCCCAATCTTTCAAAATGAGATAGATCTGAAATAATTTATCTTCCAGAGACAGTGGGAGATGTATTCAACCCTTCATCTCTTACTCTGTTAAAGTAGTCATGTAGTAAGCATAGGGTAATCGCCCCAAACTGGATGGTTGGGTGGGCAAGCTGTTCTGTTCGTAGCTTTTCTGTTGTGGGTTTGTTGTTTGTTTTTTTTTCTCTTCAAAGAGTAGCAGTAGTTCTGTGGATTTGGTTCTGCTTCTCGGGGAGGAGTGTAAACACGCACATAAACACAGACATTCCCCAGTGATTCTGCAAGGAAAGTGTCATGGTCCATGTATTTATGTATCTTACTAAAGCAGCCTGATGTCAACAGTCCTTGCTTATTGGAGCCTGGAAGAAAGTATTCTGTCCTTTTAGACATTGTCAGATATAGCCATGCAGCACACTAATTTTTGGTAGGTTTTAATGAAAAATCTCAGGAAGGTGAAGATACAGCAACTAAACTAGAATGATTTCACTGTTGGGCATCTTCACTTTTGAAATTGCAGGTTCTGCTGCACAGGTTCCTTTCAGCTAGTACAGCTGCTAGGAATCTGGCTTCCTCCCCTAAGTGTGGGACACAGCAAGATCTGCTGTTGAGAGAGGAAGAGTGTATTGCTGAAACAAGCTATACCCATTAAAAATACAAAACGGCTGCCTTCAGGCTTTTCAAAATGTACTCCTCAGCCCCTAAGACAGACAGTTGGTAGAGCCGTATTCTTGGCAAGAGGCAGACTCACAGTGTTTGTGTTGCAGACTGGGACACTGCAAAGACATGGCACATAGTTCCAGTTTTCCAATCTACTTCAGACAGAATCATCTTGTAGAGTCATAGAATCGTTTAGGTTGGAAAGACCTTTAAAATCATGGAGTCCAACCATTAACCTAGCACTGCCAAGTCCACCACTAAACCATGTTCCTGAGCACCACATGTACATGTCTTTTAAGTACTTCTAGGGATGGTGGCTCAACCACTTCCCTGGGCAGCCTGTTCCAATGCTTGACAACCCTTTTGGTGAAGAAATTTTTCCTAATATCCAATTTAAACCTCCCCTGGGGCAACTCGAGGCAGTTTCCTCTTGTTCTATCGCTTGTTACTTGGGAGAAGAGACCCACACCCACCTCGCTACAACCTGCTGTCAGGTAGCTGTAGAGAGCAATGAGGTCTCCCCTGAGCCTCCTTTTCTCCAGACTAAACTACTGCAGTTCCCTCAATTGCTCCTCATAAGATCTGTGCTCCAGACTTTTCACCAGCCTTGTTGCCCTTCTTTGGACACATTCCAGGACCTCAATGTCTGTCTTTCAGTGAGGGGCCCAAAACTGAACACAGTAATTGAGGTGTGGCCTCACCAGTGCTGAGTACAGGGGGACAATCACTTCCCTGTCCCTGCTGGCCATGGCTATTCCTGATACAGGCCCAGATGCCATTGGTCTGGTTCATTCTTTTCAATAGTTAGATTATCTTGGGAATATGCATGTGTTTACATAGTTTTTTCTTGGAGCCATCTGGCCTACTTGAAATTGATGTGGTTTTATATGAAAAAAGATTGGTGGAACAGGGAACTATAAACAAAGGACACTTACTCCCCAGGTCAGTCTTGGGGATTTTTCTTGCAAGAAAACATATTTTCCTGTTAATTCATTTATCATGTTGCTTTACTGTAGCTCCAACAGCTTCTCTGTGGTGGTGGGAGAAGTTTAAGAGTTCTGGAGTAGAGGTTTGTTTATCAAATGACTTCTGATTGCTAAGGCAGTTCAAGCTGCCTATAGTTCTGAAATTCCTGACATCTGCATGTCTTACAGTCCATTGAAGTTTGACAGCCACACTTGCACCAGTAGTTCTTTTCATGAATTCGAATAGTTCACATATGTAAAGTGTGATATTTTTTTTCCTTCTTTTTTTCTTAAAGGTCAGGATGTTTATCACCTTACCTTAAGCCCAGGATTGCTAGCTAACAGATTTTCTGTGGAGAGGAGACTTTGCTCTCATGTGTTTCACAGAATGTTTCTAAGGATGAAAGGTTGACCTTTGATGTCTGGATGTTCTTTGGCTGTGTTTTTTTTTTGTGGCAGCTAAGTTGATGTAACATTCTAGTTTGAGGAGTCTACCCCTTTTTGCCCTCCTGTTCCGTGCCCCCAACAGTGCATTCTTATATCCTTGTTCTTGTTTGGTTCTCATCTAACCTCATAATAAAACAGATGGGTCAGGGTGCTAGGCTGACAAGTGGAATAGAAGTTTTATTGGACTGTCTTTTGAGATGAGCAGAAGAAGATATTTCTACCTCCTTTTACTGTGTTTGAAAATTATTGTAAGCTCAGGATATGCTGGCTATGTCCTATTGTAAAAACTGACCTCGGACTCTTACCAGTGGCACTCTGCTTTCCACCCCTTTTCATGTGGACTGGAAGATATAGCGAGGAGAGGGCCTTTAGAGCAGCTACCTTGTCAGATTAGATTCTCTTCCAGCTAAACTCTTAGAGAGGACATCCGAGTGACTGTTGTCAAGTTGAAGTTACTCTTCCTGAAACTAGTTGCCCGACAAAGATACTTGGTATCTTCAGTCCAAGTGTGCCTCATCCAGGTTTGGGGTGGGGGCATGGTATGGGAATTGCTGAAACAGAATCACGTTGAAATTGAAGCAGGATGAAAGCAGGTCTGTGCAGAAGCTTCCTAAATGAATTTCAGTTTGTGGGAGAACACTTTAAGGAAGTGTTATGTGGCAAGAGTGTGCACGCCACATTATGAATTGGAACCATCTAACACCAGTAGTATTTCTCAGCCTCGTCTAAACTGCTTCTGGTTTCTTAGATGCAGAAATAATGCAAAGAACTTTTTGGTTTCTCTTGGCTGAAGGTCCTAATATCTGAATTCAGTCTTGCAGGGAGACCAGGTATCCTAGTGGTAAGAATCAAATAATGTTTGTGGTATTGTTTGCAAACGCTAGTAACTTTGTGTAACAAAGGAATGTCTTTTATTTGTCTCTCTCTTTAGTCAGCTGCTACTCTTCAAACCAGCCACACTGAAGATGCGGAAATGAAAGAGGAGCAGAACGGAGTTGAAGATAAATCGGAAGTTGACACAGAAGCATGAAAACAAACCCTATTCCATTAGTTTTGTAAATGAAAGAATTTCCAGTGAATTAGACCTTTATTTTTCTACCTGGTTGGACAGTGGCTTCAGGGGAGCAGAGGCTAAAGCCACCATGCCACAGTCAGTTACAGCTTTACATGTCTGTTGAAGAAGCTGAGTGGCAGCATAAATCTGGTTTAATCCTAGGGACTATTTATTCATTTGGCCTCTGTTACTGTTCGGGTTCTGTCTGGATTTACTCTGTGTGGTTTATTTGCATTTTGCCATTGGTGTTTGTCTCTTTCTGGTTCCAGCTCACTTCTAATCCCAGGTTCTGCTTCCTAAACTTATTTCCTTGATTTCTTGCAAGTAATCAGCCTTTTCCAGGAGTCCTCACGTGAGACTTGAGAACAAATTGGCGCTCCCAGTTCTTCTGCCTTGGGATTGCCCCGTTCCCCCCTGTTCAGTAGGGAGTCCCTTCCATTAAGTGTTGTAACCTTTCCTGTATGCCTCCTCTTTGCAAATTGCTGAAGGTGAAGACTGTGAAGTCACAGCTTAAGTAATAAAGCTCCAGTTAAACTCAAGAAAAAACAACTTTTCGTGAGTTTTTATTGGAATTTGCACAGCATTAAGAGAATTTACTGTCCTTTGGTCATTCAGTGTTCTCATCCACATAGCTGTACAGTAGCCACAGTATCTGATTATTTTTCTGTGTTGTTTGTTCATTGCCATAGAAAATTCCCATAATAATTGATACAGTATTTACCCATATATTTGCAAAAGGAAAAAATACATTGCTGAAAACAAGTCTGTAACCTATGCATAGAGCTTATGTTCTGTTCATTATTTCTACCTTCCTCTTCACCCTCCATGTTGTAAAACTAGTCCAGAAAACGCCCATTTACTTATATGTGAAAGTGACTGGCTTTGAAGAGAAACTAAGTGATAATGGTTTAACACATACAAATACTTCTAAATCCTAATCAGCTACAAACTTCTGAGTGATTCTAATGTCTGCTTATCCCCATCTTGCAAGAAAGGTATTACTTGATATTCCGCTTCTTTCTGCGGTATATTGTGTGTCTTGTTTGGGGGTGGGTGGGGTTTTGTGTGGGCTTTTTGTTGGGTTTTCTGTTTGTCTGCAGTACTCAACATAGTGCTCAAATTCACGTTCTGTTTATCCTGTTACGTAGTGTTAAACTCAGCATCTCCACTGTCCTGTTCCGAGACCCTCTAGCAGCAGGGACACTTCTCTGCCTGCTCTGCGGGAGGAAGGTAGATAACTTTTTCCTTTCAGATAAACCAAAACACATCTTTTTTTCTGTGAGAAAGATGTCTTAAAAGCCCGAGGGAACTGCTCCGTGATGCTGGATGTATGACCGTGGCCTTGGATATAACCAGGAATTAAACAGCTCATTCACAGAAGGCAGTAGGGAGGCGGTTTTGCTGTTAGGACGAGCTGGATCATGGGTTGGAGCTAGCTTAGGGTGCTGCAAACTGCACTGTTCTCTGCAGTGGGGTGGAGGAGGGATAGGAGAAGAGGCAGGATAAAGTGGTTGGTAGGTCATCACATTTAAGGAAATGCTGATTTGATTTGCTTAGAAAAATCCTAGTGTTCCCAGGTACTGCTTTTTGTGAGTTCTGACTCAATAGGCTCAGCCCTGCATATGTGAAAACTTTTCCCTTGTACCAGAGCAGAGTTACCTCTAAGGGGAATGTTACAGACAAGTTACAACAAGGTGTGAAGAATGCCTGTCAACTGAAGTTACAAGAGGGGATTTCCAGACCCAGATCAGTGAGGGGAGCAGGAATGCCAAGCAAGAGTTCTTTTTCTACAGCCAGGAAATACCTTGATTTGTTAGGAATTATTACTGGAAAGATGAGCCCCTGTGGCTGAAACTTGGTGCTGTGAAAGCAAGTATAGGGCCAAGTCTTAATGATAAACTTAATTCTTGAACCACAGTTCTCAAAAAATCTCCCCGTGGGGGTGATGGTTCTTCAACATATTTTTGAAAGCAAAAAGATCACAGAGCATCAAAAACATTCCTAGAGTCAGTGGTGGGTATGTTACGTGCGAGCAATCTTGAAATTACCATTTTGTCCTCATTTACTACGTAACTGTGAAACGTTTAAGAATGAAAATCTAAGGACACTGAACATGCCCTATTCAGGCAGCTGAAAGGAGGTTCCATGCTGTCTTGAAAAAGGGGGCTAGTTGCCAGCAGAAGGTGGCATGCTCGTGTTTATAAGTGAGGTCATGCATGTAAACTTAAAATATAAACTGTTCGTGATGTCCTTCCAGAAAACTGCTTGAAATAAACAATTACAATACTGACTTTGTAAACCACACACTTCTGTCTCAATTTATATATCCCTTATCCTGTGCAGTGTTCTTGTAATAGTCATACCGGATCTTTTGGAGGTAAGAGAAGCGTCCACGTTTGCTGTAAAAAGGGGAAAAAAAACCGCTCTCTGCCCAACTCGCAACAGAAGTGGGAGGGAACTAACTGCTCGGATGTATGACCTTGGAAATGACCAGGAATTAAAACAGCTCGTTGGCAGAAGACGGGCGGGAGGGAAGCGGTACCCGGGATGTTTCCGCGCTGGGGGACGGCGGCGCTGAGGAGGCTGGACGGGGGCGCGGCGCCGCCAGGTGGCGGCGCCGCGCCCCCGTCCAGCCCCCTCAGCGCCGCCGTCCCTCAGGTGCCCCGTCCCCTTCCGGTCTCACGTGACTCCCCCCTCACGTGATCCCGGCCTTCTTCCCGCGCTCTGCGCCCGCGCGTCCCGGTGGCGTTTGTACCTGCGGAGCCGCTGGCGGCCGGCCCGGTGTCCCGCGGCGGGAGCTCCGCCTCAGCGGGCGGTGGTGGCGGGATGCGGTCCGTCAGCTACGTGCAGTGCGTGGCGCTCGACTTCGGCGGCAGCCTCTTCCCGCACGCCATTTGCCTGGGGGATGCCGACAATGACACGGTCCGGTGGCGGCTGAGGGGCGGGGAGGGGCAGGTCCCGCCCTGGCGTGGCAGCGGTGGCCCCTGAGGGCGAGGCCCTGCCCCGCCGCGGGGTTCGGGGGGGGGGCCTGTGGCAGCTGGGCCGCGGGAGGTGGTGGTGCTTCCGCAGGTGGACTGGGCCCAGTTTGGGTGGCGAGGAGGTGGTGGGGCTCCCACCCGTGGGGGGACGCGGAGCTTGATGGGCCCTTGAGCGATATGAGGGGCGCAGGGGTTGGATCAGATTCCCCCAGAGGCAAGCTGAATGTTCAGTGATTCTGTGCTGCAGCTAGTCAGTGCTCCCATCGCCCTTAGACATGCTCGGTACGGGCCCTGGATGATGTGTAGGGAGGTTAACTTCTGGTGCCAGAGAGAGACGCTCTCCTGTGGAGCTGTGGGGAAACGCTTTGCTGGGGCACAGTGGATCGCAAACAGGGTAGAGCCGAGTTTCAGCGTCTCTTGACTTGTATGATGGATGGATGCGCATCAGGAATGTTGCTATCAGCCCCACAAATGGTGGTTTCTGATGGGTCTGATTTGTCCATAACTAGCAAGAGGTTAGCTTAACCAGATACGTGTAAACTGTCCCTTCTTCTCAACAGTCAAATTTTATTACAGCGCTATCCTAATATCCTGAAAAGCGTCATGGCTAACAATGCAGTAGATAATAAAACAAATTTTCCCATAAGAAGTTGTGTTATGCAGGGTAATGTGTGCAGGGAGTTATGAAATACACACAATTAAGATACACAGGGGCATGATGCAGAAGATGGGGTAGTAGGAGTAGACTCTTCTCCAGGGGTGGCTGGTGATTTTTAGCAGTCATCTTTAAAGAAATAATCACCATTCTGAAAGACCTTTACCCCTTCATCAGGGAGATTGAATGCCCAGTGTAAATCTATTGCAAGTGTTCCTGCAGCCTCTTCCTGGATGATTAAATTTTCCTCATTGCCATTGTTCTCCTCGGGTAGTTAAAGATCAAGTCAATATAGATTGAAGGGTGGAAGATGGGGTGATGGTGATGATGATTAGCAGAGCAGGATATTAAAACAGTGACATAACTCTGAAACAGTGGCTAGAGATGCGGTGGATAATGGAATGTTGCTCTAAGGAGCCACTCTCCAGGTCTTTTTATCTGCGAGAGTAAAATTAGGGCTTTTATTTTTTTCCCAGACCTTCTCTGTCGATTCGAGTCTGTCTTTTTAACTCTTGTTTTGCTTGCTGCTTCTTCCCACAGAGCGATTTTTAGATTTGAATTCTGTTATTGCTGTGGGGAAGGAATGCTGTTATTGTAATTGTGAATTTCTTCTTACTAACCCAATTCTCTTGTACAGCTGAATGAGCTGGTGGTGGGAGACACCAACGGGAAACTCTATGTTTACAAGAATGATGACAGCAAACCCTGGGCTGTGCGATCTTGCCAAGGAATGGTCAGTTCTTGACAAAATTTTTAAATGGTTGGGCCTTTTGGTGTATGTGCAGCCAGCTATCCTTGACCGCTGCCTAGGAATATGTAGGCCAGAGGGGAATGGCAGCCAGAACTTGTTCTAATGCCTTTCATGTAGTTATGCAAGACCTTGCTTTTGCCCACAGCCAGCCTCATGGGCTGGAAGTGGTGAGCAAAGCACTGAACAAACACAGGAACTGGGCTTCTGTCCCACCTTGACCCTGCTCCTGTGCCCTGTGGGTTTTGCCTCAGGGCTCTGGGCAGTTGTGTGACAGGTGTGTTTCTGTCCCTGACTCTTCTCTCTTTGTCCTTGAAAAGGCTGTTTAGAGTTCAAGAGACGGTTTATGGGGGAGGAGAGGGGAGGGCAGAGGCTTATCCCAAAGTGCTGTTTTGGGCTGCCTTCTTTCATGTATGGCCTTCTTTTCTCTTGCAGCTCACATGTGTTGGCGTGGGAGATGTATGCAATAAAGGAAAGGTGAGAGCAGCCAAACTCTCTTCAGCTCAGTCTGTAGGGCACGTGGGAGGTGCTCGGGAGATTAGGGCAACGTCATACCCTGCGTGTGGAGGAAAACATGTTGCAGGTGTTTTCTCTCCAGGATCTGCCCTTGCTCATAGAGTTTTAGTGCTACTGTTTTAAAACCGTTCTTCTGTTTACATATAACCTGTATCTTTCTGTGAGCCATATGCAGGTTTTAGTGAGCAAGGAAGTCCATCCTGTCTTCAGAAACACTGCTGATTTCCATGTCCCCCCTGTGTGAGCACCACAAGGCTTTGGTGGTCTGAGGGTTGCTCCTTTTCCTCAGCGGCTTTTGCCCTGCTCTGTGCTGGTCCCTGCTGTGGGCCATGGCCCTTCTGCCACTTGGCTGTGTGCATTTAAGGTCATCTAAACAAGACTGAGCCATAGAATAGTCTAGACTCCCAAGCAGATTCCACTGGGTCTAATGACTCCTTTTGCTGGATTGCTATTTCTGGGGTTTAAGCCAGGACCACTGAGTCCAAAAGTCCCAGATTAGGCACCCTGCCTAAAATACTGTAGCAATGTGTGCTCTAGTGTGGAGCAGAGCTGAAGTGAGCATTGAAAATGCCACGCGTTGGGGATTGCATGCACATATCAGCTTGATAGCCTAGTCTGACAAGGATGAAAAAGAAGTTTGGACCCTGCAGTACCTGAGTAGTTTGTATGCTGACCAAACCCCTTTTTCCTGTTCCCTCTGTAGCAGTCACTGATCTGGACGGATCTACCCTCGTATCTTCCCTTCCCCTGCTGTAGGACAGCTTCTGTAGTTTCTAAAAGAGGAAAAATCAAAAGGTTTTTCTCTTCCCTCCTAGAATCTGGTGGTGGCGGTGAGTGCAGAAGGCTGGTTTCATCTTTTTGACCTGACATCTTCAAGTTCAAAACACTCAGATCCTTCAGGTCACCATGAGTTGGCAGGAGCAGAAGAGCAGAAACCAGTGTTCAAGCAGCACATTCCTGCCAACACCAAGGTCATGCTGATCAGTGACATTGGTGAGCCGGGAAGCTGGTGAGGGAGTTGGTGGGTATGAGGTGGTGGTGTTGAGAGAGAGGGAAAGTGTGTGGGACTCAGAAGGAAATTACTGTCGTGCTAAAACAAGTGCTCTAACAAACCACAGCCAAGTCGAGGAGGAGAGAAGCAAGAACTTCGGGAATTTTCCTGAAGTACAAGTCCTCGTTACAGGATTGGGATCCTCAGGGATGCTACCTGATGGATACCAGCACAGTGGCTTCTGAGTATTGGGGCTCTTGAGGCTATGAAAGCCTGAGAGAGCCTATCTCTCTCCTTGTATTCGCTGCAGATGGAGATGGGAAGTGTGAGTTGGTGGTGGGTTACACTGACAGGGTGGTACGTGCCTTCCGCTGGGAGGATTTGTCGGAGAATTCAGACCACGTCTCTGGGCAGCTGCTGCTGTTGAAGAAATGGCTGCTAGAAGGTCAGGTAAGGAAACAGGATGTTCAGAGCAGAACTTGTCATACAGTCTTTGAGAGGTGGCTGTTTCAAGGGAAGAAGCACAAAATCTCAGGCCTATGAACAAAGCAGTTGTCATGTTGATGGCTTGAAAGGAGATTTGCTCGGTCGTTGTCCTGTACATACGGAGCAGCTGGTGGGTTGGTCTGGGAAACAGTCGGTTGCTCTCATCCAACTAGAGAGCATTAGTGGAAAATATTAGCGTTGTTCTTAAGTGGCTTTTGGTAGGGAAACTGAACCTTTTACTGGAACTTGGACATTTTGCTTCTAGCTGAATTTGTTCAGCCTCTGCTCAGCTCTATCAGAAGAGCTGCCATATTCAAGTTTAGGTACAAGGAGCACAGTGAACCTTTCTGAGGTGTTTAAAGTTCTCAGTTTGACTCTATCCATGTTTTTCCTTTGCCGGTACAGGTGGACAGCCTCTCAGTGAACCCAGGTCCCGATGGCTCACCGGAGATGATGGTGTCTCAGCCAGGCTGTGGTTACGCCATTCTGCTGTGCACCTGGGACTCTGAGCAGCAGGCCACGACAGAGGGAAGAGACAACTCTGCGCCAAGCAGGTGAAGGGCATTGCTGCGTGGGGTAGATGAGGAGATTCTGCTGTAGATGCCCGTCACAAGGGGGTACCACCACACCACCTGTCTGAGGGTGGGGGAGTGTTGTCATCTGTCCTTGCTTCAGTGACCTGCGGTACTGCTGGGAGTTCATGACTTAAGCCCACTTGCACCCACACTTCCGTGAACACTTTACGTCTTTATCACAAAGGTGAACCCCACCACTTTCTTTGTATCCCACTGTGTTCTCCTTGGATTGGACAAGGAGAGTGGCAAAACCAGCCCACGGAGGGGGGCAATACTGGGAAATGAGTGACCTAGATTTCCAGAGAAAGAGTAGCAAGCAATCTGGTGACCTATCTAGTGGTGGGAAGGGTAGCGGCTGAAAGGCTGGGCCACGCCCAGTTAGTCTGAGGCCCGGGGTGACACTTTGGGTTTGTTCGCTCATTTCCTCCATGTGAAGTAGATGGAGGTTTTCCTGATGAGACCCCTGGCAGCCAGTGTTGTAAATCACAACCAGAACAATCGAGATGAGCAGTGGTGCTGGAGGGACCCTTGTGGGGAATTCATGTGCTTCTGGTGTTCTGTGAGACTTTAAGGCAGACCCAAAAAAACTGCAGCAGGAGGGCAGCTAGGCAAGGCTCCTTGGTGTCTTAGTGGAATGGTACCCTCCTAGCCAGAAGCCAGGCCCAGGCATGATCTCTGACCAGCCTATTTAACCCCAGACAGACACTTCCTGAGTGAAAAGCAGCCAGGCTGATGTGACACTAATGATAAAAATGGTCTTTTTTACCTTGATTGGAATACATATTTTACTGACGTCTTTTTTTTTTTTTTTTCCTTTGAGCTCTTTCCAGTTTTCTGATGCATTACATCATTCTGTTGCAATTTTTTTAAACATTAGTGAGTTCCTTTCATACCTGGGGTGGCATGCGTTCTTTTCCTTAGTCTTTACCATTAGAGGGCTAACCTATGCACAAACTCTGTCAACCTCTGGATTTGTAGAGCTTTGGACTACACTGCTCTTGAGATTGTTCTGGCACAGTCCCAGGCATGGTTCCCTAACCTTTCCCTGATGTCTGTCTCTCTTTTCCCTAGCGAGGCCCCTGTTCGAGATGTTATTCTACACCAAACATCTGGACGGATTCACAACAAGAACGTTTCCACTCATCTAATTGGTAGCATTGGCCGAGGTGAGAGATTAGGAGCTTGGGGGTCTCTGGCCCAACATTTGCCCCGACAGTTTTTCAGTACATCAGTCCAGCATGAAATCAGATTTCCTGTGGTTGGAAAGTAACAGTGGAAGGCAGCTGCAAGAGCAGAGGGAACTCGGCTTCCGTTAGCCAGCTCCCAAAGACAGCTGGATATTTGCATTTGAACTTCTTACAGCCTTTGTCCTTCCCTAGGTAGCTCTTACTCTTCCCTAGCGCAGCAGTTTCTCTGCAGCCTCCACTGGCATGCATTCAGTCACCCTGCATGGCTGCCAGGCCTTGCTCCTCCAGATGTCCTTGATCTTTGCTTTTGCATGGCTGCAGTTTATGCCCTTTTCTTATTCCCTAGATGCATCTCTGCCTTTCCACAGCCTCATCTTTGTTCTTGCTCTTGTGCTTTTCCCAACACCTGGCAGCTATATCCTGCCCTTCCTTCACCTATGCAGTCCCAACCCCTCTAGAGCTGCTTCCATATTTCATTTATATCGCTGTCCTCTGTTTCCTTCCAGTGTATTCTGTTCAGCTGTTGTATCTAAACTCTCCACAGCTGCTGGCTCCTCTCAGCCCTGACATGCTGCTGTTGTGTCCAGACTTTTCTTACACACTGCCACTGCTTCCCTTGTGTAACTGCTTTGTGCTCTGACCCGTGCCTCGTGCACCTGCTGAGCCCTGTTTTAGTACCTATGGAGAATAAGCAGCTTTCACTCCCCCTGGGAGCGTGTGGGCGTAACACAAGAAGGCAGAAAATTCCCAATGCAGATCACTTTCTCTTGTCTGCAGCTGGCTGGAATCCAGCTGCGTTTGCTCTGTCCAAGTATTACCCCTTGCAGTGCTGTCTGAGAATGATTTAGGCTGTCCAATGTAATTAAAGCTGGGGGAGAAGAGCAATCCACTGAAACCTCTCCTCTTCCCCTACCCCAGAGTACCCTTTCTCCCCAGTTTCTAAGCTTGTCATGTTTTCAGCATCTCGGATGCTGCTATGAGCAACGTGGTCAACAGAGCGTGAAATCAATTATTTCACTGCATACAAAGACTTGCATCTAATGAGAGGCGTCTGTGAAAAATGAAGGCACACAGAATAAGGGATGAAGAGAAGGTTGTGAAAAGCCCATGGATGCTGGACCATCAGTAATGAAGCATCTGAAGAGTGCCGCGCCGAGCAGTTTGTGAGGGGGACACAGCAGATCTTTTGGGTCAGAGCCTGTCTGGATGGATGTCAGCTAGGAGCAGCAGAACACTCAACCAGCTGAATGTTTGCTTGAAGCTGGTCTGTGGGAATAGAGTATTCTGTGTCCTGGGAGCATGCAGGGTGTTGTGGCTTGGAGCTGTCTCTGGGCAGTGGAGGTAGGATTGCAGTCTTAGGTCATTCTGGGGAAACTGCCTATTTGCTTCCAGCTCCGCAGGCTTGTCCCAGACTGCCAGGATTCCTGGGTTCCTGCAGACCTCAGGGAGCCAGTGTCTCTCCTACATTGTCACTGAAAGGATTAAATGCGGCTGTAGTTGAATACAGCTCCAGTCCTCCCCTGATAAGTGTTATAGCACTTTCAAAACGTGACCTTGCATGTCTTTTCTGACCGGTAGCTAGGTAGCGAGTGTACTGAGGGGTTGAAGCAGCCCGGTGGTTGGCGGGGCTCTCCTCTTCAGATTGAATTAGTCACATTTGTCAGTGCTGTCCTGCACGTAACTGATACACAGGCTTTGGAGAGGATACTCCTTTCAGGAAGTTCACAGCTGTATAAGCGTAGCCCAGGCAAGCCAGGGCGGAGCATGAAGGCACATGTCTAACCTGCTCATAAAGGGAAGGCTCTGTAGCATCTGACCAGTGTTTGCTGGGAGAGGATCACAGCTTCTGTGCAGTTTTGCTGTAGTGAAAACTATTAATAGCGTCGGTAGTATGATCTCCACAGACTCACTAAGGAGTTGCCATGGAGGTGCTTTTGTGCTAATGCGACCAATGCTTTGTCCTGCTGGTGGGATCTTGCTTTTTTAACCCTGCACCTTCCCAGAACAGCCAAAGGCCATGTTTCTGTCCTTGAAAGAAACAGTGAGGATACAGTTGTAATAGTCTTGTTCAGCTTCAGCTGTTCTTCAGTTTGTCCCTTGTGATGGTCTTCCTGTTCTCATGCATTTCTGGAACCTGGAGAGGGTGTGATGCAGTCCTCTAAAATCGTAACTGCCATGGGCCTGCAGGTGCATGTGTGGTACAGACAGACTCCTAGGAGCAGGCAGCAGAGCCAGACATGCCTGTAGCACTGCAAACCAAAGGTCTTGGGTTTTGAGATGCCAGTGCCCTACAAATAAAAGCCAGCACAGAGTACGATTGGTTACAGGAATCTGCAGATATCTGCTAAGCAAAGTGTCAAGGCTGGGCAAAAAAAGGAGGCAGGATGGATCAGCTTGGTTTGGATCTTTTTTTTCAGGAGAAGGAGGGGACAATGCTTCTAAACTGGCATCAACTGTCACTCTCTTCTGCACTTACAGGCTGCTCCAGTGAGAATAGTGGCTCAGGTCTCTTCGCTCTCTGTACTCTGGATGGTAAGTCCTACCACTGTCCTGGGAGAAGGGCCTGTGGGGTGGCCAAGGCCTGTCACTATTTCAAAGCAAGGGATCAGGGGCTCGATGCTTTTGGTTTTGAGAGAAGTGGGAGGTGGGCTTCCCTGGGTCAGGCAAGAGAATTTGACTCCAAGACTCCTTCTGCTGATGTATTTTATATGAAGGCATGAAAGCTAAGACAAAGTAAAGCAAAGTAAAAGTTGTCACTGTGAGCAAGTCCCCCCTAAGCCAGGTATGTGATAAGATCTGTATCTGAGGATATGATAAAACACATTAAAGCTGAGCCTGTCCTTCCATTCCTTACTGAATTGGGTCTGATACCGCACAGACTTGCTCTCTCCAGGAAACCTGTTGTGTTTTCTATCTGTTACTAATATCTGGCTTTCTCTCTTTCCCTGGTAGAGTCTATCTGTGGATTTCATTGTTGAAATCTGTGGATTTGAAAGCATTTTACAAACAATAATTACTTGTATGGTCCCATGGCCTATGGGGGTGGAAGTATTAAAGCAGTGAGCAGCTGGGAAAATGAAGAGGCTGGGTCATTGGCCCGAAAGCACACCGAAAGCTTGAGATGGAGAGTGAGACTAGAACTTCCATCTGCTGACTCCTAAGCTGCCAGATTACCCCGTGGTCAAACAACTGTTTGAGATGCCAATTCAGCAGTGCCATTCCTGTAGACAGGAGCCTCTAAATCACAGCAGAGTTGTGTCCTTGTACTTGAAGGGACTTGGGTTGTCTCCAGAAGCGGTAAAGGAAATGGATGCTGGACCTTGAGTATTGGTAGAGGGGAGCTGGCCTCACACAGGCCTGGAGCCAGGTTCTTCTGCCATGCCCCTGGCTGAGAAGTGATAGGACAGGCTGCAATCTAATGAGCTGAACACAGGGTTTCTGTCCAAAATGTAACAGTGTGGAGACAAGATGCTGTGCTTCTCCCTTCCCAGATAGGCAGCCTGGCCTCTTTGGGCCAGATGTCCACCTGCCCAATAGTGTCCTGCTAGGGAATTTCTGATTATTCTCTGGGCCTGAACTCTGAAGCTTCTGCATCTGGCAAGGCTTCCTGCCTCACTGTGGTTCACTTGTGACCCTTACTGAGGCTGGAGGGCACTGTGAGGTTAGATTCATGTTTATGTTCTGCTCTCTCAATGCCACTCCCCTGCCAATACTATCACAGTATCTCTGGATGATAGAAAAATGGTGTGAGGTAGGTGCCCGGTATGGTTTTAGCAGCCAAGAGGCCATGGCCATGCTATTAGCCAGCAGCTCTCGGCTGATACCTGTCAACATGCTGTCCTGAGATCACATGATCTGTGGGACACAGTGAGAAGCTTCTAGTTTACTCACTGTCTCATGTGAAATCTGTTGATGTACTGTACTTTGGAAGCCTGTTTTGGGCAGCTTTCTTCTTCTCTTAGAGCACAATCCAATTAGCAGGGCTGCTGCCATTTTTCCCTCTGTTTCCAGTTACTGATGACAAGATAATGGACTGTGGTCCTTCCCAGAACTGAGACTGTGGTATCTGTTATCAACCACAGCCTGTACCATGGGCCCAACCTTCTGCCTGCAAACCCTAAGTGTTGAAGAAGTGTGCAGGGCCCAGTGTTAGCAAACATCTTGCTTCCTTTTAATACTTTCAAGACAATCTTTATTTTTTTTTTCCCTCCAGGGACATTGAAACTCATGGAGGGAGCAGACAAGCTGCTCTGGTCTGTGCAGGTTGATCACCAGCTGTTTGCTTTGGAAAAGCTGGATGTTACTGTGAGTGTCTGTGAATAGGGCTGGGAGGGATGAAGACAAAATCTTTGTGTATATGAATTTAAGAAGGGCAGAGGGAGTACGACTCAGCTGAAAAAGTCTGGGATTATATAGGATGATACACAGAGTGTTCTGTCTGTGCCAGTGCATTCTGCACTCGGCCTGTCCACCTGCAAGAGCTTGAGCTGTGTCAGCGTGTTTGACCTAGCGAGTCCAGCATCCTGCTATGAACTTTTTCGTCCCCCAGCTGCTCTTTTATTTTACTGCAAAGTTGAATGGTTTTGCACACTGCTGATACCCTGGTTGTCTGCAAGCTCTTATGATACTTAAGGGTTGTGATAGAGAAGAGAGAGATGCTCTCCAAGTGCAGAAAGATGGGGAAAAGTGCAAAATGTCTGGACAAGATGTCCAAAAGTGACATCTTGTTCAAACATTAGCATTCTGTCTCTAAAGCAGGAAAGATTCTTGACTACCTATGGGAATAGTTGATGTCCATGCTAATACATGATCTTACGGTTCCTGCAGGGCAATGGGCACGAGGAGGTGATTGCCTGCGCGTGGGATGGTCAGACGTACATCATCGACCACAATCGGACTGTTGCCAGATTTCAAGCAGATGAGAATGTCAGTGCGTTCTGTGCAGGTGGGGAGCCTGACTGCAAAACCAGCCCTCACAGCATTTCTCCCTCAAAGCTACTACTCCCCTCTGGGACATCTGGAATCCTTTGTCCGTCTGTAGTGAGAAATAATTTCCCTGTGTGTGTACTGCAGACGGTCCAGCTAGTCTTTTCTCTGGGAGAAGTAGGGATGAGAGGAGGTGATGCTGAGGTTTTTCCCTGTAAGGATTTTGGGGTTTTTTCCTGTCCTTTTTCGATTTGCTGACTTCTAAGCTATTCTCAAGTGGAGTTAAGAAGCTCCACGGAACCATCCTGAGCCTTGGCTTTGCTCAGTCCCCTCTCTCGGACCTGCAAGAAGCAGCTTGAAAATCCCTGAGCTCCATGCATTAATAACAGTTTAGAGACACTTTCTTGGATTATCTCAAAGGCATTTCATAAACCCAAGTCCACATCTGTGCCCCTCACCCCACGTGCTTGCTTTCTGATAACAGGTTTGGTACCTCATCATGAGAAGTTACCTACTTGCTTTCTCTGTCCTTTTGGAAGTAGTCAGATCTCCACACTTTTGCTTTCTGCAGGCCTCTATGCATGCAAAGGAGGAAGCAACAGCCCCTGCCTGGTTTATGTCAGCTTCAATCAGAAGATCTACATCTACTGGGATGTGCAGCTGGAGAGAATGGAGTCCACCAATCTGTTGAAAATCCTGGATTGTGACCCAGAGTTTGGAAATCTCCTGCAGCAGCTGGGTGTGGGTGAGTGCAGGAGGGGTGAAAGACGTACAGGAAAAGAGAGGAAGGGCTGCTGGCAGGTGATGTGCCAGGAACTAGAGGTCCAGGTACTTCTTGAAGAAGAGGGACTTTCATACTGCCTGTTGAGAATCCCTAACAACTGTCTTTCTCTCTTTTCTGTAGAAAGAAGTGACGTTTCTGCTGTCAGAGACCTGATTCACAAAACACTGTATTTTCCAGAGAAAGAAGAGCAGAGCAGCCCCTGGCAGTGTCAGGACCCTGCTGGAACAGACTCCTCTGCCCACTACACTGTAATCCAAGATCCCTTATAACAAGTCACATGGAGGTTGATATCTTTAAGACCAGCACAAACTCTTCTCCATCTGGAATTGGACATCTGATGAAGATGAGACTGTTCTTTTGACATCTCTGTCAAAGCTTCCAGACAGCAAAGGGTGTACAGGCTGGGTTCTGTGGAGGGATGTGCTTGGCTGTAGCTTGAGTGAAAGTGGTGGGTTGATTTGCTATCAGAAGCTATCAGAACAGCAAGAGTCCAGGGTCCTGCTCCTTGGTCTTCCATTGCCAGTTTCCATGTTCTCCGTTAGCTAAAGCGTTTTGTGGGTGACTCTGAAGGCGCAGTGAGGACATAGATGGAGAGAATAGCTCAGTCTCTGTTTTGTCCTATTCGTACAGCTGCTTTAACGATTATTTCTGAGTAGGATCAGTGCAGGAACTGCAGATGGAGGAGTTGAGTTAGGGAGCAGGCAAGGGCCTTCTGTCCTATTTAGGTGTGTTTTTAAAGTAGAACCAGGCGTTGTTTGCCTTTGCTCTGCTGCTGCTCTTCTACTAAGCAGTTTCTCACAAACCACCTCCCGTTCCAAGGAGCTGGAGACATGTGTGAGAAGAACCACAACTTGCACTAATAAGGTGTTGAGAGTTAACAGCTGCAGTGAACCCCAGCTGTATACAAGAGGCATTGCTTGTCTCCATCTTCTTGAGCAGGGTGATCCCAGAGATGGCTGTGACTTAGCAAAGCAAATATGAGCTGGGCAATAAGAGGAATCAGTCTTAACTATGAATCTGTGGTGCTGTGAAGGCTTGGCCATTCTATAATAATCAGTGGAAATGCCACGCTCCCCTCTTGTTGTGGAGAATGCCATGCCATTTTGAGTCCTGCACAGCTGAAAGAGGCGGACTGGAGGTGACGTTCCGCTTGCTGGTATACAGAGTCTGGAAAAGGCTGGTGCTCACCCAGGCTGTTCCTACACAAAGGCCCAGGCAGGAACCTTTCCTGCTGGTGTTACGCTTTTCCCCATCTCCGCTTGCCCCTTGCCTAACTCTGCTTATTAGGATAGGAGCAGCAGGCTCACCTGCTGTTTTATATCTATTATCTTTCACTTGTGTGATGTTTTATTGGACACGCACGATGGGTGGAGCTGTCCCTGCACGCTTATGGCAGTCTGAGAGGGTTTGCATCCGAGTCTGAGCAAATGTGAGCTCTCTTTAGCAAATGGTAGTGTTTGAAAACCTGCTGTGCTGTACTCTGCAGAACATCCAAGGGCAGCCCTAACTGGGAGAAAGAACTTTGTATAGAGGAAAGGAGTGTCTTGCCCTTGGGTCAAAAGGACTGTTATTGAAGTAGCCCTGTGTGGTAGAAGGGCAGATCTTTACATGAGCCCTAGCTTTGCTTTGCAATTTCCATCTGTAGATTTATATAAGCTTTGTAGAGGACAGCTTCTGTCCTCTGTGTTTGATAGCTGTGAAAATTGAAGCATGGAGGAGTGAAATATGGCCTGCTCTGTACCAGCTAGCTCTCTTCTTGCTTCTCAGACCACTCTATATTCTTGCTCTGCAACTGCAGTGGAAGTTTCTCTCCATTTTAATGACCTCACTAAGAAGCATTTTTAAAGGTGCCTCTGTCATACTAAGTGCTTGTGCACAACTGGACCCTTCAGGCAGGAGCTCTCAAGTCCTAATAATGCTTTGGTAACAGGGGTGTTTAGAGCAGCAGGGCTTGAGTTTGTCAGCTGTGGAGAGCTGATCGTCTGCTGATGGGCTAAAGCAAGGAGTTGTCTTGAAGCTTGTGGGCTGAGATGTACAGCCACCCATCCCAGTGGGCAATCACCATTGCTTCTGGCAAATTAGTTGGTGTGAACCCTTGGGTTCTTGTCAGTCCCACCGTCCTTTCCTAATGAGGATGAGTCTTGTTGGGGCTATTAAGTAGATCACAGTCTATTGGTTTCGTGCTACTTCCAGGTTTCTGATTCCCAAAACGTAAAGCCACTCTTTCCGATCACCAGAACAAGTAAGGATTCTCCCGTCTCTCCTTTCAGGTGAAGTAGTAGCAGTTGCTACTCTTGTCTCCACCCCTTGGAGACTGGCTGAGGTGGGGAGAAGCAGTGTCCCTACGGATGGGGTGAACAGTTTGATTTCACTGTATTCTGGGATACTTTCCGCCTAGCCCTGTCGCTACCTGATTTTAATCTCGCACTTCAAAGTTAGTGGAACTGGCAGGAAGAGGGACCACAGTGGAGCAGGACTCTGCAGAGCAGTTTCCAGAAGTGTACAACAGAAACGACATTGTAGCAACGTCCCTGAAGAGGCCTGTGTCTTGGCATATGCTGTTCTTCCATCCTGAACAGAGACTGCTCTTCTTCCTCTGCCTAAGGCTGTGTATTTTCTTGTCCTGCCCCCCCCCCCCCCGCCCCCCCAATTCTGTGGCTTCTGTCTCCCCCACCAGGGACAGAAATAGGATGGTTACAAGCAACAGAAGATAGTAATGCCTGAGTTTTCAGTCATGGCTGGCACAACCGGGCATGTGTCCTGTTGCACAGAGGAGGGGCTCTCCTGCTGCGTGTGCTTTGACAAAAACAGACGGAGTTCTACCACAGCTTGTGCCTGCCATGGCCCCACTCAACGTTGTCTGGCTTTGGAGGGGCAGATGTTTTCCACAGAATTGCTCTCTTGGTAAATGTGCTGGGTTTGGGGGGGGGGGGGGGGGGCTACAGCGGTGGCTCCTGTGAGAAGCTTCTTGAAACCTCCTCTAGCTCCAAGGTGGACCCACCTCTGGCCAAGGCTGAGCCAGTTAATGACGGTGGCCGTGCCTCTGATAACATATTTAAGAAGGGAAACCTGAGAGGGGTTTGAGACTTGTGAGGAGTTATGAGAAGGACACTTATGTGAACACTGAGGTCAGTGGAAGAAAGGAGGAGGAGGTGGGGGGGAAGTGCCCCGGAGCAGAGACCCCCCCTGCAGCCCGTGGGGAGAGGGCAGGCTGTGCCCCTGCACCCGTGGAGGTCACCAGTGGAGCAGGGTCACCCTGCGGCCTGTGGAGGACCCCACGCTGGAGCAGGGGGCTGTGTCTGGAGAAAGCCGGGACTCGGGGAAGAAGAAGACCCTGCTGTTGTACTTCAGCTTTGGGTTGACACAGCACTGAGGTATATGGTGGAGTTGAGAACTGTCAATGTTAGGTTAATGGTTGGACTAGGTGATCTTCAGGGTCTTTTCCAACCTAGATTATTCTGTGATTCTGTGATGTGGGGGTGACCCACACCAGAGTAGCATGGGAATGGCTTCATCCTGTGGGAAGGATTCATCACAGAGTTTGTGGAGGACTGTCTCCCGTGAGAGGGGAACCACGTGGAGCAGGGGCAGAATGCAGCAGAGTGCTTTGGACTGACTTCACCCCCCGCCCCCTGCCCCTGCCCTGCTTGGGGGAGGAGGTAGAAATATCAGGAACAAAACAGCCTGGGAAGAAGGGAGGGGCGGGGGTAAGTGTTTTTAAGATGTGGTAATGCTTCTCACTGTCTCATTCTGTCTGTTAATGTTTTGAATTAAAGTGATGTTCTTTTTTCTTCCGCTAAGGAGCCTGTCTTTTGCCTGTGACAGTTAATGGCTGAGCCACCCCTCCCTGTCCTTATCTCGATTCCTGAGCCTTTGGCTTTATTTTCTCCTTCCCAGCACTGTGGGGGAAGGGGGGAGTGAATGGCTGTGTTGTGCTCAGTTGCCCTCTGGGCTCAAACCACAACAGTCTGCTGCTGGGACCCCAGAGGTTCCTGGAGCATTTTATTTGAGAGCTGGGCCAGGCTGAGCTAACCCGGTAGCTGGGTCTCACAGGTTATTGCAGTGCTCCTATATTGTAATTCCTTCTTGAGGCCTAACAAGAAAACAGGATCGTCTATGCTCATAACAGAAAACAGCTCAGTGCTGTCTGTCCATGCCAAATATAAACCTTTATTAGCAACAGAAGCGCAAGGGGGCTACAAATGGTTGTGTGACTGAAACTGTTTTATGCAAACCAAACTTTTCTGTACAGGTCAAATGACTTCCAAGGAAGGAAGGTCAAATTGATCCACTGTTGCACTGTTAATTGTTGAGAAGGAACAGGAAAGGATTAAGGGGGGAGAGATGACATTTTCTGAAGAACCATCTTTAAAAGAAAATGAGGCAAAACCAGTGTAAATGTTGGACAGGGCAACCTGTGCAACCTAGCCCTCCTCTTGTTGGCCTGAGGATGACAGAGCTGTGTGCTGTGCAGACCCGCGCATGCTGTGCTGTGGAAAACAGGTGAGAAGATATGGACACTACACATCATCCGTTCCCCAAAACTCTTCAGCTCTTAAAACTATTTGAGAGGAAAAACACTAATGTTTGAGACTTTCCCCTGACAATTTTATACTGTTTACAGCACGTAATAACTTGCAGATGCATTTTGCTTCTGTGCCCCTTGTGCACAAAAGAAAATGAAAACTACACAAGAATTAATTGGAACTTTGGTACTGTTCTTGGCCAAAACATAACTTCCTTCTTTTTTCATGCCCTGAACTCCAGAGTGACAATTAATAGGCTGGCTACAGTCAATAATTCCTGAAGTCAACCCTTCAGGCTACTTCCACTGGCAACATTTTCTGTGAAGTACACATCTACTCAGAGAAGGAGTCACGTAGGCTCTGTCTCTGGTCTAATGGAGTTATGTTACACTTTCATTGTAACTCATTGCCTGTTCCTGCCAGCCAACACAAGCCACAGAGTTGGAATTAGAAGTTGTTCCTTCCCACGCAGCAGAAAATGTTGTTTGCTGCATCCTACTCTGCAGCAGATTGGCGTACCCGCTGGTGCCAGGAAGCTTTTCAATGTCAGGATTTGCAAGACATGTTTGTATGTCCTAGTGCCAGCACACAGCAAGTGAGGGGTCCAACAGCATTCTCAGACACTGGGGGTATTTGCAGATAAATGATTCATGGCTTTGGTTGTGATGCTCAATTTACTAGCAAGAAAATAAAGGGAGGGGGTTGCTTTATTTTCCTGAGACAATAAACCCGCTGGCCATCCTTGGCCTCATTTTTATGATCTCTTTGCTGAGTGTAGTTATTTCTGTAACTCTTCAGGTATATCCTGGCATTTGCCAGTGGAGTCTCTTGAAAGGAGGACTGACTGCAAACGTATGTAGGTGGCTCAGTGGTTTTCAGTTCCGTAACTCGCCTGCTGGTAGTGAAAGAAGGAGCAGGCCTCTGGGAATATGGATGGTTGGAGCTCCCATTCCATTTAAAACCACGTGACCCCAAGCTCCTGGAAATGGTCGTGATTATGGCTTCGGCAGAGTGCGTGTTCTCGGGATAGGTTTCTCTCTTGCATGTAGGCCTTGGAAGGGGCCTCAGAAGTCCATCTCCCCATCCCCGGGCACGTTCAGCCATACATATCTCACACCTGCCATGTGACACTTCTCTGTTCCAAAGACTTGCTGTGACAGACACTTCCCTGCAGACTGTTCACAACTGCTGTGTCCACTCTACTGGAAAGTAGCCCTAGTAGGAGCTGACCACCAAGGCGGTTCAGAGAGATTATCCCTAAAATAGCAACATTCCATTGTCTATATTGAAGGGATGGGCCTCATCATGAGGAAGCCAGTGTTAGACACATGCAGGATGTGCCCGTGTCCTGCTCTGAGGTGGCAGTCTGTACTAAATTTCTACTTTCCATATGAAAGTATTAGCATTTTTTGATCTCTGGTGGAAAAAACCTTTAGATAGCTCCTTCTTTTCCCTTGTCCCCCAGAAGCAATAGAGATGACTGGAATTGGGGGTAGGGAAGTGTATCTGTATAATAGCCTTTTCCAAAAGAAACTACAATTGAGACAGTCTTCAGCCTTGCCAACCCTCTTAAAAATTACTTACTGGGCTCCCTAACGTAGGAAGACTTTTAAAAATTACCATGTTTGTAGATGGAGTTGAGTTTGCTTCCTTGAGATGTTGTCAGTCCTGGTTTATAATCACATCTTTTAAAGGTAAGATTCCTGTCTTTCACAATGGAAGCTGGGATTCCCATGTAATGACACAAAAACACTGGTCTTTGAAGAAAACACCAGTTTGGGCAAGAATTCCAAATAAATGTGTTAAGGTCAGTGATAGCATGTCATTTAATTCCAAGGAACTTTGGGAGATGGAAACCCACCAGGAATTGTGCTTGATGATGAGGAAACCAGGTACTGATGCTGCAGGGTTAGACTGTGATTTAGGGAAGTAGTTGAAGTGGGATGTCAGCCATGGTGTTATGACCTGCAGTTCTCATTTAGTCATGTAAATGTGTTTGGTTTTTTTTTTTTTCTGTAAGCTCTGCCTGCAACAAAGCTTGATGGGGAGGTTCCAGGATAACTGTTGGCAACAGATTCCTCAATGTCTGGGTGGAAGAGACCTTTACGGTGCGAACCTGCATGTTCAACTGACATTGACAGGAGGAAGGTGGAAAGCATGTCTTCTCTGGAGCTGATTTCAGAGCTGAAAAGAAGGGCTCTCATATGCTAGTTTAGTGCTTGTTCAGAAACATCCTCTCTGTGACTGACAAGTGGCACAGTCTACATTTATGCATGTAATTGTTAACAACAAAGAGGAAAGGCTGGCAAGATAGTGGCGCAAGGTGAGAGTGTATCAGCAACAGGAAAGCGTTAAAAGGATTATCTAAAAAGGAAAGAATCCCTTTTGGAAGAAGAAAATTTGTCACTTACCAGTGTGGAAGAATGAATAATTCACTCGGGGGAAGGTAAGGAGGATGCAAAGAGCTCATTATGCAGAGAGGGACAGATGGGACTGATGATTTTCATCTACTGTAGCGCATTAATTCGCAGAGGAACATAACTATTGGTGATTTGAGAAATGAGCCATGTGAATCTCAGAAAGGCTTCAGAAGGACTGGAGGGTGTTCTGAAGGTGAGCAAAAGCAGAGTTATCCCAAGACTGGCATTTAAGAGCAGCATCTGGTGAATTCCAACAGCAGCCAGTGTGCAAGTATCTGCAGGGCTGTAAGTGACAGGCGCTAGTCAAAATAGAATTGTCAACTCAAAACCATGCCAATTTTCTGTAGGATCCCATCCAGCACCCTTTAAATAGTCGGAAAGATTCCTGTTGGCTTCAGTGTGAGTTCAGGAAGACTCCTACTCACCTACACCCTCACCCTAGCCAGAGCCCAGCTCCAAAATGGACACCCACCAGGCATGGCTGTCACACAGAAGTGGCCAGGACTGAAAGCTGTTGGTGGCCCTCCCCTTTCCTTGGCAGACACTTGTGGGCACCAGCAAAGCCCAGGGAAAGCTGTTAGACACTCTGGAAGGCAGCAGAGACCTGTCTGGTCATCGTCAAAGCCTGGCAAAAGCCCTGGGGCGCTCTGGAAGGCAGCAGGACCCCTTGCAGGCTTCCTCAAAGCTTGGCTAAAGCTTTGGGTCACTCTGGAGGGAAACAGGGCCCCTTGCAGGCCAAAGCAAAGCCTGGCTAAAGCTTTGGGACACTCTGGAAGGAAGCAGGGCCCTTTGTGGGCACTGGCAGAAGCCATCAGATAGGGTTAGGGTTTGGATTAGGGATGGGGTTAGGGTTAGGTTGTTGGGGTTATGGTTGGGTTTAGGGTTAGTGTTAGGTGTAGGGTTAGGCTTATGTTTAGAGTTAGGGTAAGGGATTGGGGGTTAGGGTTAAGGAATAGGTTTAGTTATATGGTTAGGGGATTAGGATTAGGGTTAAATTTAGGGTTGAGGTTAGGGTAGGGTTACAGTTAGTGATATGGTTAGAGTTAGGGTTAGGGATTAAGGTGTAGGGTTATGGTCAGGAGTTAGAAATAGGGTTGGGGGTTAGGGTCAGAGTTAGGGGCTAGGGATTAGAGTTAGCATTAATTTTAGGATTAGGGTTAGGTTTGGGGGTTGGGGGGGTTAGATTTAACAGTTTAGGGTTAGGATTCAGGTTTAGGGGCTAGAGGTTAGGATTAGGGGTTAGGGTGAGGTTTACAGTTAGGGTTGAGGTTAGGGATAGGGTTAAGTTTAGGGTTACTGTTTAGGGTTAGGAATATGGTTAGGGTTTAGTATTAGGTGTTAGAGTTAACATTACATTTAGGATTAGTGTTAGGTTTTGGAATTTGGTTTAAGGGGTTAGAATAAATGCGTTAGAGTTAGCTGGTTAGATTTAGGGAGTTAGGGTTTAGGGTTAGGGGCCAGGGGTTATGACTAGTGGTTATGTTCAGGGTTAGGCATTAGGGTTAACATTAAGGTTTAGTGTTAGGTTTTGTGTTAGGGATTAGGGTTAGGTTTAGTCTAGCATAGGGTTAAGAGTTACATTAAAGGTTAGGGTTAGGTGTGAGGGATAGGGTTAGGGGATAAGGTTAGGAATAGGGTTTCAGTTAGGTTTAAAAGTTTGAGATAGATCTATGGTTAGGGGGTTGATTTAGGATTAGGGTTTTGAGGTTAGAGCTAGGGTCAGGCAATTAGGTTTAAGGTTAGCGTTAGGGGGTTATGTTTAAGGGTTATGGTTAGGGTTTCAGGTTTAGAGTTAGGGTCTGTGTTGGGGTTTAGGGTTGGGGTTAGGTTTATGGTTTAGGGGTTAGGATTAGTGGTACGGTTAGAGGTTTGGTTTAGGGTCAGGGTTACTTAAGGTTAGTAATAGGGTTAGTGTTAGAGTTAGGTTTAGGAGGTTAGGGTTAGAATTTAGGGTTAGGGTTAGCTTCAACAGTTAGATTTAGGGTCAGGGTTAGGGTTAGGGCTAGAGTTAGCTTTAATGTTTAGGATTAGGGTTTAGGTTTTGTCTTTTTTTTTTTTAAATAGACTTTTTTAAAAGTTAATGAATAGTAAGAGATGTAACAGACATTGTATCTGTCATCTTTAGCAGATTATTTGCCATAGTTCCATATGCCATTTGTAGAGGGCAACGAGATTTGGAAACCAGGTGAGTTGCTGCACATAGGAACAGGTGTTTCATCTATCTCAAACAAGGGTTTTTTCAGCAGAGTTGACCCCAGTACCACATAGATTCCATCTGACACACAGGATGGTTGAGTACAAGTCTGAACTGTCATTAAAGACCCCTGGGTTTGAGAAGCCAGTCAGACACGCAAGTGACACAAATCCAGGAGGAATTACTGGTACTTTGAAAGACAGGCTCATCGGGTAGAGATGGGTCCTGACATAAATGAGAGAACTGTTGGTGTCATTCAGGGGATTCATGGAAAACAGTTCATGCAGCCAGAAATAATTAGATGCACAAGTAGAAGAATGGCTAAGAAGACAAGGAACAGATCAGAAGCTGCAAGATATGATGACTAACAATAAAAGTCACTAGCCTGGTGCTGCCTGTAGGAGGAGCAGATGCCAATCACACCAACTGACACTGTAAGTGCATCCCAAGTCATATCAGCCAGGCTGTACTCTGCTGTCCTTAGCATGTGTTGAACTACAGCATACAGCATCTGATTTAGGAAAGAACTAACAGAAAAAAGCAAAAATGCATACACAAGTTATTTGAGAAGCACAACAGAAACAATGAGTGGTTTGATAAAAAAGGAAGAGAGCCAGTAGTGTTTAATCCAGGAAGACAGGCAAAATGGGGATGTCATGGCATCCTAAGGGTGGACAAAGGGATGTTGTGCAGAGTTTGGATAGTGAATCAGTAGTCATGAAACATGGAACAAGCCCTGATCTGGTGTATCTTTCCTAGAGCTAGTAAAGAATAGACTATGTATTTATCATACAGCTATGCTCTAGGATGCAAATAAAAAAAACCCAACCAAAACCAAAAACCCAACAACTAAGTGACTTAATAACCACCCTGGTCATCCCAGATGAGTTCACAGTTCTCTGACCTGAGCTGATACTGCAAGGAAGTCTAGTTCTTGTTTCATGCAGGAGTAGCAAAGTTGATGGGCTGTGAGATGCTGGGACTTGAGGCTGATGATGTATCTGTGTCCAATCACTAGATTTCAAGTTGAAAGAAAGGAGCTGACAGAGCAGAAGACTCTGGGTACTGTAATTCATCGCAGCATTTAAACTGGGTGGCAGGATCTCTGACGATACAGCAGAGGTGATAGGAATTGTAGCTCTAGCAGCTGGAGTTCAGAGAGGAGAGGCCTGGTCAGAGTGTGCAAGTCTGGTTACTGTGTATAACACCAAGAGATGATAAGCATAGCCATTCATATAATATAGCTTAGTGGCCAAGGATGCAGTTGCAAAGCCCAAGCCCCTGTGAGCGTCCACTGTACTGTAGGCATCTATGCTCAGCATTTCTGCAAACGCTTCTTAGAATTAAGAACTCTAAAAGTGTTGCTGCAAGTGTTTTCCAAGAAAATACTACTGTTCTGCTCTGAGCCAGCAAAAAGTAACAATATCCAGCTTCCCAGAGTACAGGTGAGGGGACTGGCCACAGAGCCCTTCCCACAAAGAAAGCGGAGTGAAGTCCGCTCGCATCGAGGCAAAGAGAAGGGAAACATTCGTGGCAATCTTTGGAGGCTTTGGGGGAAAGCGCTGCCCTCCTGTCCACAGAACAACTGGAGATTGTTCACGGAGGCCCTCTTGTCTCATGAACAGAGGCTATTGTGAAGTCATTAAAAGGGTAGGGTGAATTTAGTACAGAAGCAGAAATTGGAGTGACCAGGGACCGATAGAAAAACAAGAACAAAATGCCCGCTTGGCACATGGGGACAAGCAAGAGGGTCCACTGAAAGGAGGGATATCTCTCAAGGTGAGGCACTCTCAGCAATAGCAGCTTCCAGCACCCATTTGCCTTTTTCTCACTCCCCAGTGAATGCCTCAGCCTAGAACTCAGCAAGGTTAGGGGCATGTGAGCCTCACCCTCATCTCTCTCTCGTGGCAGCAAGTCTCCTCAGCCCCAGACCTGGGGAATGCAGCCACTCACTGACCAGGCTCTTCAGAGGCATGTAGAAAAGGCAGCTCTTGACTCAGTGCTTTAAATCTCAGGACTCCTTCCTCCAGGTCGATGCAACACTAAAGAAGGGGAGAGCCAGTTACTTGCTGAACATTCCAGATAGCAAATCTCACGATGTCTATGGGGAAAACCTGTATAAACATCAAACCACCCCACTTTGGATTTGTAAAGACCTTACAGTTCCCCTCCCTGTTCGCCATGCTGGCTCTTTGCTCCTGTTCTCTTCAATGAATTCCTCCCCAAACCCTTCACAGGGCCATTCCCCTCCCTTCTTCCCATGACTGCCCCTGAGGTGATGTCCTCACACCACTCAGCCATTCAGGCCAGTCTTTTCCTGCTTTATGAGTCCAACATGTAGCTACAAATATTTGACAAGCAGAAGCAAGCTTGCTGCAGCCGTATTCTGAGCCACCCACAAGCCAGGCTCAGCAGAACACTAACCCTGAACTGAGCTGACAAAAGGAGACAACTGTTCCTACTTGTATCCAGCTGGTGTTGGATACTGAATGTGATCATACAGCTTCATGTGGCTCAAAGCAAGGGCAGAGCTTGCTCATATCTGCCTTCAAAAGGCAACACAGATATAACTCGTGACACAGTGTGCCTTGCCTTATCTCCTCTTCCTGTTTGCAACTTATAGTCAGGAATACGAAGAATGGGAGATGTGATAGTGTCCTATCGGATGATTCCTTTCTTAAAACCTATAAGAAGGACTGGAAAGGAATCTGTGACACAGAGCATACTGCAGCCAGCCAGTGGCACCCTGGAAGACCTGGATGTAAGTATTTCTGATCCTTACAGCAACCAAATCTTGGAGAACTTCTTGAGAGGAACCCTGCAATAAGCAAGAACCCGTTTCTTACCTTGAGAGACAACAGTGTCTGGAGACCAATGCAAAACTCCAGCATTTCATCATCTGAGAAGAGAGAAGAGACTGATCAGGCTTAAGACTATATATACTGCCCCTCTAAAGAAAGCGTGTCTCTCCTGTAAGAGGATGTGGAATATGAGAGCATCTGGGTCATAAAGTTAGATGGTTATTCAGTATAAAGTGAATAACAAATAACAAAGGAAAGTGATGAATTAGACACACAAACATTAACAAGCAGGTGGTAACAGTGATAATAACAAAGACCAGCACTCTTCTGCCACTGACTGATGATCCATTAAAGGAGCTACTCAGGCACAGCCCTGAAGAGGGTCCAAATGAACTTTGTAGCTGGTAAGAGGAGGGAACCATGATTATCATGAGTATTATGAGATATTTGAGGGGGGTTGTGGGATTGGAACTTGCTATCAGATATCAGAAGGGGCTTGTGTAAAACTTACTATGGGCTGTGTAGGGGAAAGGCCAAAGGCAGGAGAAGGCAAGCAGCAGGGTGCATCAGGGAAGAACAAGCATGGATAAATGGAGAGGAGAGGGGTTAAGGGGGGCAGTTACATGCGAGCAGGCTGTTGGTCAGTTCACTTGTCTGACCACACCCTGCGACTGATGGCTGCAAGCTATCTGAACTTCTTACTAAATAATTTTATTAAGTAATTTTTTTCTGTGTAACCTCTCTACCCTACATGTGACTGCTGCAAGTCTTCAGTGTCGGCAAGTGTAGAAGGTGGCCACGGGTTAAAGGGCAATTAGCTCTAGATGTCAGCAGCCAGAGGGACTGGCATGCAAAAGAGGTGCCAATAACTGAAGGGACCACAGGCCCTAGGGCTCATAGATCTGTAACAACAACTGGAGGAGGGGATGTAGCTCACAGGTGCCAGCAGCTAGAGAGACCAGTGTGCAAAAGAAGTCTGGGTGCCAGTAAGTGGGGAAGGGAGTACAGGCCATAGGGCTTAGACACCGGGGTGCCAGCAACTGAAGGAACTGCAGTGTGTGCTGCAAGGTCTAAGTTCCAGTAACTGGGGAAGGAGTATGGGTCACAGAGCTTGTAGGTCTAGGTGCCAGCAACTGGAGAGATCAACATGCCAGAGAGCTCTGGGTGCCAGCTCTGACCAGGGTCACAGGGCCCTTAGGTTTATAAGCCAGCAACTGAAGAGGACAGAGCATATGTGTCAGAGGTGTAAATGCCACTAACTAGAAAGACTTGGGTGTGGTTTTATTTCCCCAGTGAATTTAATCTCGCAGGTTTGTATGCTTGTGGTTTTGTATATATAATCAGCTAGAAAACTTCAGTCTGGTCTAGCCAGTAAGTAAGAGGACACCTGCATCAGGAAAGACTCAGTGTCTGGGTCAGTGGCTAGGTAAGGGGCCCAGGGTCCAGACATGAGTATAAGACAGACCTAGAAGCAGTGCTGTTATCTGAAGACGCTGTGAATGTGAGTGCACTTGTGAATCCAGAGACTGAGGATGTATGAGCTTCTGCTAGTGAACTTCAATCCTGGTCAGCCAGAGAGGAGGACTGGGACTGGGCTATTTGTGCTGGTGTTTATGTGAGTGTTGGTAAAGGCACTGTTCTATGTGTGGTAATCTGTATGGCTGGCCTGGTCTGCATGCTCTCTGTACGGGTCTTTCTGGAATATATGTTCAGCCTTACCAGTGTATAACCTGCCACTAAGAACATGCATTGGACTGGGTGAGAGCGATCCCCAGGGTCTTAGAGTCATCCATCTGTACTTCAGTGGCAGGGAAGGAAGAATCCCCAGGTCCTGGAGTCTGCAGGATTCAGCACCCACCAGTAACATCATTAACACTTCCCATGCCTCCTGGATGCCTGCTTGCCCCGTAACCAGTGGCTGTATCTTGTAATTTATTTATAAGCACATAAGCAAGAGCACTGTGTGCACAGGGAGATGTGAGGCACAGATGTAGCAATCCTGCTCCTTCCAGGCAGCCATTTCCACATCCCAGCAAAATGGATAGGTGCTACTGGACTAAATTCACCTGTACTGGTACTAACACAGACTCCCCATGAAGGGCAAGAACAAGCAGAGGGGAAACCAGGGAAGAAAAGTGAGCTGGAGTGTGGAAGAGGCAGAAGCTCTTTCTAGATGACTAGGAAAGTGGAAAGAATGGACATGAAAAGAGGGAGCACAGGAGGTCTTGGAAGATGAACAGTACTCATCGAAGATGAGGAGACAGATAAAGGCAAGAGGGTAAAGCTGGAAGACTAATAGGGAGAAAGAACAGGGGGAAAAAAAGACAACTAAGTTGTTTTCAGCATGTGCACAGCTTGATGTAAATGCAGAACATGCAGCCTCTCTGTTGTTTTCTGGGTGTGCCCCAGTGACTGCTGACTTGACCTTGTCTCCTATGGCTCCTTCCTTCAAAGGGTCCTGCCTCAGGACACGGAGGGAGACTCAACACTCTGAGGCTACCAGGTTCTTCCAGGGTGCTCCGTGCAGCAGAGGCAGATGAGTACACAGAGAAACACTCTGGGGAATAAGATGTACCCTCTGTCCGTTTCTCTGATGACTTCCATCCAGCCAAAGACACAAGTGCTCATTCAATAGGAGAACATAAGGCACCAGAGGACTAATCAAGCAGCCTGGATAATTTTAAGAAAGGTCCATTTTAGAAGGATTTTCTACATCCTGTGTTAAAACCCAAAAGCACCTCATTTCTCCCCATTTTCAATGTCTTCTCTCTTTGTTCTCTTCCTATGCCCTTTGCCTTTGGTTACACAGAGGATATTCACAGCTCATAATGATCTCGGCCAGCAGTGGGGGTGACCACATCACCGACCTCCCACTGCGTTACACTTTCCCAGAGATCCTTTTAAATGCCCTTGGCAGGGCAAGAGGGACACAGGAAAACTGGGGGAGAGGAGGGGCTGGCACTCTCACCTACAACCAGTGCTGAACACAGCACTGTCTCCTGGCCAAATTGCAACTCCATATGTTCTACTCGGCCAACAACGCTGGGCATGGGAAGAGGGAAGTCTCCACAGTCCATGGCAGATACTTCTTCCAGCCTGTGGGACACAAGAGGTGTTATTGCCTCAAGTGGGGGAAGAGGAGGAAAAACAGGACTTCTCACTGATGGCAGTACTTCTCGGTCTCATTGGGAACAGGCCCACAAGAGGAGGAATCTTTTCCATACAGCATGTCTGGAGGCAGATTCCACAAGCAAAACCATAAGGTGTTATCCATTTGGGTTCCTCACCGCTGAGGCTAAACATCAGCTGGGCAGCTTTGCCCTACAGTACACACAGACAGAATGACACAGCTCTGCCTCCTAGTCTGGGGTCTGCACACAACTTTGCCAGGGCTCCTGCTGCCTTGCCCTGTAGCCCACCCTCTGCATCTTCTCCTCAACAGCCATGGCACATGCAAAGCTGCTAGTAATTATCACTGGGGCTGGGAATCAAGAGTGCCTAGGTTCTTGCCATAGGTTTTCTTTTAGCCACCCCTCCTTTTCTACTGTGCAAAGACTTACCCCAGCTGGTTTAAACAGCTCTTGGAGATGAGATTTGGTAGACACCCAGTGTTAACAGTCGCTTTCAATACCTGACCTTGGCACTAGAAAAAACAACAACAGATAATTACTGTGGGCTCAAAATTGACATACCCACTCCTCCAACAGTGTGACAATCCCTTAGGCCTTCCTTAACAACACAGCCAAAGATGTGGTGTTTTAGGCAGCAGTCAGAAGGCAGGAGACTCATCCAAGACAATGGTGGTCTCCCAAGTGCTCTGCAAACCTCTGCCAAATGCTTCTTCTTTAATTTGTCTTCTTTAATTTGTATTTGATTGCCCAGACACTTATCTGTTATTAGCTACTTCAACTTAGCCATGTTCCAGTCAAGAGATGAATAACTAGTGAATTTGTTCAGAAAAAACACACGGACTTTCTTAGCAGAGCAATAATTGATATGACAAATGCTTCTAAAGGAATACAAGCATGTACTACAGCCTTTGTAGGTTTCTTCTCTCCATTTCTTCTGGTGTCACAAGGAACAATGTTCCAGGGCTAGACGTCTGTTCGCAGTTGAACAGTTTCCAGAGGGAGAAGTCTGTGGGAGAAGCAGGAGCACACAGGACAAGCATCCCTGAGAAGAGCTTGAATTTAAGGCAGTTTCCAAGATAACTGACACATCCAAATGACACCTGAATCCAAGAAACAACCTAATAAAGAGGTGTCTGTTTTGTGTGGGACTTACATTAAGTTCCTAGACAGCTCTTTAGGGAAATAGGACATGAACACTACAACTACAATATTCACAGCTGGTGTCATCTAGCAAAGGGAGAGACTGGATGCCCTGCACCCAAGTCACCTCTGTGTGATCTTACTGGAATAATCCCCAGCACCTTGCCCATTTAATTTCTTCACTCCTTTGCACTTGAAAGGGAACATGAGGTGTGGTTGCCATCTGTTTTGTGTCCCTTCTGCACAGAGGTCCTTAATGGCAGGACAGAGGTGCTGAAAACAACAGGTTTCATATATGGTAGAGGTCTGAAAAAATAGTGTCATCAAGGACATCAGTAAGAGTTATGTTCAGAAAAAAAAAAAAAGGAGGAGCAGGACTTAGTAAACGAGCTGGAAAAGATGGAGTAACTGCCATCTACAAAATATGGCTTGCATCTACCTATAGTGCCTAACCACTCCCATTCTTGATTGCCTAGTTCTTCAAGGCTATGTCTCACACCAACACCCAAAAAAACCCCCATCCACAGAGTTTCCCTTTTGGGAGGCTCATTTTCCTCCTGCTATCATTTGTATCTGTCCTGCAATTCCTTCTCTTCAATCCACTATGGCACTCAGTGCCGTGAGCCACTCGGAAGAGGCAACAGACCTCCCACAGCTCCTCTACCCTTACGCTCATTCCTAAATGCTTTGAACACCTGAACTAGATCAGCATGACCATCAGGGACTCAGTGCAGAATCAGTAGGGTCAAGGAAAATCTCTCAATTTCCTGATTTCTTAGCTAAATTTGTTTATGATTATTACATGGGCTAATCATCACAGAGAGCTACATCCAGTATTTCCAAGATTTCATTTTCAAACGTGTTATTTGTGAGTTATTATAAAAAAAAAAAAAAAGGAAAACACACCTCCTGTGAGAAATACTGGAATGCTGCAAACAGACACAACAGCAATAGTAGCTTGAGTGCTTATTGCACTCAAGGCAACCTCAGCGCATACTGGAAACTTGAAGTCTGTTTTGTCTTGGAGCTCTTCCTCTGGGCTAAATTGCATCTGCAGTACCTCAGTGTAGAGAATTTAATCATTCTGAACATTTAGATACACCATGTTCCTAGAATGGCCACTTAGTTGACAAATTCTCAGGAACTGCAAGGCTACTGGAGCTAGAGATCTCAACCTATATGGTTTTACAGACTTCACCAAGAATCATGTAAGACTCATATGTATGATGTATATTTAAATAACATCAGTGGTTTTAGAAGGAAGAGCATTCACCATGTGTGGCCTCATCCATTAACAAAGAGAACAGTGTTCAAGCAGTATCTACACAGAAAATATGCACAGATGCATATTTTCAACAGATCCTGATTTGGTTATTATACCTTTTATTCTTTAATGTAAAAAAGCATGTCTTATTCATAAAGAGTTATGCCCAGTTAATTCACAATCCTGTGTGACTGCAAACACTTGTGGCTTCCTAGAACACCCAAGTGAGGCATATAATGTTAAATACTTTAAGAAAGCCAAAGCCAAGACAGATCTCTCAAACTTCTGGCTATCAGCACTGTGCCTTCCCCATTATATCATGTGCTTCTCAGAGTCTCAGCCACACTAACATCTACATTCAATCCAAAGCTGTTCTTTAGCACATGGTATGGAAATCTAAACTTCAGCAGGGAACGTTCAGACTGAACATTAGGAAAAAATTTTTCACAGAAAGAGTGGTCAGACAGTGGAATAGGCTGCCCAGGGAGGTGGTGGAGTCACCATCCCTGGATGTGTTTAAGGGTCATTTAGATGAGATGTTGGGGGATCTGGTGTAGGGGAGAACTTTGTAGAGTGGTTGGACTTGATGATCCCAAGGGTCTTTTCCAACCTGAATGATTCTGTGATTCTGTGGAATTGCCACAGAACTACGAAGTCACAGGTTGGAAGAACACAAAACTTAACTGACTTGATACCAGCTGGAAGATTCAGGAAACAGAGTCAGACCACAGAGAAACCAGCCCCCAGAAGCCCTCCTGCAGTTCTTTTCACATTCATACAGGAATATTCCCCCAGCTTCTTCACAAATGAGCAGTCCTTTTTCACTGTGGAGCAGCTTGGTCCCATGGTAATACAGATCACACATGACAGAGCGGGTAGGAGACCCAGCTGTGCTGCTCTCTGCTCCCAGAACGCACATCCATTCTCTTGCCTTTCTGCCTCTTGGCACAAATCTGTTTTAAGCAAGTGGGGGAGCATGCCAGCGCCTCACAGAAAGGGGAGAGCTGCAAAGCACTCTATTTAGAAGCTCCTGGCTTTGGCAATACTTGTGCTTGTTCAAGAAAAAGCATTGCCACCATGGGTCCAGGCTGCCTGGCATGTCAAGTTTAAACATTCAGGACTAGGATTAGTCCCTGCCCATAGAGGTCCCCAAGGCCAACTGGAGAGATCTCACCTTACCTCATGACAACAACAGTTTGTGGCAAAAGCTGGTATTACAAAGTCCAGGCTTCTAGAGGAAACAACCTAGAAATTGACTGGACCCAGAGGACAGTCCTATATCCCTGCCCATGGCAGGGGGGTTGAATCTTTAAGGTTCCTTCCAACTCAAACCATTCTATGATTCTATGACAAAATGCCTTCCCTTTTGCTTTTAGAGCTCTGTAATGTCTGTGCTGTCTGGTCCTCACTGACACATCAGTCTTGCCTAGAAGGATTGTGGCCAGACTAAGCAGAGAGACAAAATAAATCACAAAGTGCAGATACATGCTAAGTATCTTCCTCCTTATCCTCTGTACTGTGTTTCACAGAAGAGGCTTCTCTGTGCCTCTTCACTACCTAAGCGGGTATCTTAGCCATAAGCATCAGGTCAGGTATGCTCCCACATTTCCCCATACTGCAACCTGCCAACAGTGTCCAGCTGAATCAGCTCTTCCTCATTAACAGACATGGATTCTGCTGGGAAAGAGTTAACCAACCAGCACAGAAGCCAGCTGTTCATTGCCCAGCTACAGAAAAGGCATTGTATCAGCTCTTCAGAAACAGAAGACACTAACACTAACCATTTGCCCAGAGAACTCCCCAGGAGCCTGAGGAGAGTCACTGGTCCAGCATACCACAAGCACAATGCAGATTAGGTAAGGAGTACACAGGCAGCTGATGAGCACTCTAAGCCTTCTTGGACTACACATTACCCACTCTCAACTCCCCCCCCCCAAATTTTCAGTCTGTTACTACTAGTCACCATTAGTCATTATCTAAAAGTCAGTTATGGGGATTTCCAAGAAAGAGAAAGAGGGGAGTGGAATCAGTAAGGATCACCATTTATAAAGAGCTTTGTTTCCTGAAATAATGTCAGTTCCAAAGTCAAGAAGCTGCTTTAACCAACCAAGGTTGATTAATCCCAGGTTCCTTTGGCACAGAGGAAAAGCAGCCTTGGACAGCAGTGGAATCTTTCAGCATCTATTTCCAAGTCAATGAGAGGCAATCCCCACCACAAAAAAATTACAGCTTGATTTTATGATGCAGATGCCAGTCATGACAAACTTTCCAAAGTGCTTTGCAAAAACTGTGCAAAAAGGGGCAGTTCTGCTAAAGTACCATGTCAGCAACCCACCTAAGTAAATAGTAAGGTGAGTGACTCTGCAGTATAACTGTTATAGACTGGGTCTGTCTGTGATCTCTGAAACTTAAAAAAGCCTTAGGCACAGGGCAATTATAACCTGTTAGAGTAAAAACACTTACTGCCTTAATCTCCCTGTATCACTGATGTCTACATATATTCAGCTTTATTTCCTAACCAAATTCAGCTACTAGTCAGGAGATGCACTTGTTACCACTTTGAAATCTTCAGCATCCCTCCCTGAGTGGCAGATGATCTTTTCTAGGGAACTGCTGTCAGAGAGAAGAGACTTCACTGGGGTTGTGTTCTATTTCTAATAAAAACTGCACCATAGTCAAGCAGCTCTCCAAAAGGTACCAGCTCACCTCTCTGGTTAAAATGAACAGGCATCCTGAGTGCTATTTCTGCCATACATCTGTTACTTACAGGTGAGGCTTTTTGAAGTTCACAAATGTGAACATGAAAAGCAGCAAGACTAAAAAGAATGGGAGAAGAGCTTCCTTTCCTTTGATGTAAGAAGATTAAGTGTGGCAAATAATGACTGTCTCTTAAGAAGGGCAGAAAAAGAGAAAAATGCCTGTGCAGAAGGTACTGAGTTTAAGGAGAGTTAAGTGCAGTGTTAGACCTATTTCCTTGACTGTGATGTTCATTAACCTTCCTCCATGGAGGAAAATATAATGTGTGGGATAGCTGGGGTACAGTCCATTAGAAACAAAAAGGGGAACAATTAGTGGACTCTGACGCTGAGTTACTTACTGCCCATGGGATATGATACCCATGCATGACAGTCCTTGTTTGATGTACACGCCTGGCAAAACCCCACCCTTTATCAGTGAGTTTCCTCTTACAGAACAATACAGACTGACAACTAAAGAAAAAGAAACACCTTCGTTTGCTAAAAAAAAAAGACTCCAGCTATTTGGAGAAATTACACTGAGAGCCATTCATCCTATTAGTCTGTTTTCCCGAGTATGGTTATGTTAACCTAGTTACATCAGTCTAAAATCCAGGGTAAGCAACGCCTAACTGCAACAGTAAAGGCTGGGAAACAAACCAGACCTGGTACTGAAACACTGGTTCCAAACATTTCAGAAACTTGCCAACTGAATTTTCAAAGGTATACGTGTTTTTCCTGGAAGTGCAGACTTTATACTCTAACATGTGAGATGTTCTTTAGGACAGGTAACTGAAATAAACCCAGCTTAAAATGGATTTCGTATACCAAGTCTATACTTTGGTGAGTCGCATATCTGCGTATTACTGAACAGCTCTAACCATGCAGCCTTCTTTTATGGGGCACAGCTTTTGGATGTGCTTTCTTACCTACAGGGGCCAGGGAGGAGTGTGTTCTGCTGTATGGGAGGATATAAGGAGAAAAGGGAGCTAAAAATACTGCTTCCATCAAGAAATGCAACAGCGCTAATTCAGAGCACAGTTAGCCATTTTCTTAGGAGGTCCTTTGACACCTGAGAGAATCAGACCAGACTGAATCCAGTAAATGTAAATCAACTAGGGACACCTCTCTTAAAGTGATAAGGAGACATTCCTTGTTTCTGTATGCAGTTATGAAATACTTCGTATCATGGGAAAGCTGGCCTCCAAAGAAAGGAGATGTCATTAAGGTAATTTGTCTTCAAATACGGACAACTAGAATGCATGTGACAGAAAGGCTTTCCTCTGTCTGTTGGAAGAACTGAATCCAAACTCTAGGAGAGGCCATGTAGGAAATCTGCTCTCTCTGGCTGCAGCTGCCTTTGCAATTAATAACTTATCATGGCCCTTGGGAGTGGGGCAGCTGGAACTCATTGAGCATTTGCCATCACTGTGAAATCAGCAGCACCATGTTGTTGCCTTACCTGGCACTGTATTAGCAGGGATGAAGTCTCTTTCCTCCTGTCCTTTTCCTTTCCCATCTTTTCATCCTGGTCTTTTGCCAGCGGAGATTGAACCCGTGCAGACTGAACCCTGGTCTCGCCCCGCAGCTTGTTCAGATTGCCTTCCAAGAGGCGCCGCTGGACCACACTATGTGGCTGCTGTCTCCATCACAAAGAAAGAGAAATCTCAGCTAAGTATGGAGCTGAGGACAAGGACATGTACTAGCCCAGGAAAACAGATTGTAAATACATAACCTAGCTGATTATCCTGATGAAAGACAGGCTTATCCCAGAAAACTTCCTTTAAATACCAAGATTTTTCCTGTAGCCACTATGGTGACGTTAAAATGTTGGGATATCTGTGACAGGCAGGTCTCTGGGATGCAGTTATTGGAGGAGAAGAACATGCCTGATGCATGCTCTCCCCACACGTATCTGTTCCTTCAGCTAAACATGCACTTGGCAGCCTCATACCTGTTCAGGTACTGCACTACACTACCGGGTGGGTGTGTGCTGACGTCCAGCCAGGCACAGCCACCTTCTAATGTGGGAGGGGATGGGGCACGCAGCATGTGTGTGATGTACATATGGGTAAGAACACAGGACTCCACAAATTTTAGGTGTACAAGCAATTATTTATAGTGAAGCAAGAAGCTTCCCATGCATAGGAAACTAAAACTAGCTTCTAATGTTATTTGGAGTCTGTCTCTGCTTCCCTCCATCAGAAGCGATACTATTTTGACTCCCTTCCTAGTTGGGGGAGCATCTATGAAGCCCTCTGTTGTTCACAGCTAGAAGGGAACACCATCAGCCAGATCAACAGCTGAAGGACCTTTATTCCTATCATCTTATTCAATCTCATGTATCTTGTACTCCTATTTCATTCCTATCTCCTTTCTTCCAGGCAGAAGAAGGGGAGGTGCACCAAAAGGAAAGAAAAATTGTGAAAAACTTCTTGTCCCAACATTGCATACACACAGAGGAAATTGTTGCTTTGGAAAGAAAGCTCCCTTCACCATCAGCTTGATGCTCTGGTTTTTGCCCAATGTGGATCCAGTGCCTCCAATCCCTGCACAGCTACTGAATCAACAATGGGCAGCGTCAGTGGAGTAGGCCCGTTGGAGGTAGCTTTGTCCTTTCTCCATGTACTCAGCCTCATGGCCCTTCTCCAGGAGAGCAGCTGTTCAGAGCTGACAATAGCGTTCTCAGTAACGACTGCCTATGTGAAGAAAGGCGATGAATCTAAAGGGGCTCATGTGCTACAGCGTAAACCGTTGCTTTTGTCTTTCTCAAAAAAAAAAAAAATCTACTTCCAGATGGTGCAGCAGTTTGATGTAGGATCTTATCAATGTGCAGGCCAAACATCTGAACCAGACCAGACCTGCCAATGCGCCAGGCTGTATTAACCCTACAGAGTGTGTGTGCTTCAGACTAGCTTTATGCTTGGTCAGAGGGCTGAGGCCGGGGAAGTGTGTCGATTGCAACTCGAAGCACACTGACTTGTTAGTTTTGCCTAATGGTTGGCTCTTCTGTTGCACTCAGTATTGCTCTTCGCAAGGTGCCAAGTCCCCCATGCCTCTGTTTCCCTGTCACTCGAGCAGCGAGAGTCAGATCATTCACATGCTGCATGAGACACACTGCGGTAGTTGAAAAGGTGAGGTAAAAATATCCCTCTGCTCCTGGTCTTTTCCCAGCCTGCTGTGCAGGCACACAGCACAGCTGGCTGTTGTACTTCACTCCCTAAATACTCTGAGCACAGTGCCCGTTTGGCTGCCAGCTAACATCTGGGCCATGGGAAAAGGGCAGGGAACGGACAGCAGGTCTCCAAATTCCCACCCTCCCTCCTGTCTCCTCTCACAATCTGGCATGCAAAGGACCTTTCCCTCTCCCTGCAACCTTTCCCACAGAAAGAGCAGGCCCTTTGCAGCTGCCACCTCTGTCCCCTTCCTGTCACTCAGGCTGGGAAGAGGCCAAGTGTTGATAAGGACTCACAAGTAGCTGAGCTCTGGGACTGTGGAGGCATCTGATTCAAGAGCAGACTCCTTGGGCTGATGAGAAGCAATGAGATGAAGAGGATGGTGAGGGAGGACCTGAAGAGAGTTGTGGCCAGCAGCTGGAAGGGAGACCCTTCCAGGACTCTTAGAAGGATCAGAGCAGATTCCCAGTTCCATCATGTTCAGGCTCTCCAATGTGAAATCTCAAGGCCTTGTTATGATTAGTGAAGTGGTATGAGCTGGGAATCTTGGGTTCTGGGAGTGGAGAAGTCAGATCTTTGGATCTTCCTGGTACTTTCAGAATGTTTTAGTCAATGCAGCTACTTCTTTGGGGTTTTTGCCATTTAAAAAAAAAAAAAAAAAAAAAAGTGTCATCCTTGTAGTTGTTATAAAGCTGGAAATGTGAGTCCCCACTGAAAAATATAATTTCTCATTGTTGGAGATGTGATGGGCCCATCAGATGCCATATGCTGCTGGATGCATTGCATAAGCTGCACACACAGAATACACAGAAAAGAGTGACAAAAAGCCTGACTTTGTATAAGAAAATCTGTGGTTTATTTAAATGACATGATGCCTTGCTCTAATTTTAGGACATGCAGGGCTGCCACAGCTGAAGTCTCTGGCACTGTCAACGGAGACATGTTCTGGGGAATTAAACTTTCCTCCCAGTGTAAGTGCTATAGGACTCTGGGATATTTTGCACTCTCTCCAAGATGAACCTCTCCAGCACTTCCTGATGTTGCTTTGTTTTCAGCCCTGCATGCCTGTCCTCCAGGAGGGAGCCAGGTCAATTTAGGAAACATAGATGGAGTTTGACACGGGGCTGGAGGAGTGCCTGAAAGCATATTTTGAACTCTAATTTGCAGCCCCCAAAACATCACAGCAATATCACAGTGGCCTGTCAAGTTGCAGGGACTGTTGAATTGCTCTTGGAAATCTAAGGCCTGGTTCTTCTCTTCCTCCAAGGTAAACGAGAAACAGAGGTACTGCAGGTACCACACTGACCCCAGGTATAGCACTGTGCGTGCGAACTTTGCACAGGTGCCACACTTTATTTTGTGCCTTCTAACACCAGAACAAAATTTCCATGGCAGAAAAGATGTTATGTTTTATTCAGTGCTCCCTAGCTCCACGATAAAAATGTTTCAGCCATTCTGTTACGGACCAAACACAAACTATTTAGTAGTTTTCAGTGACCGAACACCATTTGCGTGTGAGGAAGTGTCCTGCCTAGAATGGCTAATTTTACCAGGAGAGCTGCTCGTGGCAAGCAATTTGGACAAGGCCTGTCTTGCTAGAGCACATTTGGGGCTCCAGAGTGCCAGCCTCTGGGGGCCAAGACTGCCACCCATACTGTGCAGGACTCTCGCAGAGGCCTCTGGCTGGCACCACACTTGTCATTTTGGGGCATAGTGTCACAGGAATCGATTCCAAAGCAAAGCAGGTGGACATGTTTCTCTCTGCCTTTGTGGATGGGCTCAGCAAACATGCACTGAAAGACTCAAAAGTGGCTCCTCCCTGTTCTCTGCCAAAAGCTGCACAAGGAAGAGCCCAGGGGTATGTCTGGCTATCCCCTCCTGAGGAGATGTTTCAGCTGCAGTGTGGCAGGGCATGAAGGGCCAATGCTAGCCTGCCTGTGCTGCCAGCCCCCGGGCTCTGGTGTGGCCAGACCTCCTTCCCTGCATGGAGAAGAGGCCCTGTTCCTTGCTAACGTGACACCTACATGACTCCCCTCTTGTACTTCAGACAGCGACCGTGTTCAGGGCCAGAGGGACGCTCAAGACCAGTCCCTGCTGACAGCCATGTGTGCGGCTGCAAAGGACAGGCAGAGCATGAGGCAACAGCTCAGGGTGACTTTGAGGAGCCACCCTTGACCCTGCTGAGCCAGAGACTCTCAGCAGCTGCAGGGAGGGTGGTGGGAGCAGGAGGGGGCGCCAGCAGTGGAACATGGCCCTGACCCCTCATCTGCGCATGGCAGAGCTGCTGCACCCAAAGGTTTTAGCAAGGAGGATAGCTTCCACCCAGGCCCAGTGCCTGGGACCCTGCCTGTCCTGCACACATGTGTCCCTGTGTGCCCCAGCACCTCGCTGCCAGCAGTGGTGGGGCCTGCCACAGCAGTTGGGAAACAACCAGAGGAGATAACACATGCATGAGCATCTGTGGTATTGCTGTGATGGTCTGAGGATATAGAGGGAAGCACAGGCTTCAGGGAGGGGCAAGATCTTTTATGACACTCCCTGGCACAGCTGGAATAAGTGGTTGTGCCCCCATCACTGGCCAGACCCGGGGCCTCTTTTGGGAAAATGGTTTAGACCTCTCCATCCTTGAGCAGTTAAACTCCACAGTGGAGAGAAGTTAGACAGCAAAACTGCCAGAGCAAGGGGGAGATGCGTGCAGTTAAGCCAGCAAGAGATCCTATGGAAAATTGCTCCCAGCCTTGGGAAAGTCCCTTCAGACCACAGACTGCCCAGGCTCCTGGAACAGATCCCTTCCCTGATGCCTCCTGCTCCATGTCTCTACAAGGAGATGCCCACAGGCCTTACTCCCATGCCTCCTCCCCAGAGGTGTCATCCATGGGTGCTGGCCACTGCAGCTGCCTGCACGCCTGGCTAGCCATCCTGCCCTGTGCTAGACCCTCTGGAAATCCAAAGAGTAGGGGGAAAGAGAATAATGGTAAAAGGTGACAAGGTCAAACATAACTCTCAGAGTTTCATGAACTGTGCTTCCCTCCCTGCTTAATCCAGGGAGGAGTCTGCTTTTGAGATGGATCATGCAGGAATACAAGGTAGCTTTCAGAGATATCCCACATGGAAACATGTATGTCAGATGAACATATATATCTGTACTGGGTGAGTGGAAAGTTGGATGCTGGAGACTTCTTCCAGTCCATGTCTGCCTGCCTCTGTGAGTAGTTTGGTCCCTATGGGGATGCATGAGAAGATGGATGCAAAAAAAAAGGGTGATGCATTCCTTCTCCTCACCCTGACCTGCTCCTAGGATGATGCTGAAGGGAAGTTTCGTCTTTGCTGAACCCATGACCCTTTCACAAAGCCTGACAGCAATTCCCAACTGGGATGAAGGCTATTAGGAGAACCCGCTCCCAAAGGGGATCCCGCTGGACTCACCAGATCCTTGGACGTGCCAAGCCTTGTCAAGCCATCCAGGGGCAGCAGGTCAGCAGAGTCCTTGTGCACAAACTGGGTGGCCTGTTTAAGACGCCTCTTCTGTTGCAGAATAGCTTTGTTCCTCAGCTCCACCTCGCACTCCTCTCGCTCCAGGTCAGGAGTACCTTCACTCTGTTTTTCCTCCTGGTCTCCTTGCCCCAGTGGCAGGGGGCAGCTCTTCCTTGTGCTCATGGTGAAAATTCAGACAGAACAGGTCCTTCTTTGTACGGTGGCGTGTTCCCTGAACTCGTTTCCTGGTGTTTGCTCTCCTGAGGCTGACTCAGTCTCTGAGCTCCTTTCCCTTTCCCTTCCCCACAGCTCTCTTTCTCTCCCTTTCTCTGCCTTTCTTCCTGCTCTCTTAGTTATAACTCACCCATTTCTGAAGTGTCTCTGTGCCTTTTTCTCCCTCTGTCCTCTCCACTCCCCCAGTGTCCCTCTGCTCCCCACCTCTTCCTCTCCCTCTCTTCTTCTGTCCTGCCTGCAGCTCTGCCTCCTCCGGTCGGTGGGTCCCTGTTGTAACAGAAAGAGCCCTACGTCAGAAACCAATTTCCATAAATTACAGCAGAGCCGGCAAGATGCTCCAGCTGGAAAAATCCAGCAGCAGAAGGATGGCCCCGCTGTTGTGGGCTGGACTTACCTCCCTTGGGCTGTGTGCGCGCACGCGTGTGTGTGGGGTGTATGTCTGTCTGTGTACGTACACACACGCTGCCTGTTCCCAGACAGCAAATCTCTCAGTGACAGGCTGTGCAGTTCAGTGTCACTGCTGGCAGGGATTTGACGCATCTCAGTGAGTCTGTAAATACTGGCAACAACACGGTTCAGCCCTGGAGGTGATGCAGTGCCTTGGTAAATGGGAGAGAGCATCCGCCTCAAGGCTGCTGGCAGGCATGCCCAGTCTCACTTCTGCAGAGTGTCATGCATTTGCAATAGGCTGCACTGAAGGACTTTACCACGTAGCCTGAACAAAATGCTGAAGGCCTTGTTTCTGCTCCCAGCCAGGGCAAATGTATTGGGCCTGACTCCACCCTCATTTTCACCCCTCTCCATCTAGAGCAATTCCCTGAAGTTGCAGAAGCCTAAAATCACTGGCTTGTTGATACCAGTGGACTTGACTCCCTGTTTACACTAAGAGTGTGCTGACATTGCTGCAGTGTGGGATGTCTGGACCAGGGCAGATATTTCTCTTCTCAGGGGAGAGAGGACGTGGCAGAGCTCACTTCTTCAACTTTCTGCCTCCACGTTATCCTGCTTGAAACTATAAGTTTCAACTTGAACTGAAGCTGCTTTATTTTGATCCCTGTTCGCTGGTGAATGCGCTGCCCCAGTAAGCACCCATTCTGACATCGTGTACAGAGGAGGAAACCAGAGTTTTACTCAGCTGTGAAGCTGAGGACAGCATCACCTTTCTGTAAATATCACCTGGGGGTGAAAGAGCTTTCATGTATGACATAGAAGGAATAGCAACAACAGACTAAAAAATTTACAGCAAAAGGAAGCTTTCTGTTGCTCCTTTTTTTTTTTTTTTTCCAGCTTAGTAGCATGTAACATTCCAACATTACTAATACCAATTATTTCTATGTTCTAGATTGCATATAAAAATATAACACTGAGTTTTCAATGTTAGGAAGTAAATCCAATGGTCCATGTTCAAAGATGAGTCCAGTCAGCCACTGTGAGACCTCAGTGTAGTCACAGAAACTACACAAAATTTGGCCTCAGTGCAAAGCAAACCGTGGTGTTTACCTTCTACTCCCTGCTGATCATCACAGTGTTAGCATTTCTCTTGGGATCTTTGGTCCTCAGATGTTAGAAGAGAGGTTGGTCATTTTTAGAGTCATTCTAAAATTTGAAGAGGTTAAGCTTTTTGTTCCCAATATGCTAACTGCTTTACACAAGGTGTCAATGGTTCCCACAGCACCAATTTGCAGAACCAGATTTGGCAGAAATGGGAGTAGAAATATATTCTAACTGCTTTACACTACAAGGCCAAACTCCAACATCATAATGCAGGCAGAGTCTCATCAAGAGCTCGGCAGAGCTGTTTTCAACTGTCCTTGTCCCTCTGCAAGCCGAATTAAGAGAAGAGTTTAAATAATAGATATTCCTGGGAACACTGTGTTCCTACCGTCTTGTTTTCTTGCGTCTAGGTTGCTATGATTGCTGATTTACATACACTTTGACTTCTTGTGGCCTCATTGAGTATCCTCTCAGTCTTGTTATTGAGTCCTTTAACCATCCCCATAAACCAGTAATGAATCATGCACGTCTGCTCTCACACAGGGCCAAGAGGCCCTTTTTCCATCCTGTTCTTCTTAAACAGAGCCCATTTACTCAGTAGGTTAGATGCTTTCAGGTTTTTTGCAGAATGGATGCTCTTAAAGTTTTTCTAATGGAGAACCAGACCACAGTGCAGCAAATTTAGGTTTATTCCCAGTAGCTATGCCTTTCCCAGTCATCTTTTGTAGGCCCTGGAAACCAGTGTATGACTCACCAACAGCCTGTGTTAGAAAAATAAAGCTGATTTAGATAAAAACATCCATACACAACCCCATACACACTGAGAAATTATTTTCCTTCTTTGATCCAGTCACATACAATAATCATAACCCGTTATACCTCACTATTCTCTACCCTTAATACAGAAATTCTTACAGGATGTGTAACAGTGCTATTCAGACAATGGAAAAACTACTCCACCTCCACAGAAGATAAATGCCTTTCTCCCTGCTCCTGTTATCAGCTTGGCCTTCTAGATCAAGCAGTTATAGATCAGTGAGAGCTCTGGGGCAAAAGATTCCAGCTTCTAACTACAAATCCACAGCACTGTATCTGTATTCATGACTGTTGGTCCCTGGTCTTGGCCCCGTCCACGTCAGAGAAATGCTGAAGTGTTCAGAATATATTTCTGAGGAAAGGCACTCAAAAGCAACATTTCCCTGTAGTCAGTTTGCCCAGTGAAGAAACTGGAGAGGGTCAATATTCCAGCCAGCTCTTCTGTTGTTGAAGAAATTTATGATCAGTACCTGGAGTGGTGAAGGGGAGAAATGGACTCCTTTGCTGAAGTAAGTAACTCCCAGATTAAAGAATATGAGATAAAGTAAAGATTTTACCTCCCTCTGCCAGGAACATTAAGGAGTATCCCAGCTGTTTGAGGAGCTGCTCTGTTGAAGGCTTTCACTGGTTTGACTTTAAATTTCACATGCTGAGTTTCTTTCACCACAGATTTTCTTTGTATCTGACTTCTGGGAAGCTTTACCTAACCTAATCAGTCCTCTTTAAAATATTCTCCTGCTACTTTTGAAACTTCTTGTACTTGTTCCCTTCTTAGAGACTTCTCTTTGGCTTTGAATTTTTCTCTCTTTCAACAATTTGGAAACTATTATTTTGTCCTCTTGTAGAGCCAACACAGTGCAGGTGGGAGGGTGGATTGTAGATAAAGAGATTTACATTTCTCTTGTGTCAAGCTAGACTGTTACAGAGCTCAACAAAAGCCCCCACATAATATAACCAGCCCAGAGGTCGCTTCGACATTACACCACTTTCTAAGGCAGTTTGGTAGAGCAAGCTTCAAGTGGTTGTAAAGTGCCACTGGGTGTAGCAACTATGTCAAGGCCAGGAGATTCTTTATAGTGGCCCAGTGCAGGGTCACTATGAGATGACTTTCTGCTCATCCTCTTGCATTCTCACAGTCTGTGCACAGTCTGTGGATGCACAGATGGTGCAGAGGAGGGACAAGAGGACAAACTCAGGCAAATTATGCATGTTTCTCTCTCCCATTCCATCTCTGACAAAAATTATTTGGAAAAAAAGCTTCCTCTGCTTTGAATTCCCTCCAGTTTGTCTATTTGTATAATAAAATAATTTCCTATTCTTCAAATAATAAGTGACAGGTTACAGTATTTATATCTGTGAATATGTCTGGCAAGATTCCATCAAACAAATGTCATCTCAGATGCACATAACATTTTAGCTCAGCTGCTGGACAGCAAAGTAATGTCAGTCAGAAAGTAGAATAGTTTGTTTAGTTAGGTAATTTAGGGTCAAGTCTCTGTAGCCATCTGCCATAGGGGCTAGATTTATGAAAACACTGTGGCAAACCTGGAACAGTGTTGCCCAATATGAATTCCCCCTCCTGTATAAATATTGTTTGTGATGATTTGTGTCCTGTCTGTATTGATTTCACTGCTTGAGCTACGCTGCATACAAACGGGCCTTTTCTGTTTGGTTAGAATAGTTAGCATTGCCACAGAACAGTTGCTGATCATTCTGCAAACTATTCCAGTTGCAGATCCTCCTGGAAACTGTGCTAGGGCACACGGAAAATAAGAAAGTGATTGGTGACAGCCAACATGACTTCACTAAAGTCAATTTGTGACTGGCTAATTTGGTGGCCTTCTATGACAGGGTTATAGCACTGGTGGGTAAGGGAAGAGCAACTGACATCATCTACCTGGACCTGTGCAAAGCATTTGACACTGTGCCACACAACATCCTTGTCTCTAAATTGGAGACACATGGATTTGATGGATGGACCACTCGGTGGATAAGGAACTGGCTGGATGGTCACACTCAAAGAGTTGTGATCAACGGCTCCATGTCCAAGTGCAGAGCAGTGACGAGTGGCATTCCTCAGGGGTCGGTGTTGGACCAGTGCTGTTTAACATCTTTGTTGGTGACACAGACAGTGGGATCGAGCGCACCCTCAGCAAATTTGCTGATGACACCAAGCTGTGTGGTGCGGTCGACACGCTGGAGGGAAGGGATGTGCCATCCAGAGGGACCTGGACAGGCTGGAGAGGTGGCACCATGCAAACCTCATGGAGTTCAACAAGGCCAAGTGCAAGGTCCTGCACATGGGTCGGGGCAATCCCAAGCACAAATACAGGCTGGGTGATGAGTGGATTGAGAGCAGCCCTGCAGAGAAGGACTTGGTAGTATTAATGGATGGAAAACTGACTATGAGCCAGCAATGTGCGCTCGCAAACCAGAAAGCCAACTGTGTCCTGGACTGCAGAGAAGTGTGGCCAGCAGTCCAAGGGAGGGGATTCTCCCCCTCTATTCTGGTCTTGTGAGACCCTACCTCCAGTGTTGTGTCCAGCTCTGGGGCCCCCAACACAAGAAGGACATGGGCCTGCTCAAGTGGGTCCAGAGGAGGCCACAAAGATCATCAGGGAGCTGGAGCACCTCCCCTGTGAGGACAGGCTGAGAGACTTGGAGTTGTTCAGCCTGGAGAAGAGAAGGCTCTGGGAAGACCTTATAGCAGCCTTCCAGTACTTAAAGGGGGCTACTGGAAAGATGGGAAGGGACCCTTTATCAGGGAGTGTAGGGATAGGATGAGGGGTAACAGTTTTAAACTCAAAGATGGTAGATTTAGATTAGATATAAGGAAGAAATTCTTTATTGTGAGAGTGGTGAGACACTGGCACAGGTTGCCCAGAGAAGCTGTGGCTGCCCCCTCCCTGGCAGTGCTCAAGGCCAGGTTGGATGGGGCTTTGAGCAACCTGGGCTAGTGGACGGTGTCCCTGCCTGTGGGACTAGATGAGCTTTAAGGTCCCTTCCAACCCAAACCATTCTGTGTTTCTATGATTCTGTTATCATGCGGCAGGCAATACAAAATTCCCCCTTCCATTACATGGCTGCATGAATGACACTACATGGCTTTGGCTTTGTTTTCAAAAGGGGAAAGAATATTCACTTTTATTAGAATGCTAATGGACATAGAAATGGCAGCTATCTTATGCTAGAGATTCTCGGTGCTCATGAAGATATTTAAAGTAGAGAATAATTTGTGGAAGGAATATGCTTACTAATAAAAGTGTGCAAGAGTTTGATATGAACGATAGTTGTGTATGTAAGACCAATAACACAGTACTTGGAAATGTGCAGTCTCAAAGGTGTCTCCTCTGTGTGTCTCTGGGTAGTTGCTTTCATTTCACTGTCCTTTCACTTCCTATCCACAGGGAGAACAGTATTTCCATTATCCACTTAGCTTGAGGCTAAGAATGCACTTGTCCCTAACACAGACAATTTTTTGAAAGTCTCTATATCCTGCCATAATAATAATGAAAATTTTACACCATTAAGGCTCCTTTCAGAGGATGTCCTCAAAGATGAATACTCAAACAGTACACCCAGTACTGCTAAGTTGCCTCGAAAAGATTAATTTGGTGCACATATGTGTGGGGTTATTACTAAAAGCACTTACAGAGTCTTGACAGGGTGCTTTGAGTGGCTGTCTATGGGCCTCTGTCAAAATCTTTTTTTTTTTTTTTTGATAAAACAACAACAGAAGCAAAGAAATGAGACAACCACTTATACACTTTTTGCCTGTGCTTAGACAGCTGTAGAATCAGGGCAGCTCTCATATTGCTCAAAATGAAGCCCAGATGTAATCCTCAGAAGGTAAAGGATCTCTCTGTTGACTGTCCTTGCCTTCAATTTCCTTTCCTTTGGGGACAGTTTTAATTTTAGAGTCCTCCAACAGACACTGAGGAAAACTTTCCTATCAGCACTTGCTAGGTGTACTGCGATGTTTCTTGACATGTTTGTAAATGGCTTGCTTTGCATCTTAAAGCAACTGAGAGCAGCCAAATTCTTCATCAGTCAGCAGTATAACTTGTTGAAACCAATTATAATCACTTTAACCAGGTATATTTGTCAGTATACACAGTCTAAGCCATGTGCCTGTAGCACATGTAGCATATTTGTACCTGTAGCTTGTTTCTGCCTGCTGCAATGTGATGCTCTGTGAGCACCTTGACTGGAGCAGTTCTACTGTAGCAGGGCTACCCAGATGCTCCCACTCAGTTCTGGGGGGAGTCAACCACTCTAAAGGGTGTTGCAGCCCACCTATGCTCTCTTGTTCAGGCAGACTTTTATTTAGAAATACAGCAATTCAAGCATCAGTGCTTGCTGGCTAAATCTTTAAAGATATCCTCCTGTTGTGGATGGTTCTTCAGGAACACCACCTGAGTCCTGCTTAGTGAATCAGCACCTTTTCCACATTGTGTTTCCTTCTTGTTGGTAGGTGCAAACACTGGGTTCATCCCATGTAAAACAGTCAAACCCAAGCCCTGAAAACAGGTTTTCACATCTCTCATGCTTTTCTGTGGTACCTGATCATTTTGGCTCAGCCTTAAACCTGAGGTCTGTTGAATCTGTGATGGTCCTTATACAACCTTCTCCTGTTCTTTATTCTCTCAAACAGCCTCAAGTTGCAGCAGGGGAGATTTATATTGGATATTAGGAAAAAATCTCTTCACCGAAAGGGTTATCAAACATTGGAACAGGCTGCCCAGGGAAGTGGTTGAGTCACTATTCCTGGAAGTATTGCAAAGACATGTAGACATGGTGCTTAGGGGCATGGTTTAGTGGTGGACTTGGCAGTGTTAGGTTTACAATTGGACTTGACGATCTTAAAGGTCTTTTCCAACCTAAACAGTTTTATGAATCTATGATTCTGTGTCTTCTGATCCCTGTCTCCATTTGGCTCTTTGAGTCACCTTCTTCTCATCAAGGTCTTCCCTCCTATCATCCACTCCCTGATGCCTAGTAGGAGTCCCTGGGACACAAGAGAGCTCATGTTCCCATGCTCAGCTGATGGCAGTCATGAAGAGAAAGTTCCAAAAGAAGTCTCCACACACTCCAGCAAGTCTGTGCTGGAGCACATTCTGTACTGAACAAATATTTCAGGTTTTAGTTGCCAACTATGTCTCTGCTAAGGATGTTAAATACATCTTTAAAATAATGTTTGTAAGAGCCAAAAATCGGAAAGTTTTCATTCAGCTCATAAAAAGGGATACATCAAAGCCAAGAAGGACACCCTGACAAACTCCCTCCACAGCAGAGAGGCCTTAGGTCTTTTCAACAAAAGGTTTGCTATAAAATGTTTTTTTCTTAAGCTGGACAAAATATTCTTGTGCTGTCATTTATAGAAGCAATTGGGCTGTTCAAACTGAATTCTGTGTTTCTTGCCCCTTCTCTCCCCTGTAGGACAAGAATAACTCCACCTGAGACTGATATCCAGCATGGATATTTTCTGCTCAAACAATTCAGGATTTTATGATGCAATCACCAGCACAGTAGTACTGCTAGTACAGAAGCAGCTTTATCTACACAATGCACATACAGTGACAGGAAGACAGAGGGACGTGTTATCACCCCAAGGATTTGATGGACAGCAATGATGGTTTAACAATGTCATTTTATTTTAAATTATAAATACTGGGTTCCTTTGGTTTCTTAGCCTTTACGCTGCATTCATACACTGTATCACCCAGTTGTTCTTTGCATTCTTGATGTCTAGGCTTTGGCATGATTTGAGTGACAACTGAGATTATCTCATGATCTCCTGAATCCAGCAACCAAGATTTTAATAAAAATAGCAAAAAAAAATCAAAACTGAGATTCAGCTATGGGAAACGGCAAAACAGCTCTTTGTAGTAGGGCAGTCCCATGGGTATGCATAGCAGAGTGCAGACTGTCAAGCACTGACTAGCTACAGGGTGGAGCTTCTGAGGTCAGACCATTCTGTGGCATTGATATTATTATTTGCAAATACTTGGAAAAGCATATTGATGTTGAAAGCATCTTCAGTGATCACACAAGCTGCAAGCGATGCACTTATGGTGTCAGTTCTGCTGCATTCCTGACCTTTCTCCCCCTCCTATCATTGGATGCTAAATACATCAAACACTGTTAGTTGTCCAAAATTTTAAGGATACATTGTAATTTGAATTCATAAAGGAATGACAAGTGTCCCAAGTGGCCTTTGAAGCAGAAAGAGAGTGATTGAGATGTGTAGAAAATGAGAGGAGTGGCTGAGAGGGAGTGGGTGAAGGCCTACAAGAAGCAAGTGTATGATGTCCACCAAAATTATGGTGGGGTGGGGGTTTTGGAGGCTGGGGATCATCCTGTTCTGCATGTAAAGGCTTGGGCTCGTGGAGAGAAATGTAGAGATACCTGCTTTCCTGGGAGGCTACTTCTGACAGAAACTTTGCAAACATGAAAGCCCTATTCAGGGGACTGGCAGGACTATTGATGGCCTGACACATGGAGCACCATGATTTCTCCCAGCATCCAAGTCCTAACCTGTAACGTGCTGTCCTGGTTTCGGCTGGGAGAGAGTTAATTTTCTTCTGTAGCTGGTACAGTGTTGTGTTTTGGATTTAGTAGGAGAATAATGTTGATAACATACAGATGTTTTCACTTGTTGCTAAGTAGTGTTTAGAGTAAGTCAAGGAATTTTCAGCTTCTCATGCCCTGCCAGCAAGAAGGCTGAAGGGGCACAAGAATTTGGGAGAGCACACAGACAGGACAGCTAGCCCAAACTGGCTATACATGCCCAGTATATAAACTGGGGGGAGTTGGCTGGGTGGGGTGGATCGCTGCTCAGGGACTGGCACCCGGCCAGCGGATGGTGAGCAATTGCACTGTGCATCACTTGTCTTTCTCGGGTTTTATTTCACTTTTTTTTGGTATTTTCTTTTTCATTATTTTTTTTTTCAATTATTAAACTATTCTTATCTCAACCCATGAGCTTTACTTGTTTCCGATTCTCAAGTGAGCAAGCGGCTGCACGGTGTTTAGTTGCTGGCTGGGGATAAACCATGAGACATGCCCCTTGTCAAGAGATGAAGAAGTAGAAGTGAAGACAGATGCTGCATATGGAGCAAAGATACAACAGGGTGTGGTCATGGGGAACCTGAGAAAGAGAGAGAACCGAGAGTGTCTAAACGGAGAGACAGCAAGTAGCACAGATTACATATGGGCACTTTCAGCCCTCAAGAAGTAACCCTAAGATGATGACAGAGCTCTTGACAACCCATATTCTTATTAAAGTTTCATGTACTGTTGAGTTAACAATGCCTGAAGCAATTCCTCCTCTAGGTATCTCTTCATGTGTAAGAACAGCTAAGCAGGCAAAAATTAACTGCCCCAAACAAAAATTTTTCTAAAGTAAAGCTTAAAGTGGAAAATGCTGCAAGACCCCAAATTGAGTGCTTCAGGGCTTATACATGCTTTATCCAGAATAGAAATTGCAGTTGGAATTTCATACTGTACCATGATTCAAAATCACTCTGAGCATAGACAAAAATGTAATCTCAGAATTCAGAATAAAAAAAATGTAAGCAATCTAAACCTGTTACTCCGTGAGAAAAGCATAGAGTTGAAATGGGATGTTCTGGTCTGTTGTGCAATGATACTATCCAAAACTTTGCCTTTATTAAAATTTACATGAAAATATATCAAATGGGAAAGAATACAGTACAGCAAGAAAAGATACCATATTGGTAGTGAGAAAAAAAATTTTCTGTAGAAAATGTCAGGACTATTAAGAGATTTCTCTGAAGAGGGTTTTTTTGTCCTGTTAGAAAATTGGTCTATCCATTTTTCAAACAGTCCTGGTACTAATGAACTGTTTGTAACCACAGATGAGTATTAAAAAAACTTACCTTCTACAAGTTACATTACTAAATAAACAACAACCTCCTACCCGTCCATCAGAAGGTAATAGAGACCAACAGCAGGGAGCATAAGCCATCCCTGTCTGTCTGTAGTTTAATAATAATTTGTGCCGACTGTTTTGCTTGACTTTCTTAAATAATGCCATTAAATGTTTCTGTTTTAAAATAAGGTACATCCAAAAAAAGGAAGCAAATGTGGAGGATAAATAATTCTGATGATATATCTTCTATGCAAACAGTTTACCAGTGTGCTCTGTATAATGACTTCCCACAGATTTTGAGCTGTGGAATAGAATCCACTTTGCATAATCTTTTGCCTGTATTGGTAAACTGTGTATCAGGATAGTTATCATCTTAATTTTTCCAAGAAAAGTTGTAACTGAAACTCAAGGACAAATGTGTCATTTGAACTGCATCAGCAATTCAGATTCATGGCCTTATGTTCTAAAACTCTGCTTGTATCAAAGCAAGAAACCAGTCTGAGATGACTATTGAAGCAGGACACTTTCTTCTTAATCTCAGGCAGCTAATATTTGTTATACCCTGAGTTTCTTTTTATCCAGTTGTAGCTCACCTCTGCTGGAAAAAGGGGAGCAGGGAGGGAGGCTATTTCTGTGCAGGAACAAGCCCACATTTTTCAAGCCTGTCATTTTGATCTCTGAATCCATAGTGCATTTTAAAGAGGAAGCCAGGTATTTTACTAAAAAAGAAATTTCCACCTTTGTTTAGAGCTAGACTGCCCTCTGGTAGAAATGAAGGCCTGACACCCTCACAAAAAGATTGCTGGGTTGTAAAACAGGGTCTCATTCTTCCATATGGGGAAGGGCTTGATTTCTTCCTCCAGCAGCCAAGTTGCAAAAGCAAAAACGTGGCAATCATCTTTACTCACCTCATGTCAGGAGACATCCAGTCCCTTTCAGCTGACAAAAAGGGGTAGGAGGAACCCCACTCAACTGGTGAAGGGGGAATTACATTCCCTTTTGCATCTTTTGCACTTCTTGCCAGGTATAGAGCAGAACTTTCAGAGGACCGGAGCATCCACAGCTCCTTGTAGCTTTGAGTGTCCCAAATCCTTTGAAAATTGTATCTTAAATTAATGTTTTCTTTCACTAGCTAGAAGGTGTTAAACAGCATGCTCTGTTATCAGAACTCAAGGACAGCCTTGGGATACTCCTGCACATTACTCAGAGAAGACCTGGAGGAGTGTGAAAGGGTGTGAAGAACTGTGCCTACCTGCTCTTGAGCTACAACAGGTTCATGAGAAGACAAGAAGTATAGCTCTGCTTTTAGTGAAGGAGGATGGACAGAGGTATCCCACCATCTTCCAAGATCACATCTCTACACTATAATCCAAATACTGAGTCTGCAGAGGGACAGGTGATACCTGCATTCTCCCTCTGTATACATTTCCTCTGTTCTGAGCCTACTTCAGTGCTCTGCTTGCAAACATACAACTCCTCAGTTCTTTGCCTGGTTACAACTCCTCATGCTACACAGACCTCTTGTTTCCTGTGAACTGCTAACTTGGCACTGCCCTGACACCCCTATTCTAAATGCCTGAAGTAAGATCTTTGTTCATAAAGTCTTAACCATGTTCCCCATTCTTCCTTACAAAAATACTTCTTTTTCCCTCCCACTGTCATGTGGCAGTCAAGCCTTTTACCTGTTACAAGCATAGATCTCTTCAGAGAGACCCTCTTTATGATAACACTGTCAAACCGCTTCATTGCTGTCACTTGCTGAGCAAGTGTGACTTAATATGTCCCAACTCATTCCCAAGCCAGACTAAAGCTTGAAGTGAGCCCCCCAGGTCAGCAGTAAGGATGGAGGTATGTGGTGGAGCTACTGCAGGGAGGACATCAGAATTCTTTTGGCTGGGGCTGGTTATAAGCCCTACACCTCAGCCTGCTCACAAGCAGGAAAAGGGGGTAGATGGTCCTGTACAATATCCAGGAACCTCTGATTTAAAAATGTACAATTACTCACGAAAAAGGTTTGCAGAGGAAGACACTGGCAAAAAGCATGGCTTTCTCCTATGGAAATGCTGCTTCTGTTGTACTGTTCCCCAAGAGCTGTGCTGGTTTAAAACAGAGGCATAACAGGAGCACGTCTTCTGGGGGAGGTTGTCAATAATCTTTATTACAGAATCACAGAATCATCTAGGTTGGAAAAGACCTTGAAGATCATCCAGTCCAACCATTAACCTAACATTGACAGTTCCCATCTACACCATATCCCTCAGCACTATGTTGACTCTACTCTTGAACACCTCCAGGGATGGGGACTCCACCACCTCCCTGGGCAGCCCATTCCAATACCTAACAACCCCTTCTGTAAAGAAATACTTCCTAATATCCAGTCTAAACCTTCCCCGGCGCAACTTGAGGCCATTCCCTCTTGTCCTATCACTTGTTACTTGGTTAAAGAGACTCATCCCCAGCTCTCTGCAACGGCCTTTCAGGGAGTTGTAGAGGGTGATGAGGTCTCCCCTCAGCCTCCTCTTCTCCAGACTAAACAACCCCAGTTCCCTCAGCCACTCCTTATAAGACCTGTCCTCCAGACCCTTCACCAGCTTCATTGCCCTTCTCTGGACACGCTCGAGTCATTCAATGTCGTTTTTGTAGTGAGGGGCCCAAAACTGAACACAGGAATCGAGGTGCGGCCTCACCAGTGCCGAGTACAGGGGTAAGATCCCTTCCCTGTCCCTGCTGGCCACGCTATTTCTGATACAAGCCAGGATGCCACTGGCCTTCTTGGCCACCTGGGCACACTGCTGGCTCCTGTTCAGCCGGCTATTATTATTGGATGATGCTGCTGTGTAACTTGTTCTGTCTGTGCCAAGAGCTGGGGGTGAACTTTCTATCCCATGACACAATTACCTGTATGCTCCCACCTGTCTGAGTCCCCTGTATACAGTGCCCCAAATTCCATAAACTTCAGTGTATGTTCAACTCCTATACAGGGTGCTCTTGCTGTGCCTTATTGCAGTGCCCTATTGTCTTCTGCTTTGTGTCTAGTGTGATCCCCTACCATTTTTTCATCAGCTCCTGGCAGAATGCAACTATTCTTCCTCAAGGTAAGTCTCCATGCTGTCTCCTGATAATGGGGATGAGGACTGGGGCAAGACCATGCCCAGTAGTCCTTCAGTGCAAGTTCAAGTGGGCTGAACTGAACACAATGTGATTGCAGGGTGGTTCTTGCTGTTTGGAGGCTATAGCTGTCCAAAGAGAAAGACAGTTCAGTTTTCTGTTCTTGGACAGGTGTGCTTCTCTGTCTTTCTTTGACTCAGCTAATTCCTGCAGAGCAGAGGCTGACAGCGATGTCAGTGCTCAGCTCTGAGCACTAAATGTATGCTTTTGCATAATGGAGAGGATGGTGGCCTTAGGCTCAAGAAGTTGTCTACTACACATCCAAGCTGACTGCAGAAGAATTTCTGTCCTGCTCAATCAAGTCTCTGCCCCTATACCTCAAGTTCAACAACTGGCTCCCCATGGTCCAAAATAATGCTTTTGTTTCTCACACAGTGTTTTACTTCTGCCTGGCAGCTCCATCATCATGTTGTTCTAGCCTTTGGTTCGTGACAAATCTTTTCAAAACATAATACTCCTACCCTGCAGCCCCTCTTCCACTGCTCCCACCATGACCTCACTGCGTATGTCTCCAGCACTTGCCCGAGAGTACAAAGTGCTTGAGTTCCAGCTGTCTTACTTATCTGTCACTTCACTCCTGAGCAATGGCACCCGTGAACAGTCCAGTTGCTCAAATATAGGATACCTGAGCAATAACCTCCAGCAACAAACTCTGCCAATTTAATCTGACATCCTCCAAACAGCTGCTTTGCTGAGCGATTAGAAGCGCAGCTCCCTGCTTCTCTGCCTTATGTTTATCTGCTTTCCAACACCTGATCACGTTTAATCTTGCGGATCTTCTGTGGGCTAGGCCTGGGATATTAAGAGCACGTGTCCTTCTCCCTCTGTGACAACAGATGTGAAACTCCTTACAGCTAAAGATGCAAATATCCATGACTTCCACACTCAAACAACTTATCTTCATAGTAGTTTACGTGCTGCAACAACCAATTCCCATAAATAGTGACATATAAATACCAGCAGGGAAAGAACAGGAGGAGAATCCAAAACTAACAATTTTCAACAAGCTGGCTGCAGTCACTCAAACACTGGTGTGATGACTTTATAGCTTTTTGTACAACTTTACAGTGGTGAATGTAACAGGATGAAATTAAGGAAAGGCAGAATATCAGGCAAACACAGATAAAGAGAAATAAGGTAGTCTTCCGGAGGCTTGTAATGAAATCCTCACTAAGAGAAACTTTGAATTATGTTGAGCAAAACACTGGGAAATCTGCTGTGGGAGCAGTAAGTAGGTAGGACTGCTTAAAGTTATTTTTTCTGTTGTTCCTTCCACCTTTTTTGATATAACTGCCTTCTAGCAGAGTTCTCACTGGAATACTTAGCAGGAGGGGAAACTAGTCTTTGACACTACTATGTTCACAGTATAGTGTGAGGTGGCCATCAAAGCACCTCAGATGACTGGGACAGCAAGGGATCACCTGTCTAGAATTAACAACATCCCATCATGCCAAGGACAAGAGGATTTCATAATTCACTGGAGACATGATCCTCAGTTAGCTGGCTCCTGGATGTCAGTTGTGTACATGCATCCTCTCAGGAGCAAGAAGTGAGGTGAAAGGGAGAGAGGATGTCTTGAGAAACCCAAGTAGAGTGTTGACAGCTGTGTAACACATACTAGCAGAAAGCATGCCACAAACCACAGAGTGAGCCTCTTCTGCAGCCTCATGACCACAGTCTTGCCTTCTGTCTGCATCTCTTCTTCCCCCTGGGCCTAAATCTAGATTTATGGCTTTCCCCTCAGCTCTCCTTGCTGAAGACAGATGTGCTGTGTAGCTTTGATCAGTTTTCACAGCAGTCTGATACAATTCCCTGATCAAAGAATGATTATTTCAATCCAGGCTGGAGGAACATGAACTCCTTACTAGAGAACATTTGCAGAGAAGGAATCAAGACCTCCTGCCCTCACAGGCAGTATTGGCAAATCAATCCTAAACAAAATATACCCTTAAGAGGCTACTGGCACACAATAGTTCTTAGTCCTAAAGCTTTCTGAAGCCCTTTCTTATTTCCCGTTTAAAGGCAAACAAACCCTGACACTCAATCAGAAGTGATGGAACTTCAACTTCTAATCACTGTCAAAAATCTGCTCTGAAATTCACATGGCAGCCTGGTAAAACATTTTCTCTGGTGGCCCCAAGCTGAGCAGTCATTTGTGCTAGGCAGACAGAAATGCAGATCAGGGAGTCCAGTAACCCTCCCCAGAAAAGCTGAAATAATAATCATCAACACAAAGTGCTTGAAACATCTTCCGAGAGCAAATGACCTTTAACAAGCACCCAAGAGAACGGCCATTCTGAAAACCACACACATCTCAGTCTAGTTTTGTGTTTCTAGGGGAAGGCAGAAATACAGATTTTTTTTTGAGTGAGACTTGTTTTGCATTTACAAAATAAAGAAACTAGCCTGCTGGGGGTATTCTGATGTTTTACACTAATTTATTATGTTTCTGACTTGTGAAGTCAGCATTTACCCATGAACAGAAGGAAAAAATATATTATTTGAAGAGGGGTTCAGTAACAACCAAGCCAAGATGGCCTGAGGAATACTGAAAAAGTCCTAATGATCACTTACTCAGGGATCACTGAAAACACACATTAGACAAGCAAAAATTGGTTGTTCATGCTATGGCCCAGCCTGAGCATGCTGCCAAAAGTGAAAGCAGTAAAGACTATACTCAGCTGTGTTCCCACAGAAGCTTTATTGAGTATGTAGATACATGAGCCATCAGTTGTCTGTAAGCAGAAGGATCAGGTCTTTTCCATGGCAATTTCCTCTTTTGATACGAGTTTTAGAGAATTGGGATGAGCTGTCCTATTGCACCAAGAGAAACATACCTTGTGTTTCCAGAGGTCACTTTCTGGTGGAAATATCAGCATTTGCTTTATAGGTTCTTTTTTACATTTTCAACTGTGTATTGTAATGAGGACAGCTTTAACCATTGAACAGAAGTCCATCTTACTGCAATAGTGACTCTACCTAGGCTTCTAGGTACATAACAATAGGACTCTGGAATCAGAAGAGCTATACAGCTTGATCCAAGGTCTTCTCCACTCCACCCTGGGAAAAGGAAGCCAAATCAAGATTTTATGCTGCAGTAACCTGTTTCAGTTTGACTTGAGTCACATATAGGTGATTTTTCAGGTCTTTGCCCCAGCAGCCTTCAGAACAGCCTAGACCAATGTGTTTCTGAAGTCAAAGAAGAAAAAGAAGTATTTTGGCCTCTCATCTAGGGTAAAATACAGAAGACATGGAACATATGGACAATATTAGTCAAACCCTTTACCAGCTCAAATATTCCCATAATCCTACAAGAATAAAATTATTATTATAATTAAGGGCTAATTTAAGGAATGTACAATATTTACAGCCATTAAAACTACACAGAGGATACTAAGTAATAGGAGAACAAAGTAAAGGGAAGTAAGGACAGAGCTAGGAGGAGGTTCCCAGACTCCTTCCTATTGTACATAACTGAGGAGTACATCCATTTCCTCTGATGCCTTAAGTAGCAAATGCCATTCAGGGCCTACCTAGATGTTCTCTTGATAACCTCTCTTCAGGAACTCATCTTTAGCACAAGGTTAGAGATTCTATCTTGTTCCACATAAAGTCTATTGTAGCTTAAAAACAGAACTTATAGCAGCCAATGGGCCTGTCTCCCAGCTTAGCAGGAGTCAATAATGCCCTCTGTTCCCATGGATGTGGGAATTAGTCACAAGCAGACAGTCGTCTTGGACTATGTGACCAGATCTCAGAAGAGTAGAGTGCTTTCTGTAATATCAGAACAAGGCAAATTCATTCCTCAGGCCAGTTTACTTCAGTTCAGGTATGAGCTGAGACCAACTAATGTCCGTTCCTAAGTTTTCATCCTCAAGACCAGGAAAGCTGATATCTAGAAGGATTTTGCTCAGACTGTCATTCATTGTGTCCAGGATAAGGCCCTCCATGAGAGATCGGTTTTCAGTAAAACCAGAGGATGGCAGTTCAACAGACGATTGCTTAGTAGACTCATGAACAAAAGCTGGAGAGCTTGTGAGGGGGGCATGCACCATGTCACTGGATTCTGTATTGAGCAGTTCCCGAGGGGACTCAAAGAGGGGATTTTTAAGGGGTGTGCTGTTAAAACCCAGCAAGTCCTGGTTCTCCCGGAGGGGCGTGAACGGCAGCTGAAGGGTTCTCACTGGACTGAAGTCCAGCTCGTGACTTCCCTTTGCTAAGGGTGCAGACTTCCAGGGGTCAAGGCCCCCTAATGGCGGGCTGGTAGTTGCTGAGACTTTGCTGGGAGTGGAAGAAACTGGTAATTTGCTGAACATCTCCTTGACTGGGGTTTTAAAGGGCCCCTCTTCACCCTGCGAGCAGTTGAGCTGTGATACATTCTCAAGAGGCTGCCCTTCCTGCAGGAAGGGGCGGTCTGCCCCTAACCGAAAAGGGTCAAAGCCGTTGCTTTCTGGCAGAACAAGGACAGGCTCTTCTGAGCAAGGCAGTGCTAGGCGTTGTTTCCTTCTGGATCTGCCTATTTCCCGCCTTTCCCTCCTCTTTATAACTAACGTGTCAGGAACACCCTTAGGTGGTGACTTCAGGATGGTGAATTGTTTCTTCTCCTTTGTGGATGCGACTGGGAGGAACAAGCCTGGCTCTTCCTTTACCATTAGGGTTGAGGCAAATGGGGTCAGCCAGTCATCCAGCTGAGAGCTTTCTTCCTCCTTTATACAGACACTCTCAGGGAAAGAAGCTGATTCCTCACCAGGCTGGGAGCTGCTCTCCTTTAGGGAATGGGTTGAGGAAAATAAACCTTCATCACATTGACTCTCCTCCTTGACAGTGGCCATGGGTAAAGAGGATGATTCTTCTGCAGAGAGTGACATCTACAAAGAAACACAAGTGACATGTCATCAGCAAGCAAGCATTTAACCTACCCAATATCCAAAGGACAGTGGAAGGAAGAAAAGACTGGCACTTAAGGACGGCAGAACAGGTAAGAGGAGGATTTTCAGAAAGCAGTAACTGTAACAACAGTCAGAGATTGATCTCTGCGTGAAGTTGATACAAAGGAGCCTGAAGATCACATCGGAAGGATTTTAGCTACATGACTGAAAGTCATGCCCTTCAGAGCACTTCTGCTGTAAGGAACTTCTAGGAGTACAGGCAGAAGGAGAGCTGAATATTTCTGGAAAAGTGTAATCCCTTTGATTCTTCCTTACACTACCTACATGTGAAATAACAAAGTGAATGAGGACAGATTTCCCAGAAACCAAGGAAAAAGAGAAAAATTGAGGTTATCAAACGAAAAAGAGCACAGGGAAAAGATAAATCACATCAGGAGAGAACATAAAGCAGCAGGCACACAAAGGAAAATAGGATTATGGTTAGACAGGATGGAAGAAGTTAAAGCTTTACAATGTCTAAGCATCCAAGAGCAGTCAGTGAGATGCCAGGAGAATGACCTGTTTAATAGCTGTTTTGCTTGAGCCCAGAATAACTGGGAACTCCACAGAATTAGCAGACAGCAGGTACTGAAAACCTCTGGGAAGAGACTACATGCAAATAAATGCCTTTCAAAAGAAGTTCCCTATGTTACGTGTCTCTTCAGAGCTATCAAAAATCTGAACGTTTTAGAGGCAGAACAAAGTCATTTCTCCCATTTCTTCATGTCCAAGCAATAGGGAAAAATTGTCTTGACCAAATCATAGGGCCCTCTCCTCTAGTGAATTACAGTAACATCCTTAGAGCAAGTCAGCTAGCAGGTAATAGTCACCCTAGAGACAGAAAAGGACAGCAAGGATTGTCACTGGCTAGTTCCTTAATATGAGCTTAGAGTTTTAGAGCACCTAATAAAGATGCATGAAGGAACCATATGAAGAACAGTGTCCATAGAAGGCAAGAGCTATAGAAAAGAAAAGACACAACCAAACAAAAATCCCCAAACGAAAACACCACCCACTCCCTCCCCCAAAAGAACGAAAAAAAAAAAAAAAAAAGACCCTCAGAAAACAAGAAACAAGAATCCAACCTTTGGAGCAATGCGCACACGCTTATTGCTCCGGAAAGTCTCTGAGCTGCTGAGGGATGCTCCCTGTGCCATGGATAGGGGAACCTTCATAGAAGGCTGCAAGACAAGAGGCTGACTCAAAGGAAACTGGATCGGAACCAGGTAGGAGTTGATGCGAGGAAGCAAAGGCTTCATCTTTCGGCCTGGAAGGGAAAAGAATGGACTTGCTAGCCTCTTACCCTTCCTCTACTACCTCTTGAAACCCAGCCATGTGCTAGGAAGTCCCTTCTAAACACCCCAAAATAAACATCCGATCAGAGATAGGCTCACTTGTCTTCGCTGCTAATTTTGAGGATACAAATCCTAAGCCAGAAGGCCTGATGAACAAGAAAAATAGTTCTTCATACAGATCTTAGCCCTCAGGATGGGGCAAGCTCTGCTCTCACTCCATTTGAGTACCCAGTCCCCTCCATCTCCCCATCACATCCTCTCTGACACAACAATACTGCCTTCGCCTCCAAACCTGACAGTAGGAAGCTTAAAAGCTGGCAAACAATTTCCACTTTTATTCCTAAGGAATCTGAGAGGGCCCCAGGTTTATGGGACTGATTTTCTTTGGCCCAGGCTGATGTAGACACTCACGTGCATTTTGAGGTTCAGTTTTGCTGCTGCTGTTGCTTCCCATGTTCTTCTGGGTATCTGGAGGATATCTCTTCTGCTGCTGCAGTCATTGTGAAATAAGAGAGAAGGAGGAAAGAAAGAGATTTAAAGAGAAGAATCCATCTTTAGTCTGCTGCCTCACTCAGAACTGCTAATCCAGAAGCCTGTGCTGTGCTAATACAGAGAGAGCAGCAGTTAGCACTCAGCACTCACACCAGCTCTATCACTGTGCCACTTGTTGTTTTGCAGCCATGCCATCTCAAAGCCAGCTGCCAACCAAAAGCTGCGTAGAAAGAGATGGCATGACAGAGCTGCTCCAGCTGCGGACTCTACTGCAGAAGTGACCTGGTTTCAGTGTCCTCAGTGCCTGAGGAAAGGTGAATAGGATAGCTTTATTGTATACTGGATCTCTATACAAACCATAGACCAGATATGTTCAAGTGGAATAGCAGAGGCAACAGAAGAATCAGAAGTCTAAGCAGATGGAAAGAAGGCCAGAGCTGCAGTTGTGACAGAAAAGTGTTTGACTGGCTGCTTGCAAATCTGTCCTTGTTAAAACTGCTGAATGCAAGAGAGACAGCAAACAGGTTCATCCTTCTGAGAGTCGCAATGCAGCTGGGTTCCAAAATGGAAAAGGAGCACAGGGAGATCTTATTCTCTCTGGATCTGAGCCCCAGAACAGATCGGGACTGCTGCCACGGAGATGAGGATTTTACCAGAAATCTGTGCCTGGGCTTGTTCTCTGAAGCCTGCTGGTGCCCATTGCAGCCTACTTCGGCAGCAGACTTCTAGTTGCTCAAAGCTGTACAGCTCTACCAGCTGTAGAGAGATATCATCTGAAGGCAATTAATCCCTGGCTCAAATCCTTTCCCCAGAAAGAGTGCGCATGGAGCTGTATGACTAGGTGCAGCAGTGACCTAGTCCCCCTCCCTGAGCCTCTTCTCCTTTCCTTCAGTGACTGGCAAGAGGAGAATGGAAGCCCAAGCCCCAGGCCGGAGGATAAGTCTTACTGATTCAAAGTGCTCAGGCGATGTTGGTGACCCCAAGTCCAGTGGCTGGTGGCAGCAAGGCATTGAGAGAGAGAAAAATAAGATGAAGTTATCAACCAAAAGGGGAACAAACTTGTAAAGTCTGAGCAAACAAGTCAATCTGCCCACCCACTGCAGAAAACACAGAATAGTCTAAACAACCTATACCAGGCTCACAAGATCTGTTTCTCCCACAAAAAGGTACTTCTGAAAATACCTAGCTGGGATAGGGCAATTGGATCCTATGACTGTCTAATCAAACAGCATAACAACTCCTGCTTGACTTCAGTGGAAAACTTCTCACTAGGAATTCGGAAATTCCTAGTGAGAAGGAAAGAAGTTGAACAAACTCGCTATTACATTTGGCACACCACCTGAAGAATAAACACATCCCACAGAAGCTCCAGTTCATATGCACAGCCACAGCACCTTCTCTTTCAAATACAGAGCTTGTCTACTTGTCAAGAGAAGTGTCTGAATCCAGCTTCTACAAAAAGGCTGATGTCAAAGCAGCTTAAATTTCCTGTTAAAATAAGGTGCATCTGGCTAGTGTGGCATTTAGGAACTGGATAGCCTGTCCCATTTTCTTTGCATGAGGCACTCACCTTAAATACCTGGTCCAATGTTAGGCAACGGTTTGCATCAGGGTGAATAGTCCAGAATGAGATTTTACCATTAGCAGATGTCTCACGGACAAACATATCATGAAGAGACAGGTTATGCCGGATGGAGTTCTGCAGAGAAAGGAGTGAAGGGGAGGTTGAAAAGTAGTGTTGTTTTCAGCACAGCAATGCCTACCTCAGACATGACTGCCCTGACAGAGGGGTTACATTCCAAAGTGTAGACAACATGGACCTTCATATTGACTGCATACTCAGCCAACCCTGTCATCAGTCTCTTATTCTATTTACTCTTGAAATCCCTATTCTTACTCCAGTGAATATATACTGTCATCTTCCCGAAGTAGAATCCGAAAAGGGGTACAAGAAGTGGGACAAGAAACATCTGGAATGAGAGGGTATTTGGGGTGTGGTTCTTAAATTAATTTCCATCTTGCTCTGCAGGCTGGGGAACAACTTTTCATTGTCATCCAGAAGGCTTATAATTTCACCCCGTGGCCCCCAGCAACTTGAGGGCCTGCTTGTTACCTTCCAACCTGGCTTAGCCACATGCTTAAAATACGGGAAATGATCCTCAATCCAGGTATAGATGTCCTTTAGAGTCATACGCTTCTTCTCAGTGCTGTTGATGGCAAACTGGATCATGGCCATGTAGGAGTAAGGAGGTCGTTCTGATACTGAATCCTGCCATGAGGAGGAGGCGGCAGTGGTAGAAATAGCAGCAGCAGCAGAATCTTCTTCAGTCTGAGAGACAGAAGGAATGATACATGAGTGCTCAAAGTTGACAAAAAGAGCCACGGAACATCCCTGGATCCTCCAGGTTCTGCTACTCAGGTCAGTAAATGCCAAACCCAGGTTACTTAGAGATAGTGATGTCTAGTTCTTGCAGGTCTTCTGATCCACATGGATTACTTCCCTACCAAAAGTTTTAGCACATGCTCTGTTGTCTTCTCCTACTTACCTTGATTGTTTCCTGCAGAGGCATCTGGTTCTCTTTTTCCGTGTCTTGCTTCACAGAACAGGGACTTAGCCCATCAGATCTCATCTTCCCCAGCCACTGGATGTTAGTTAGACTATTGTCCAACACAGAGCTCATTGTCTCGCCACTGCCTGTTGGGATAACAAGCCCATAGCTCTGCTTACTCACAAGTAACCCTCTTCCCCCCTCATCTCGAGTGCCAGAACAAAGGCACTAGTCACACTTCTAAAAGAGGTGTCCCTGTCTCAAGATAGGGGCAAGGTGGTATTGCAATGCTAATGTTTCTTGTGGAAGGAATTCAACCCTGAATTCCTGATTTCATGTGAATCTGCCCAATTTATGAAAAAAGCTGCAGCCTTAAAAACAAACATTCAAACCAGACTATGGCTCTCAACCAAAATAGGACAATGTTGATCCAGTACTTCAAGTATTTTTAGCTAGAGGATGAATCTAGCAAGCAGAGGCCGAGGAAGGTGGTGACAAACTCCAACTGGAATACCTATCACAAGACCCAGTCAGAAACTCAGATATCTCCAGGTTTTTGAACTGCAGCCATGAAAACTAACACTGTTTTGTTATTCCTGGCGAGGCTGGTTGTAGTGATGCAGCTATTGCAGTCATCTATGGGTTCCTGTCAGGCAGTACCATGCCGTGGGATAAGATTTACTAGAGTCCCAAAGCTACATAGCTATTTTAAGTTGCAAATACAAATTTGATCTGAGCAGTGTTTCAAAGTAAAATCCATCCCCTTCTAACCTTTATTCAGCAGCTTCATGAAACAGCCAAGGAGGAAACAGACTTGCCACTTAGTTATTAAAGGATGTGAATCATCTCTTTTTCAAAGCTCTAGGCCTGTATGCTTTGTCACTGGTTAGGGTACTCTATGTTAGTCTTGAATTCAGCCACAACCCTTTTGCTAAATGAAACTTAGTCTTTTGTTCTTCTAGACTTGATTTCCTCAAGCCAGCCCTTTTTTTCCCAGCACTAAAATTTTGCTATACAGCTTCATATGTCATCTCTTCCACCACAAATATATTCAACAAGATCCTTCAGTTTTCACTACATATCCACAGCTGTGTTATTAGAATCAGATCCATAGCTATTTTTGTAATTAACGGAATAGTCTTCATTACTGCGTACTGAGATCCAAGTACTACACTCATTGGCCCACTTTCATATCTCTTTGTCTATCTGTCAGGACCAAAAAAAAAAGAAAAAAAGGGTAAAGATTACATACTGTTGGTCTCCTGTTCTTGTCCAGCCACAGAATCAATTCCCGAATGCCAGAGCATCTTCCCTCCTGCAAGACCAGGTGTCTGTGTAACATTCTTCTCTCTTTCTTGATCATCTGCAGTCTTGGCTGCTGTACTGGGTTTCTTCTCTGATGGAAGATGCTGCGATGGCGTTGGACCTGCTGAACGGGATGTGCCCCCGCTGCTAATGAGAATGAACTTGTTGGGCCCATTGTTGCCACATTCTTTTCCTTTTGCTGTCAGTGCCTCTATGATGCTCTGGATATCAGCATTTGTAGGGATGGCCACCACTTGCGTATTGGGCATGGTAGGATGGTCAATTATCTTTATTCCTGCTGGGAATGTCTGCAGGCCACAGTCTGTTTTGTCTCTGGGTTGGCTGTTGTGTTGCTTCTCCTGGCTGTGCTCCTGCTTAGGAGTCTTTTCATCTTGACCACTGTCCTCATCTCTTGTTGAAGTACTGGATGCATTCTTCTGTGGGAGGGTCAGTTTCCGTCTTTTGAGAATTAAGGGCCTGCGAGGGCTGGTCCTCATTATTGATCTATACAGTCACTCTCCATTGAAAGGGACAAGAATAAATCCTGCAAAACAAAAGATACAGCATAAGAGTGCAGAGGGCAGGAGCAGCTTGGAAAGGTGCAGCAAATCACCACAGGCCTCCCACAGAGGACACATTCTCAGGAATTGCTACAACACTAGAAACAAGGAAGGAAAAATTAAAAAATGAAAGCATTTAATAAGGTTGACAAGGCCATTGGAAAATAGTACTGTAGCTCCTTTATCCCCACCTTGTGTAAGCAGGACAAGAGAGATATTTCCAGAGTAGATAATTTGCATCACAAGTTGGGAGCCACAGAGTACATAATAATGAGGGAAGTATGTATATGTGCTTTACAGAAAGGGAAACTAGGACTTAAGTGACTTCACCAGAATCAGACAGCAAGCTGGAGGGAGAGGAGAGAAGCTAGAGCATAGAAGTATCAGTCCTAATTCTTGTATCCTATTGCCGTAACTAGCAGATCACACGACCTGAGAGAAAAGGGAAATTAACAGATGGTTTCAGATTTGGGAAGCAGAGATTGTCCCAAACACTAGAAAGGCACACAATAAATGCAGCATTTAGGTGCTTTAAACTAAATGTAAAGTAAATGCTTTAGTCATTCCTTCTGTAGCTTTGTCAAGAACCAGATAAATTCATCATTAGGCAGCATGAAATTTAAATGTCAAACTTTTGGACAACGATTTAGATTATAAAGCAGAAAGCAAAGGAGAAAAATCAGAGATACCGCTTGCAGTGTGTCCCTTCTGAAACCATCACTTATAAGATATCATGCCATACAAGAATTAGGGGGAAGGCAAACTATAGCAGGGCAAGAATACACAAATTGTACTTATTGTTTATCATTAGGGATGGCAGGAGGAACAGAAACAAATAAAAAGAGGCCTTTTGCATTGGTAGATTTGACTAGGCCAGCTAGTAAACAAGAAGATTCTCTGCAGGTATCACCTACATCGATACAAACCGGAAGGAGTCCAGCAGATAGAGAACTGAGTCGAGCCCCTACGTGCGAGGAGCAGGCGGCCCTGCGACCAGGGGCTGTCCAGCGGCGAGGCCACCGGCAGAAGCGTTCAGCATTACACCGGGACTGCAGCACCCAGGTGCACACATGGCCCTTCGCGATCTGCTCCGCTCCCTTAAAGAGAGATCCCCGTGAACAGCGATGAAAGAGAAGCCTTTAGCCAGCCCCCCAGAGGCTGCGTTCCCTGTAGGAGTCGGCCGCTTCCCAAGAGGGCCTCGAAGTGCTGCCACCGGTACAGGCCTCGGGGCAACTCCGTGCACGCACGGCCTCAGGGGTTCCAAGGGGGGCGGCACAGAAAGGCTCCTCTCTCCTTCCTCACCCGCTCTGACCCCAGTCCCACCGCGCTCGCCGCTAGCCCGGCTGCTCCCCCAGAGCCCCTCCGCCCCGGCCCGGGCCGGGCCTAGACACTTCCCTCCCCCAGCCGCCCTCCGCTCCTAGCGCAGCTCTCCGGAGGACGCCAGCCCCTGCCTCCAACGGGGAGGCACCGGGAGGCTGCGGCGGGTGCCGGGCGCGGGTCGCGACTCACCACCTCCCCGGCCGGGCAAGGGGTACGGCGGGAGGCGACACCGCCAGCGCTTCCGGGCTCCGCCGCCACTCGCGGCAGAGAGCGTTTCCCGGTTTGAATTTGGCGCCCGGCGACGCGTTGGCGTCACGTGCCTGCCTGGGCCAATGAGATGGGGCGGGGGCGGGGCGGGGCAGATCGGACCAATCGGCTGCGGCGGCGGGGGATACGGATGTGCCGGCAGCCCCTCCCACCGGCGGGGCTCAACCGCGGCCTGTGGGCTCTGTCCTGGGAGAGCCGCTCGCATCCCGGCGGGGGCAGCCCCCGGAGCTTCCCTCAGCTGCCTCGCCTCGGGCCGAGAGCTCTGCCCGGTCACCAGTCCCCCGTGAGGAGCCGTGGAGTGCCGCTGTTGAGCGGGTGTTAGGGTTGTGTCCGGCTCGGGGGGCTGGCGGGGCTCGCTCAGTAACCAGCCAGGCTGCTGCCGTCTTGTGCGTTTGGTAAGGGAAGGCATTTCTCGGAAAATGTGCTCTTTAAGAGTCCTGATCTGTCCTAATCCGTGTTTGAACGGGAAATTAAATTCAACATCATTTCGCTTAACTTACTATTCACTTAGCCACTTTATGTAAGAGATGTAGAATACAGGAGGGAAATGCCAAGTATGTTTTGCATTGAAAAACTTTAAAATCCTGAAATTAAAAAATATAAGTAATTAGCAACTAGAAACTGAAAGACTCTGGTTATCTTGGCGTCACACACCAGTTTTATGGATTAAATTAAAAAAACCAAGTTTTTCAGACTTTGAATTCCTAAACCATTCTTTGACTCGACTAGGTATTGAGCTAATGTGAAATTGTTTTTGTGATAGCTGACTTGACATAGCTGCTTCAGTAGGTCAGCTACTCCCATACCAATTTTTTTTCTTCTCCCAGTGGTTTGAATTTCCTTAAAGTTTTAGTGACCAAGCCTATTTAAATATAGTTTGTTCTGTATTTCAGTATTTTAGTCAGGCCTTATCATAAATGGGTGTCTTTCAAATTACTTCTAAAATATTCTTATGAAGATAAATATCTATGTGAGTTTGCCTGTCTTATGTATTTAAAAAATGCATTTTCATAAGAAACTATTTTTTCTAATAATGTTGAGTCTTGCCCAAAGGTCAGTTCAGAACTCCTGCAGCTGGGACATTTGTTTTGTTTGTGTCTCTGTCTCCTCCGATGTATTTCGCTATCAGCTTCGGAGAGTTTATCTATTCTGCTCTGCATTTCTAAATCTACCTGAAATTCAACAGAAGGTTCAAAACCTGCTGGTAGGAAAAAGTCTGTATAGAGATGTGTAAGCTGTACTGTTACATAAATGTTTTACTTCTGCTAAATGCTAGATTTGAGGTTTCCAAACAAGTTTGTCTTCAAGTCCATTTATTTGTCTTCTACAGGTTTAAGAGCACTTTGGCATCTCCCTGGGGTGCTTTCCTCTTTGTCCAATTGGCTCTAGCAAGCATCATGAGGTTTTTCAGTGGTTTTACCATATCTTTTGATGCCTCCGAAGAAGAAATGTACCCACAAGGCCAGGAAGGCAGAGCTGATATTCCTTGAAAGGCCGCGAGAGGGACCCGTCCAATGCTACGAAACTCCACTACATTCGGCGGAGAATCCAAGACGTGCTCCTGCAAAACCTGTAGACCAGAACACCTCTGCTGCCTGGGTTGGTAGAGATTATCCTTCCCCCTGCGTCCCACAGCAATGGTTTTCAGGTTTCTCACGCATGTCTCGAGAGAAAGCTTTCTGTTCTGGATTCTGAAAGTTAGTAGCACAGACCTGGATTCATTGTGACTGCCTAAAGCATACGTAACTACTTCTGAATTGCTTCCCATTCTAACTACAACCATTGAGGTCTTGCTTATTTGAAGTCATAAAACTGTGTGCAGTGTGTACTGATTAATATGACTATTTTCCTTCTGAAAAACTAATTCTGATCAGGAAAACGCTGTTTTCTATGGCAACTGAAAAGCCTGCATGTAATAAACATTAGAGGGAATTTTTTAATTGGGTTGCTGCTTGAAACAACTGCTGAACTCCAAGTGTAACATGTTAAAAGTACTAGGTGTTTTGTTTAAATCTGGCACTGCTGAATTTAGAGAACATGGGCTTTCACTTCAGGATTATTTGTTCTAACCTGCCCTCTTTTCCATTCTGTGCATTTTGAATAGTTTCTTTCCATAACGCTCTTCTGATGGACTCCTTTTCTAGTCTGAAAAAATATTCCAGGGACTGTTCAGTGTCCCAAGAAAATCCTTATATAATGTAATGTAAAGATTTTTTTTTTTTTTTTTAAGCAAACAGGCGCTGCAGAGGCAGACTGTTCCCATACAACATTAGACATCACCTAGGGGAGCTCTGTTGAAGCATTTTTGCTGCTTGACACTCTGTTCTTCACAAAGCAGGCTCAGGAAGCGTGGTTTCAAACCTGCGTGAAACATTCCTTTGTTCCTGGTGACCTGCAGTTACTTTTATGATGCCTTAACCTTGAAGTAGAACATGTTCAATTTTTTCCTCTTCATTTTTTTTTAATGTGCTTGAGGCAGTTAGCTCTATGGTTTCTGAAACACTAAGTAAAACAACTGCTGAGAATAAGCGTTCCTTTTGTTTGGAAGAGGTGGAAATACACACACTGGTACTCGGCTCTTTGATTCCAAACATACAATGATTCTAAAATTCGAAGCTATCAGCACCAAAATGGTTAGATATTTTTCCATTTGAAAATCCTGGTAGGTTTGTAACTTCCTGAAGCATCCTCTGCAGAGTTTCTGTCAACTTGTTTCAGTGGCAACTGATTTTCTCCTCCTCTCTTCATGATGTTATCTAAGTTTTTCATACCTTCCTGACTGCTAGGTGCCTGCATTGGTAAAGCCTGCCCTACATGTTCTCTGAAGCCAGGAAGTCATAGCCTCAAAGTCAGTGGTTCACCTATGATCTTTTAAGTATGTGCCAGGATACAATTATCAGGGAATCATTTCTCCCTTTTCCGACATGAAGGCTTTGCATTCAAACAGTTCAGTTGTACGGCAGACAATCACTGTCCTTAATTAAATTGCACTTAAATTTTTTGAGGGACTATGTAGTAACTTAGGAATGCTGAAAGGGATCTGTAGTTATCGTAGCTAGAACCCAGTTTGGTGTGCTCTAGGGAAAAGCAAATTGCAAGAAATGGAACCTGACTCTTAGTTGATACTCAGGAAGATTAAAGAATACTGTAATAGAAGGATTTCCAGGTTTTGAGTAAGAGTCCAGAATCTTTCAAAGAAATATAGGTTGTTGAGCCTTGACCCTCTTCTATAGAAAGCCAATTTTAGAAGTGGCTTTTGGGTGATCTGTTACTCCAGAATACAGATATTACCTATGTTTTGAAGTAAAGATGTTCAAGAGGAACAGTGTGAAAGCCGTATTAATATAATCTAAGGTGATGGAGCTAAGTGGGCATCCTTTAAATAATTTTGTATTGCTCTCAGTTCAACCTCTACTTGTACAGGGAGACTGAGAATGTAGTTCACTGAATGTATTCAGAGTTATACTAAGACACAGAAATAAACAGGATCCAGCTCTGAACTCTTTTAAATCTGCAGGGGTTACAGGAGTAGACACCAGTTAGACTTTTCTTTAAAACCCAGATCTTGAATTCTTTTGAAGTTGTCAGAGAATACAGCTCACTTACACCCCAATCACTTTTCAGAGAAGAGTGGCATAACATGATGTTGAAGTTCAGAGGCATCTCCTGCTTAGTAGCTTAGTTAGTGACTGATTTATTTGCTGCAGACCAGATTACCTACTTAATGAACACACTGAAAAAAGATGGGATAGATGGGGGAGTAGAATCAGGTTGACATTCCTTTGTCTGGAGAAAATTGTTGGTTTTTTTCTTATTATTACATCTTTCCATTCAGGTGTGCCCACAATTTGAAACAACTAACTCAGTGGTGTTGAAAACATGCCAGAAGAAGCATTGTGGTCCTCACAAACCCCATAATCAGGATGCCGACCACAGTTTGCTCCATGCAGGAGGAGCTTGTCGAAGAGCTACAGTCCGCAAACTTCCTTCTTTGACTTTTGAGAATCCAGAAGGATATGCAGTCCACCCCTCGGATCATCCGAGTCGCTCCAGGAAGAACACACAGCGCTCTCACAGCCAGCCCAAGAAAGGGACAGCAGCGACAGCTGACATCCAGGTGAAGAGCCTGGGGGGCTGTAGAGAAATACCTTCATCACCTGCTCCTCAGCCTGTGGAGCCAGAAGTCTTTACTCCAGACACTCCACAGGTGCCTTCTGTAAGGAACTGGAGATGCAGCAGCAGTGCCTGGCATCCAGAAACAGAGCTGGCATCGGGGACAGATCCCTGTGGGAGCGGGGAGGCAGCTGCAGTACTGGTTACAGATACTCCTGAGCATGAGTACGGAGTAAAGGTTACTTGGAGGCAGCGGCCTCATCTCATGAAATACCTGCAGGAGAGGGGGAAGCTGAGTGCTGCCGACATACTGGTGAAGGCGAACCCCGAGCTCTCAAGGAGACAGGCCAACGTCTGACTTGGCGGCAGCAGTAGTTTTGTTACATTCAAAGACACGTCCAGAGCGACCATGTCGCTTCCAAGGATGAGGAGGGGAGAGGATTCAAGCCAAGCCCTGCGCTGCGGCCGGCTGAGCCTCCCGTGGAACGCCGCAGAGACACGGGGGGTGTTTTCTGGGGGATGCGGGTGTGTCTGGGGGACTGGGGGGCTCTGACAGGCGCTTTCTGACCTGCGCGGTTCCTTGGCGGGACTGTGGCTCCCAGCCCGGCGGAGGCGCGGGGCGGGGCGGGCGGGGCAGCGCGTCCTGCGCATGCGCGTGTCTCGCCCCGCCCCGCTGAGGGGCGGTGCTGGCCAATGGGCGGGCCGGGTGCTGCGCCCTCCACCAATGGCGTCGCGCCTCAGTGCCGAGTTCCGTTGCCAGGGGTAGCGGCGGGGCCGGGCGTGGCGACCGGGGCCCCATAGCAACGGCGGGACCAGAGATGGAGACCGCCAGGGGCCGGAGCGGCCCCGCCGGCGACAGGTGAGAAAGGCCCGGCGGGGCGGTGGGCGGCCCGGTGCGGCTTCCCCAGTCCGGTTCCGCCTTCCGACGGGCGGGCGCGGTTTCGGGTAGGCGGCGCCTCCGGGGGCAAACCGACCTGGGCCGGGGCTGCCTCCCCCCCCCACTCGCCTCACCTCCCCCTCGCCTCAGAAACGGCGCCCTGGGCTGTGCAGCGCCCGGGTCTGGGTTGAATGGGGGCTGGGCGGGCAGAACCGCGGGCGACCCGCCGTGCGAGCCCCCGACCCGCGTGGTAACGTCGCGCCGCTCGGCCGGGAGTTGTGGCTCCTCTGCCCTGGTAACCACTTCCAGCAGGCGCCCAACAGCTGTGTAAAACCCGGCTGCATTTTGTGTGCTTAACTCTTCAACATGACATCATGCGTCATCTAAATACTTGTAGATTAAACTGGTTTTGTGGGGTCTTGGTCCACGCTGGTTGTTTCCAGGTGTTGCTGTGAAGCATTTTTTGCAGTGTTTTTCAGCCTTTCAGTTCCTAATGAAAGTCTTGGTGCATGTTGGTAACATACTCTGTACGCCGTTGCAAGAAAAAGAGAGGAATAACTGAAAGGAACTTAACTGATGTAATACAGAAAAACAACCGTGAACTTGGGAGAAGAGATTTTTGGAAAGAGATGATTCCCGTGGCACCTGAATAGCTCAAAACAGAAATTATTTGAAATTAAATGTGAGGATGCAGACAGGCAGCGAAAATGGGTTCTGACAGAATTAGTGTGATTGTAAAAACACAGGAAAAAAATACCTTTTGTGCCTCTGATGTTCGGATGGGGTAAGGAGAAGCAAGTAAAGAGAGAAACCTAAACTTCTAGCAGCTGGATTATAATGAGCACAGCAGAGAAGAAAACCAGTATTTGTTTATGACATATGCTTGGTAATTTTAGTTGAGGGTGAAAAGAGGCCATAGAATTAGAAGGGGTCCCATAATCTCTTGAGTCCACCAAATATGCCATGAAAAATTAGAAGATGACTTGTTTACCCAGACTTTAACGGCTGAGGTTCGTGTACCAATTCTGGAAACAATGTTTGAAAAACTGAGGACCAGATGCACATAAACTTCCTTGCATAGATATTAGATTGTTTAAGTTTGACAGAGTTGAAGCTACAGGAAATTATGCTCCTTTTCTGATAACAATTGTACTAGTATAATTTCTTTCTATGAAGAAACTTGTTTTGCATACTTTTATGGGTGCCTCACAGAAATAGCCTAACAATAATGACAGTTCATGGGATAGCTGCTTCCCTCCCACCCCCAGTTTATTAAACAAACAATCCATTTCCTTCACTTTCTTAGTCTCCGTGTTAAAGTAAAAAAACTAGAATACATGAACCTAAAGAAAAGTACGTAGTTTTTAAATAGCTACTACAGGCCTATTATTTTTAGGGGTCTGACTCTGAACTTAGAATGTTCAGCAGCATTATAATAAATTGCAGGAAGGCAAAATATGGTATTCTTAAGAAGGATCTTCTTTTACTGAGAAGAGAATAGTAAAATTATCCATAAATCACTAGTTTAGTCATTAGAACTCTTATTTGGTAAAGTAATTGTCAGTTGTCCAAACAGTGGTTTGTATAGAAGTAAATGTGATACATGATAACTGGCAGTTCATAGCAATGAAGATACTGCCTGTAAAGTTTAAAAAAGCTGTACCTGAGAACCAGTTGGCAGCTTTTTTTTTTTGCTTTTTATTTTTTATTTTCCTGAGGTTGAATACTTTCACTATTGAGCAATATGTAAAATACACATTAAGATACAAAAAGTATTTTATTTCTCATGGACAGAGGTGAGGGAAACAAGTCAAAAAGAAATGTCTATAGTTATATAAATGTGCTGGGATACTTGATGATGAATAGACGTCTGAGATCTTGGCTTTAGGCCATCTCTGAAAAAGGTTGTCCCTTGAAACTATGGCACTGTGTTAACCTATCTTCCATTTGAGGTGGCTGCGACTGAAAGTGCTCCAGTTTGTTTTGAAGTTTGATTGACTTTCGGGTAGACATGGCACAACTGTCTTAATGCTTTTGAAAATGATAAAGTTGATAGTGCTATTTCATACTTTCAGTAAGTGCTATACCTTCTCTCTTCATTTGGGAAAGTCCATTTTGAGACTTAGCATGAAATTAATAATGTTGAATGCAGTAGAAACAGTCAGATAAAAATTATTCCAAATCACTGTAAGCTTTTAAAATATTGAGAAGGGAATTTGGTTCATACAGTGGTATGTATTTTAGAATCTTGGAGACTGAGGAACTTCACCTTGTTGCGCACTAATTATACAATATACAGGAATACTTAAAGCTTCCCACATGCTGCCGTCCAAATGTGCTTCAGCTTCTGACTTGCAAATGTCGTGTATAAAGAAGAGAATTTTCAAGGTGCAAAAATCTTGACTGAGTCTGCAAAGACTACAAAACTGGGTGTCAACTACAGTGGTCTATCCCATAATTTGGATGCTTCCTGGGTGACTAGACATGTATGAGTTGGTGGTTTTCAGTTTGTGAACTCAGGAACTCTGGGATACTTCCTCGGGGTCTTCAAAGGTTAATGAAGAAAAAGGTCTGATTGACAATAAGCTCAATTTTCAGAAGATTATGAGCCCACAGACTGAAAAATGTTCAAAAGTCATTTCATATATTGTTGTCCAGCCAAGAGCCCTTTCGATATTTGAAAAACCTCAGTGTGGTTGAGATTGTTAGGAATCTTGGTGGCTGCTGAGCTTGACTGTTTTGTATAGATGCACCTTAATTATAATTTTGGGGAAAAAAGACACACTTTTCTAATCATTTTAGCTCTACTTATAGTCCAGAGAAGACAGAGAAGTTTAAATTTCCTTTTAAAAGCCTATCAGCATCTCTGTTAATCCTTGGGTATTTTTATTTGGCCACGGGTGACCTTGAAATGAACAAGCAGTGTTTTGTAAATTCCAGGATTTATAATTCTGCCAATCTTATCCTTAGATAAGAGAATTGGTTTTCTATCTTGTTTGCTTCATTCCTTTCAAGTCTAAACATTATAACCAAGAAATCTGTCCAAAATGGGATAAATCTGTAAATATTTTATAAATGTGGTTGATATGTACTCCTAGGAGTGCAGTTTCTAAAGAAAATAAAACCCTTTGCGACTGCAATATGATGCTGTTGCTGTCAGCGTGAATTAAGGAGGAATCTCCTCGCTTCCTGTCATGTAGACAGCAGTGCCAAGAGAGAAAAAGTAGCAACGCTGTAACACCTGTCACTAAAATTTCCAAATACAGCTTGAAATGCACTTGGTAACTGCAATTGTTAGAACAATGAAAGAGTTGTCTTAAAGTTGAAGCTCGTTTGAAATGTCTCTTCTTCTCCCATCTCTTACAATTTAGAATTTCAGGTATTGATCACACTTCTTTATGAAGACAACCATTATTTTTCTCTTCTGCTTTTTTTTTTTCCTCTTTTTTTTTAAACCACTGTTGGCGTGGCATCTGTAGGAGGGACTAATGCCCTGATTTCAACATAATCATGACTTTGTATGTGTGAAAACTTTCTGCACCCAGGCTTGCACTGGGATAGCTCCAGACTTGTTTTGTCACTGAGGCACAGTTGGGTGATCTCCAAAATAAAACTTATGATTGTGTTGTAATTGGGTCATGCGATGAATTCTCTTCTAAGTGGATTTGCTGATATGCTTAGAGCTGTTGTCTTAGTCTACTGCAAGACATTTACCCTTACTCCTAGTGTTGTTTAAAGCATATATTCTGTGGGATGTTAGAACTCTAACTGCTTGTGTTATTGTTATAGAAGTCTGTGGTCACTTCTGCCCTCCTCTCCCATTTAGCATTCTTATGTGAAATCTGAGGGGAAAAAAAAAAAAAAAAAAACAAGAATCTGAGTCTAACAGCAGTATCTTGCTGAGTCACCTAGTTTGGGATGAAAATGAAATTTTGCTGTTTCTATCTCTTTAATGGCATCCCCTTTCAATCTTCTAAAAATAAAAAAAACTGGACTGGGACTAAAAGTTCACAATCAGTTCTAGAGTGTCAGTTCAGAAAATTTCATTTATTCCTTCCCCAATTTTTAGTTTGAAAAGCTACAAAACAAGTGCAGTTTGTGGCATGAAGTGTGATACACTTATTTTCGGGGAACGTTGAGTTTTGTTACCTGGTCTGGCTTAAGCATAGTGTGTGCTATTTAACTGCTTTGTTGCTAGGAGAGAATAGCAACTGCTCCACATTTCACTGGTTTCATGTTGTAACGGGGTATGACATCAACAAAAGTGACAGGCAAGGTTTAATAATTTACAAACAGAAGATCATAGGAGTCAGAATTCTAAGCCCTGTGGATCTTGCTTTGCTCTTTCCTTGGGTAGAGCAATTCCTATAAATGAAATGACCCTGGGGGTTTGGAGTGTGTAGTTGAGAGGACATTAAATAGAAAGCTGGTGTTCTGCTTATGGAATAAATGTCTCTTTCTTTTCCTTAGCAGAAACCTAAGATGCATTAAATTCACCTGAATAAACATTATTTTGGAAGCATAACATTCTGTAGTTATATTGGTGGATAAGAGCTGAAAAGTCCTTACTCAAGGAGTCACCAGGTGTGAACTCTTGAAGGAACGTACGTGGCAGAAGATTCCTTGTCTCCTTTTTCATTCAAACATTGTAAGAAAAACCCAGTTTAGAACCCCTTTTTTGGCTACACACTTAAAGATAAGTTTATGAGCATATTTTTATTCTTATGGTTGTCTTCTGTGTCAACTTCCCAGCATCCATGATGGCTTTAATGGTTAATAGCCTGTGTGGATTTCTGGCTTCTCTTGGCCTTCCTTCCAGGAAAAGAATACTCCTTTCACTTTAGCTATCCTGTAACAAATTACTTGAGACTTTTCTGGCTAAGGAAAACAAGAATCTACTTTATGTTCTTCCAGTATAGTATAGTAGGGAATGACACAGGCTTTTGTTTGCACTCTTCTTTGTAGTCCAGACAGATGATCTATTAGCTTCTGTCCAGAGGGTGCTGCTTTATTTTCATTGCTCTGGTCCCTTGTTCCAAGTAGGGGGAGATGATCTTTGGTGCTTGGTAAATCAGTTTTTGAATGGTGTATGAAGCACTAAGGAATACAGTAGTAAAAATAGTTCTGAGCTCAGAATTTAACCTTTTCACGATGCTTGTGTTCCTGTTGCATTTTCTTGTAACAGGCTGTGTATTATTTATTGTCATCTAGTTTCTCTCAGACTTGGGCTTTAAACGATCTCCATTTATCTTATGATCTCCAGAACCCAAACAGACAGAATCACAGAATCATGGAGGTTGGAAGGGGCTTCTTGAGATCATCTGGTTGAACCCCACCGCTCAAGCAGAGTCAGTTGGAGCAGGTTGCCCAGGATGATGTCCAGTCAGGTTTTGTGGAGACTCCACAACCTCTCTGGGCAACCTCTTCCAGTGATTGACCACTGTCTCCGTAAAAGTTTTTTTTCTTGTGTCTGGATAGAATTTCATGTGTTTTAGTTTGTGTCCATTGCCTCTTGCCCTGTCAGTAGGCATTACCAGCTTCATCTCCTTTACGCCCTCCCATCAGGTATTTATACACCTGTATAAGATCCCCCCGAGCCTTCTCTTCTCCAGGCTGAACCATCCCAGTTCTCTCAGCCTCACCTCATGCGAAATGAGCTCAAGTCCCTTAATCATCTTTGTGGCCCTTTGATGGAGCTGTTCCAGTATGTCCATATCTTTTTTGTACTGAGGAGCCCACAACTGGACGCAGCACTTCTTGTGTGGCTTCACCAGTGCTGAGCAGAGAGGTAGGGTTACCCCCCTTGACCTCAGCCCAGGATGCTGCCAGCCATCTCTGCCCTGAGGATGCATTGCTGGCTCATGGTCAACTTGTTGTCCACCAAGACAACATCAATCCATTTCTGAAAAAGGAATCTCATCAGACAGCATATGCTTTATTCTTTGTTTTGCCATAATTCAACTTTTCTCCCAATCACCCTTCAGTTCTGCATGTTCTGTTACTTTACTAGCAGGTTCCTGTTTAGTTTGCTGGCAATCTTCTGACACAGTTAGTTCTTCCTATTTCAAGGTGTGTTTGTGTACGTATGTAATAGTGTGGAGCATATCCCGTTGCATTTGCGAGGTGATAATTTTATACTAGGGTTTTGTGCTTCCACGGATACCATTTTGAAACAGAAGATAGGGGTGATTCTTCTGAGTGGTCCTTTCACCTTGCTTACACTGTTTCATTTTACCTTAAAAAATCACTGGAACGAGCACTGTAAAGAAAAGAAAAGTTTGTGTCTTTTCTGCATTAACTTAGCTGCAGTCAGTCAGTACTAGACTGCATCATTATTTACCTAGTTACATTTGGCATGTGAACAGTCACCACAAAACGGATGCATTTTCAAAGGATCTCCTTTAGGCCAAATGAGCTCAGCTCTTGCCGAGCTGTTTTAACCTGAACAGCCTGTTACTTTCAGGTACACTGCACTGAACTATTAGGGCATTAGGCGTTTAATGGCATTATTGCATTATGCAAGTATGGAGAACATGGTGCTGCAAGGATAGATTTGGATTAAAATCACTTTCTTGGTTTTAGCTAACAAAAATAATTACTTTATACCAATATTTTTCTGTAGCACAGGTGTATTGGATTGTTTTATCTTGAATTACTTTCTTCAGCATAGTATTCCTATTGCTCTGAGTTGTTGGAGCAGCTGTTTTGCCACAACAAAGGCAAAACATATCCATATATTTATATATGAAGAATATATAGATACATTCTTCATAGCGCCAGCCTTTTCAGGCTGCCTCTAGTCTTGACATGCCTCTAGTCCATGTGACTTTGAAGAAAAGTACCTAATAATTCCACAGTGAAGTTCCATTTTTAAACTCAGAGGTAGGTAGAAGCAGAAGTTTTACAGGACTAACTTGCATTTGTGTTTCTTTAGGATCTTCTTTAGTAAGTTGTAAATCGTTCAGATAGTTGCCACAAGTTATTGGCAGGAACATGCAGTGCCTAGAGGATTCAGGTGTGTTTTAAAGTGGAGTAGGACATACAGATCTAGATGCTTGTCTTGCTGGTCCCACACCCCACCCTGGTCTGGCAGTTGACTTTAGTGTTCTTAGTTCATTTTACACTTCTTTTCAAATATTTTAAGTCTTATTCAGTCTGTATCATGTGGGACATAATTTGTGTGTTAAAGCATATCCAAGACACTCTTTATTCACAGTAATACCTTCACTCATTCAGAATTGCTTCCAGAATGAAGTGTTCACTGTTGCCATGTCATTGTTCCCATAATATGTCCTGTAGGTGAAAAACTTGCCACACAAATCTTGTGAAACCTGTCTCAAAACAGTACGCTATTGGCATTAGAAATCTGTGCATGTTTCTTTTGGGTGCAGAATCAAAGGTAAAACTGATTTCACTGGAGAAGTTCATTTTTGTAAGAAAGCCAGACAGAGGCTAAAACTTGCCCTTGTTGAAATACCAACTGTTTGAAAATATAACTGAAATGTTGATGCAGCGTGAGCTGTGTCAGTTAGAAATGGGTGTGGCACTTTATGGCTGATTCGCAGCAGATCCAGGTTACCTTGGAAGACTTACTGGCAGTTAATTTAATTAGGAAGGAAAGAATATCCTGTGTTTGCCAAAAAAAATCTCACTCTTCTGCCTTGGGGAAGGCAGAAAAATGTGATAATCCTCACTCCTATGGATGTGATGTTACACACTTTCCCAGAAATGAACAATTACAGTTGCGTCGGTTGTAAGGAAAGCAGCTGGGACTCCTCCCTTTTGTGGATTGGAAGGTGCATTACAGATAAATTTTGCTCTTCAACCAGTTTCCAGAGATGGTATTGCAATTTTGTCTGGAATATATCTTCTTCAAATGATCTCTTTTCTACAGCTTCTGTTTTCCTTCATAGCTGTAGTTCAGATGAGGAGAACAATTCCCAGGAAAGTTCTTTGGAGAATTAAGAGTGAAAACCCTTGCATACCAGCTGACTCCACATTTCTTACAGAAGTTGCTTTTACTTGCGCTCCTACAGCTAAAAATAAAATCTAGTGGACAAAGATATGTGCCACAAGCCACGTTCTTCTCATTCCCTGATTCTTAAGTTCTGGGAGTATTGCTCAGAGGCATAACTGCTGCTACCACATTAATAAACTGTCCTGCAAAGGAAAAAGGAGTTACGTGAGCTTTGTTAGACTCCTGATGGAAGCAGCCCTCTGTAGAGTGAGAAATGGAACATAAGGTATTTGGGACATTTGTAGATGAAACTGGTGTTAGTTTATTGTGCCTTGGAGTTCCTTTAAAGGAAGCAGAGCAATGGAAACAGCTACAAATTTAAGGATCTTGATTGTTAATGTATAGGTTCATATTCCCATCAGTACTGAAAGATTGTGTTTGTTAAAAGAAGGATTTATGTGTCAGACTGAAATAAAATACCAAGCTTGTTTGTAACAGGGTGCAGTAAACTCAAAACCTAGTCCGCTTTAAAATAAGGTAAAAGCTTCTGCTGCACATTTTCCCTGAATCTCTCTGCCAAACTAAAGAGTATCTGAATTTTTAGTACCTTCCCTAGAGCTGTGCACAAACAGGTGATATTTCCTGAATTTCTCTCACCAATAATTCAGTGTATATACAGTGCTAATATATGCTCTAAAGAAGCTTTTTTTTATTTTCTGTTTTGATCTGTGTTGTTGTGGCTATGGAAATGCTGCTTATTTTTCCTGTTCCTGCTGGATATTTAATTCCTCTTATTGCACATAAACCCTTCAAATAGAAAAGCATAGCAAAGAGTATAGTGGTTTTGCGTGGGCATGTCCGAAGAGCACTTGGATATACTGGTCTGTGTAGCCAGTCTATCTGAAGGAGGATTCGTGTTTGAAGCCTGCAGCTGTATTAAAAAGCAAAACAAGCTATCGTTCCTCCTCTTGAGTCAGATTTTCTTTTAAGGGTAGGGTGGGGTCTGTTTCTGTTAGCTAGTCTGACCTTCTGCTTAAAAGAACCTCTGCAAGAGAACCTTACTCTTTATCAAACTACTTAAATTGCAGAAATGCTTTAGCTATCTCGGAAGCTTTTCAATCTGCGAGACCTTGCTGCCTTGCTTCTTTAGGAGGAAAACCTAAGTAGAGTATTCCTTTAGTGGACATATGAGGAATTTAACTATTTTGTTGAGTGCAGGAAGAACTATCATGAGGTTTTTTTCCTTTGTTCAACATATTTCAAATTTATCTTCTCAGTGAATTCAGGATCATGTAGAACATTTTCTCTCTCCGGGCTGCTCTTCCTGTGGCTTTTCTTGCTCCCTTTGCTTGTTGCTTCTCACTCACAGCTGCAACCAGTCAATTCTTTGCAAAAACTAGTCCATAATAAAGGCAACCTTCTATTTTCCTCTTTACAGCTTCAACAGACAGTATATAAAGGGGACTTAACTGGTCCATTGGTATAACTTCAAAGAAGATTGCTTAGCTCTCCCATCTGGGATAACTGCACCTGAAATCTGAGGTAGACCAAAGCCTTACTCCATGACAGCAGTTTTTAGTATAATAGTATTCAACCTTGATTAAAACCTGTCATTTTCTGTTGAAAATCCACAGCTCTGTGACATATCCCAATGGTTAGTCACAGTTTTAAATAAAAATTCTATTTGCCTTCTGAATTTGTTTATCTTCAGTTATGTCTGTCTGGATTTTGTTGTCTTCTTTCATCAATAGCCATTTGTGGCCTCAAATCCATGGAAAGGAGTGGAGTGTATTGATTAGTTTTCTCTTGAGTAAACTGCAGGATGCATTCAAATCTTGCCAAGAGGAACATTTTCCAGTGCTTGGTCAAATTGTTCAGCTTTCTGCTGAACCCTCTTCAGTTCTTCAGAATCCTTTCTCTTGTGTGGACCTTGGAGAGAATGGAAAGACCATTTTCAGACTGGGTCACTGCTTTTTTGCCCTATTTTCTATGTTGTCCTGCTTCAATATCAGGGTTTTTCATTATTCTCAGAGTTATATTATACTGTGGGTTTATATTTGGCCAATTCAATGGTAATTATTGCCAAGTGCTTAGAACATAACTATTTCATTTTTTTTAAGTATAATATGTTCAGGAACACAGAGAAGTTGCAATGAAAGCAAGAGTGTTAACTCTGCCTATCCGTATCTATGCTTTATGACATAGTTTGTAATTCCAAAATCTCAGTGTGTTTTTGAAAAATAAGTCCATTCTGAAAGAACTGTCACAGATGTAGTGTGCCATTTTTACTGAAATGAAAATAAACTGCATAAAAATGAAGCCTTAATTCCATCTATGAGCATCTGTTAAATAACTTGTGAGTTATCTCTTCGCTGTGGTTAGTTTGATGTTCTGAAAATGGTTAGGAAAGACCAAATAAACACATCTATAATAAATTTGTCATTCATATTCCTATTGCAATACTGTCATTTCTGCTTATGATATGAAAACAAGCCTAATTTCTGATTTCAGCAGGAAATTGAGGTGGTATCTGTTAAAAATAAAACATTTTAGTTCATATTGGTCTATGTTGAATCTGGAGATGGATCTGTGAACCCCTTTATGTGTCACTGTCTTCTCCCCCATTCCGATATGCTGTTGTATCATCTCAATTGAGTGTTTTTGATAAATAGTTGCTTTCCCACTCTCATTTTTGTTCTGTATCCTGGATAATCATTAGTTTTCATGTCTATGTTACATTCTGGGTCATTTTTCCTTTGTGACATGTGTCCATTACCCGTCACACAGCTTTAGTAGGAGAGCTGGTGGATTCTGGTTAAATTTAGCAGAGGAGTTGGTGGGCAGGATCTTGCTTTATACATCTGCTCTACTGCAGCGACTGGGAAGAGGAAGATCATGACAGGCTACTTGAATATTTTCAGTTCTTTTCAGTAAATGGGTGACTGCTTTGGTGGTTGTGGGTTGGTTTTTATTTTCTGTTTTGATCTGTGTTGTGGCTATGGAAATGCTGCTTATTTTTCCTGTTCCTGCTGGATATTTAATTCCACTTATTGCACATAAACCCTTCAAATAGAAAAGCATAGCAAAGAGTATAGTGGTTTTGCGTGGGCATGTCCGAAGAGCACTTGGATATACTGGTCTGTGTAGCCAGTCTATCTGAAGGAGGATTCGTGTTTGAAGCCTGCAGCTGTATTAGCACACTCCTTGCATTCCTTAGTGGTGAGCTGTGGGAGTGACTCTGGCACAGCCTTTTCCTCTAAGGTCTGTAATAACACCAACCCCGCTGTGGTGGGTAGAAAAAAGCTTGAAGTGTGTCTATGCCTGGGAAGCTCTTTTTTTGTCTGGTTATTTATGTTACACTTTCATGATGACCAAGTGCTGGAAGGAAGGTTGCAGGAGGAGTTAATACCTAGTGTAGGGTTTTTTTTCTTTTAGTTACTACTTACAGTGCCACAGTGCTCATGGCTTTAATTCTTTTAATTTTGCTCCTTGTGTGAATCCTTGCACTTTATAATGGAAGGATTGATGGCTGCTTTCATTTTGTGGCACGCTACAACGTGATTTTGGTCTGTGTTTAACAGTAAATTGTTAAAGAGAACACTCTTTTTTGCTTTATCAAGCTGTGTGACCTGTTAGAATCCATGTATTTCAACCATGTTTGAGTCTCAGTTAAGTGGTTAGAGGTGAGGCATTGTGTAGTCCGTGTTACCGTCCTGTTCCAACAGTCTTCAGACCTGTCTTTGCTACCTAACTTTATTCCAGTGTGGGTAGAAAATAATCTAAAAGTACAAAGTAAATAATTTTTATTGAGGATTTCTGCAAGGTGTGTATGCAAGTCCTAATACTTCAGCATTTTGCCATCTTCCAGGTAAAAAGGAAAACCTGGAAATTACTTCCAAAATTAGTCATGTTTTTGTTTCTTTTTATTTTCTGAAGAAGGGACTCAAATTGCCAGGAATGCAATTTCTGTTAGGAAAAGCAACAAAACCACAGACAGTAGCTTGTGTCTACACAGGACACCTTTGTAGTTCTTTTTAATTATATAGCAATGTGTCCATAAATCTGATATTGATCAGAGCTACATAGATTGCTTCATAACAAATTCTTGACTGCAGTTAACAAATGTCATCTATTAAGTCAGTAGGTGTATGAAAAGGGATATTTCTCATAACACACACACCCCCTTTTTTTTTTTTTTGGTCATTAATATTTTTACTGGAACTTTCAAGCACTTTTTGGGCTTTGCCAAAGATGGTCTTTTCCATTGCCTATGCTTTAAATAAAAAGCATGGCACGTTTTGACTTTATGTTGAAGTTTCATGTGGCAACTAATGTCTATCTTGCTGCACTCAGTAGATATGTCTTTGCGTGTTTCTTTCTTAAATTGTGGATGTTTTCAAGTGGAGATGACTGTATTACTGTAACTGTTGCTGTGGGGACACGGAGTAGCTCTCCATCCCTTTTCAAGACAGACATTAATTTTTCCAGGCCCTGCATTGCCTTTGACTCCACGGTGCTATGTATTACTGGTCCATGTGAGGAGTAACATCAGTTTTTAGAAGCAAGGTGTTGTCAAGGTCTTAGGCCTGTTATGTGATGATACTTGAAATACATTAGAAAAACATTATAGAAATAAGGAAAACTATAAAGTGAACAACCGTGGTAGTGATAACTTGCTTTAAAATACCATTAGTTGGGCAGTAAGCATCAATTTTAGAGTATATAAACTGTTCTATAAGATGTGCATATACAAAACTTTTTTTCTGTGCGTTTCAGCCTTCCAGAAGAGGGCCTGTGTTGGCTAGAGTAGTGTGTCTGTAAAGACCTCTGATCTGTTGTCTGCTTGCCCTGGAAGTGGAGTCACATGTGGATTCACTAGGGGTTAAGGGGACTCTGGGCCCTTTCTCCTCATTAGCTCCATGTGCTGTGATCCCATTTCCATGGCATGTGTTTTGCAGAAACCCCACCCCACCTGTGTCTCTTCATCTCTCCGGTTTTCCTGGTTAGGGTTATATTCATCACTGTCTGCTAGCTTGTGACTTCACATCATTGGACATCTCTGCATACCTAGACCAGACAGAGCATTTCCTGTTTAAATTGAAATTTTGGCTAGCCCTGCTTTTCTGCTTGCCATCAGTAAAATATATAATGTTTATCTGTTTCCTGTATTATTCTTCCTGATGCTTTCTCACTTCTAGAGAGGTCTTTGTCAAAGCTGTGTGGAAGGAAAGTGCACAACTGTGGTAGGCAGAATATATGCTCATTTGTCAGTTAACCTTTCCCCTTTGTAGGGTTAACTGCTCTAAATCACACTCTGTGTAATAATTCATTATCTTACAAAAGGAAAAGGGAAGTCTATATAGAACACAACTGGGAATGAAAAGCTAGAGTTCTTATGAAAGTTATCTATGTAAAACTTAGAGTGAAATAATTATTTTTTCATCTCCAGGAAGTAATATCAGGTGTTGCAAATACAGATTCTCTCAGGTATTGTCAGTAGTTCTGGGAAGCCTGACAGGAGGAAAAAATGGTGTGGGTTTGACTCCAAGACAAAACCTGAAATTCTGAGTTAATTTGGAACTGGGTATTTTGTGAAAGAGCAGGGACTTTGCTGAATTGGTTTGAACTGTATTAAGCCTTCAAATATAAATTGTCTCATAGCCCACCTCAACAGTGGCTCATAATCCATCCGTCAGTAATGAAGCCTTTTTTGCTTACAAAATGTTTTCAGAACAGTTTATTAAGGTAATTAAATTACAGTTTGGTCCTATTTATGATGGAATATGAAGTATGCTTTATTTTTTAATGCTATGTAACTTGGTCTTCTTGTGGGATAGAAGTTATGTCTTACAGTTGTTTTAAAGTCTTGACAGTGAAGTTGTGGTCTGTGAATATCCTGTGCTCTTACAATGCAAACTATTAACTAGCAATAATTAATTTGTTTCTTTCTCTTTCCCAGCATCTTTAAGGATGAAAGCATGAAGCTACGACAGCTGAAACTAGAGAATCAGGTAAATGCTAGTGCTTGAAGCTGGTAAAAATAAGTATAGGCAAACAAACATTAGCCATCTAGAGACTTGAGAAACAGGGGTGAAATGTTAAAAATGATTGGTCTAAAGAATACAAGCAAGAACTCATTGCTAACATTTTTCTTTAAAGATTTTCATGGCTTTTGTTAGTTTGTCAACCTTGCTATGGCTTGTAGGCTTGATTTCTTTGATACATTTATTTTTCATACTTATTTCATTGGGACTGAGTCACCACAGTGCAGGAATGAATCAAAAGAGAGGAAGACGGCAGGGAATTACCCATTTTAAGCATCAAAGGAAAAGAAAAACTTTCCCTGAGCTATAGAAAGATCTCCTTAACACTGCTGTTGAGAAAGATTTCCGGCATTTTTTGGCTTTTTGTGTTTCCTACAAAGAAAACATTTACAGCCAAGCATTTGTCAAATATTAGGTCTCAGTTTTTAAAGTGTTGTTGGATGCTTACATCACCATATTCTTCAAAATAATAAAGTAACCATCCTTAATATTCTTCCTCTGTGAAATTTTAAATGCTTATAAATAGATTAGAAGATGTGAGATTATTATGATTCTCTAGCTGGCTGCTTCACATGGACCACAAATCACTGTCTTGCATTAAATTAATCTGTGTTCAAATTCAAGTATGTCTTTTAGAAAAGCTCTTTCTCAGATGAGGATCTCTAAATCCAGACATAACAGTCTTCAGGGAACTGCTGCAGTGGATAATAACCCTCTTTACCAGAACTTGTATATTATTTCTAGTCTGAGTTTGCTTAGCTTCTGACAGTGGATTTATCACCAACTTTATCTGTGTGTATATAGGTGCTTATCTAAAATGCTTCAGAGTCAAGGAGTAAAATTTATCTTTGGTCATATTTGTGGAAGCTAGGATGATCCTTTTACCTGTAGGCTATCCAGTAACACTTGTTTAAAAAAAAAAAAAAAAAAAAAAAAGGCAAGCATTAGTTCAAATAATCAGTAAAAGAACGTTTAGTGCCAAATGCCACTCAGTAAGAAGTTTCAAACTAAGGATGGTCTGACGGCTTGGTGTTGTACCTCAGTGTCTGTTCTAGGACTGTTGCCTTGGGTCATAAGCTGGTGGTAATCCCTGGCTCCTAGTGCTAGGCACTGTGGTCAGCGTATGCCTAGTTTCAGACCTTGTCATGGGGATGCATTGCTGTTCCACCAAAACAAAGCTGCTGGGCTGGGTGGAATTCCCTTGGAGGAGCTGTCAGTTGAATCATGAAGAAGTGAGTTTAAAGAATTTATGCCCTCTTGCAATTTTCTTTGAGGCTTTCTTGGATTTGTTTGAGATTGGTTTTGCAGATGATTGCAAAAGCTAGAAAATTTCACAAAAATGTATTTTAACACTACCATCCCTCCTCGCAAATGAGATTTGTTGAGAAATGCTAACAGTCTCTACTTTAGGATTGTATGTTTAGGTTTGGATGTTAACTTTTAAAGTCTGCTTTTAACTTTTATATGAATAGTACCATGCTTTCTGAAGAAATAGAGATCAATACGAGATCACTATCAGACATGATGGGCTCATTGCTAGTTGTAGCCAATGACCCACTTGATTAATTTGTCCTAAACATTTATAGGAATTGGGATAAAAATGCAAAAAGTTTTAATCCCGCAGGATCACATTTAGAACCTTTGGCCATACAGAGAATCTGGAATAAGCATTTGCCACAGCAAAGACATATGCCTGCCATCCATCTTCATGACGGGTTTGGAAACCCAGTAATTGCAGTACAACCTTATTTCTAATAATGCATGACATCAAGTTCCATCTGTGGGCCAGCTCTGCCTGACAGGCTGCTTTTATCTAGACTAGTGCCTTTTCCTTGAGGAGAGCATGTGGCTGCTTGCAGTGCTCACTTCCCCAGCAGTACAAGGTGTTCCTGCAGCTCCGGGTGCAATGCTGCCATCTCCCTGGGGGTGGGGAGCACCGAAGACGTATTTCTGAAGGCACCTGGTATGGTACTTACTCTTGACATGAAGTTTCATTAATGCCGTCATCACTAGCATTGTCACTGCTGCCTCAGCATGAACTAAGGGGGAGCTGGAAGAGTGGAAAGGATGTTTCAGAGGTAGGATCCATCCCACATGGCCTACTGAGGTAGGACTGTGCCAAATAATAATGGTATGGTATTGCACCTTCAAGGGTGGAGTGGTTGGAACATTCCTGTATACCATCTTCCTGCTCATCACAGTTGTAGGAAGAACACTAAAGTAGTTGTCTTATTAGCATGCTATGACACATCTGACTTAGCCTGTTGGAAACTCATAAGAACCAGAGTTGGTGGTTTGTGATCCTTTAATCATCCTGTATTCTGTGGTGCAAAGAAAATGTTTCTGAAAGTATTTAATACTTGCAGTTTACAAAATCCTGAACAAATTATAATCTGTATCTGTTATTTAATGGGTTATGTGTTCTGGTGTCCTGTTCATGAAATATCTAACATTTTTGCTGTAATATTATATGAATTTTTACTGTAACACAGAGCTGGAGGAAAAGGCTAGTTAGTAGACAAAATTAAACAAAATACAGTTTCCTTTTTTCTACTTCATTTTAGCGGAGTAAGTCTGAGAATACACAGTGCTGAAGGTAAGGCTGCTCTGCCACCTTATGTAGAAAAAATGAACTGCTACTGTCTGTCCTGTCAGTGGACTTGTAGATTTTTTTTCTTTCATTTCAATAAATACAGTAGTAGAGAGAATTACTGTCAAGTTTTGTCACTTTAATTATCCTGAAGTTCTTGCAAAAAGAAGATTGGTCACATCTAACAGCAGTAAAGTGTGTGTTTCAATATAAACCAATATGATCCCGTTGGATTGGTAAGTCCTAGAAACTCTTTGATGAAACAGAATGTACTGTAATAAGAAAAAATAAATTTCTCAACTGGTGAGCAGTGAAATGTTTAAAAAATCTCATCTAATAGAACAATCAGTTAAGTAGCTCTGAAAGTTCGTATATCCTATATTGATCCCAAATTCAATTCCCATTCTAGCAGTAGCTGTGTACTTTCGTATGTCTTTAAGATGTGTCTGGTTTATTTTTTCTTGTCTGTCTATTTGTCAGGTAGAGAAGCACTGGCAACAATTTTTCTCAAATCCTTATTCAGAGTATAATGTTTGGATTCTTGTTTTCCTCTCTCTCCTTTTATTTAAACTATTAGAGACTTATAAACTGTCATTAAATTTTTTTACATTTCCTCAGCATTAATTTGAAAAACAAACAACATAATCCGATGTAAATTCTTCTGGAGGGTCTGACTATCTTTCTAGAAAACAAATTTTATCTGTAATTAGCATTTTTGAAGAATTTGACTTCTACTGCTTATTTTTCTTCTCCTAGACCAATGTGATAATTTCTTTGGAATTCTATGTAATTTTTGCTCTGCAGGAAAGTCCTTGCAAATAATTCTGCAGTAACAAATGCTACCTGTACTGCAGTCCAGTCTTCAAAGTGTAATTATGAGTTTAAATAAAAAAGGTTGGTTTGGTTTGGGTTTTTTGGTGCTGGATAGGGTTTTGGGGTTTTTTTTTTAGGTAAGTGCTTGAAAAGCAGAAAGAATAAAGGACCAAGGGCTGAGTTGTGTTGCAGTTTCTCAGGGAGATGTTGCCTGAGAAACTAACCTCACTTGAGTTAAAAAGCCCAATAGGAGAGGAAAGAACCAACAGGAGAGAGAAAAAGCAGAACAGGAGAAGAAAGGGTTTCAGAGATGTCTGTGTCTCAAGTGGATTGAATTGTTGGTACTGTTTATCTGATGCATCCTTGGAGACTGGAAAGAATTTGGTGGAGAAAGGGTTTCTGTCATCAAGAACAATTTTCAGGGGTTGTACAGATACCTAAGAAGCAGGCATGGATAAACTCCCTCTACGGCAAGGGGCTTGCACATCTTTTGCATAGTGGTGCCTTACAGAATATCAGAAATATGATTTTTCCTCCTTCATCCATTGCCTTAACTTTTACAGGTTAAGCGTGGCTGTCTTTAAAATGGTGCAGTGTCCCCATTTGCCTTGATTTAAGTCTAGAAGTTGTTTCTGTTCTCATTTAGTAGGAAATCATAAACATCAAATGTATATGTATCTTGGAAAAGTAATGTTTTATTTTTCAACGTTTGCATTTACCGTTCTTTCCTTTCAAGCCTGAATTACATGGAAAATTTTTGCAAGGTAGATAAATTTTCCTTTTACTGGATTAGTCCTATTTTAGTGACTGTAATTTTTAGATTTTTTTTTTAATTTGTTTTTTTTCCTCTCTAAGTCTTATGTCTTAACATTGGTTTCTGGGAACTATTTGTTTTGAGATCTCCTTATAAAATGATAGCTTTTGAGACAAAGACCTTTTCCTTTGCTAGTCCTGACTTTTTCATATTGGGTCATAAGTGACTGCTGAATTTGTCTATTTATATTAAGGATTGCTGCAGTTTAGATTGGATGGAAGGAGTTAAAATTATCTCCTGATGGTCTCAGGATAGATCAGAAAATAAGCAGGTGTCCACATCACCCATCAACCACTGATGGAGAATCAAAGGGAATGTCTCACTCCAAAGACACAGTAATACCTGTGTCCAGGATTTTTGGAAGAGATTACCAGAGTATTCCAGGTTTATTGGAGATCCTGATCAGTGACATGTCATTGACAATGGCTGAGGTCTGATTTCTGCATCTCTGGATGTGATTACTCATCCTTATTTCATGCTGCTTCTTTATTTCACAGAGAGCTCTTCTAGAGAAGAAGCAGAGGAGGAAACGTCTTGACCCCTTGATGGTACAGCCAAATCCTGAGGCAAAGCTGCGTAGGCCAAAGCCCAAAGGGTGTGAGGAGCAGACTCCTTTAGTAGAAACTCCTACCCCTTTCCACGGTGATGTTATTTTACATGGTAAGTAATCAACCTGATTGCAACAACCTTCCCCAAAATGTCAGTGAGTGCATTTTAAGTCACAGATGGGCACCTACATTGCTGTGACAGTGGTCAAGTGATAACCAAGTTTGATTACATACCTTTCTATGTAACAGAAGTAGAATTGTAGTACAGTATGGTTGAGCAATACTGAACTGTAAAAACAAACAAAAACCTTAGCCTGAATTTTGTGACAGCTGAGAATCTTCATGTGCCTTTGAGTAATCTACCTTGTGTTAGGTTAAGAAGAACTGTAGAAATGGGTTAGGAACTTCTATACAGGTAGGGAGATACAAATCCAAAGCTATAGGATAAAGAAAAAGAAATAATCCAGTAGTATCTGCGTGTACTTTTCTTCATGGTATCATGGTATACTCCATCTCAAGATGGCGTATGACCGAATGATAAAGTAGACAAGAGCAAAACAAATGTCTTATGAATACTGAATTAGGTTCTTGCTGTTTTTTACCTCATCTATTGTTTCCTCTGGGCTTCAGGGAGACAACTGAAACATGACAAACAAGCTATAGTGGTCCGGAAAGTCACAGAGCCAAAGGGAATAACTCATTGGTCTCAAAACATTGCAGTAAAATAGTGACTATTCTGTTAGGACTGCAAAGAAATACAGTAGTGAGAGCTTTAAGACTTTCATGTCACATGGAGCAAAAAAAGAGCGGCAGTGAAACCCCTACATTCCAGTGGAAGTGTCAGGAAGTAGTTTGAGAGCTAGGATCCCATCAGCCTGTCAAGAAAGTAACAGGAAACATCCTCAGGCTTTGAGATGCATGCTATTGCAGGATGATAAAATACCACCATTATATTAATAGGGAATTAATGTGTAGAGTAGAATTTAAAAAACCCAAACAAACCAGTGTTACCTGGTTTGAAGATCACATCTAGAACTATGTTATCCCCTGTCTTTTGAGTGTTTTTCTTGTTCTCCGGATGTCTTTCAGGATTGTAGGACGGGGAGGAGAGTGGTGATGTGGATGGTAGCATTTATGTTTAAAATCAGGTGGGAGAAAGCTGTTAAAAGACACTTTTAAGTCAAAAAGAGAGTGAGATAAAAGACTGATGTAACTTCTAAGTTAGGAATTTTCAGTAATGCTGAAACTATAAGAAAGAAAAATGAAAACTAACTGCTCCCTCACTAGCATCCATAGTTCTGAAGCTTCCTCAGTACAAAGAAATCCTGTTAAGAAGTGATAGCAGCAGTAAATGTGTCAGAAATCTGATGGCTAGATAAAGCAGTAAAGTTTTACGAAGGAAAACAGTGGGAAAGCAAGAAATCTAAAGATGGAACTACACTTATATATTGTGTGCTACACAAAAATGTATTAAGTGTTACACCAGACCCTGCCATCAAGACATCTCCACCAATTACAAAGTGCGTGCACAGCTGTGTTGCCTGTTTAAACGTGAAAATTTAATTTCTACCAAAAAGACAGAGGGCATCCATTTACAGGTTTTTTTTCTGCCTGTGACTATAGATATTTTTATCAAATTGATTTGTAATGTTCACTGTAGAGCACTCACTCATTGTCACAGGAGCAAAAAAGTAACCTGAAGGAAAGGAAAATAGAGTAGTTGCCCATAAATAAATTGAAGGATATCAATGTGCATGACAAGTACAACTCATTCTAATTGCTTAAGCCCTTGTAAAAAAGTAGATACAGTCACTATATTTATAAATGGAGAAACTGATGCCTGATATGTTTATAGGACTAGGCGGTCCATACCAGAGTCAGGCCTGACTCCTCCCAAGTCTTCTGACAAAAGTTGAACAAGTATACATCAGTAGTTTAAAGCAATGCTTGAGCAAGGGAAGATGAAAAGAACCACCATCCTGGGATGCATCCTTAGCTATAAAAAATAGACTTTAGCATTCTGTTTCATTTTGGCCTGCAGGCATTGATGGACCAGCTGCTTTTCTGAAATCAGAAGTGCAAGATTTGGGGACCAAGCTCCAAACTCTCTCTGCTGGATCTTCCAAAACAGAAGACAATAAAGATCAGGAAAATGATGGAGAGGCTCTAACAGACACAGCAGGCAAGCCAGATCTGCAAGAAATCTTACAGAAACGAGGTAGGAGTTGATAATGGGCAAAGGTCTTTTTCAGGGCTCTTCTTATAATTTTTTTTCCAGCCTAAAAAATATGAGGAATCATGAAACAAGTGTCTGTAGGATATTTTAAATGCAGAGCTAGTAGATTCTACAGCATGTAGAAATGCAGAACTGCAGTTCCTTCTTCTGATATTAATTGGAACATACCAGTTATGTTTTAAAGGTTTATCAGTGTGGTATATAATTTCTGGCCTTTCCAAGGAAGTTGGTGACAAAATGCTATACTTCACATTTTGCTAAAGTTCAGGGTATTTTTATTCCAGATGTAATATATCTGGATATGATGCTCGAATATTTTCACAACAGCAGAATCCTCTAGAGCCAGTAATTTAACTGTTTAGGAGACTAACAGGAAAGGTGTTCTTCCTGAGTCGAAGGCTGTCCAAATTGACCATTTTAGAGTTTTATGGTCAATAGGTATATCCTATTGAATAGTTTCCCAGTGGAGTGTCTGTCTCTGTCTGCCAAGTATCTTATAGTGCTGCCAGTACCACAGGAAACCTTTTTTTGTTGCATGCAGCCTAAGCACTTTGCAGCAAAATAATGGCTAGTGTTTAATATGGTACACAGCTTGGTTTTATTTTGCAGAGCCTGTCTCCCAGAATGTTTCCAGTACACTTTATATATAAAGGTACTACCATATGTAGAAATACTTCCATTCAATTGTCAGATGCAACAGCTGCTTACCTATGGATAGCAACATTACGCAAGAGTTAGGAAAGGAAGCAGGAGAGAATATCCAGAAACTTCAAGGGGAAATTAGTGGAGGTAGAATATAAACAGTGAATTTTGAAATTGGCCAGAGTACTAGGGTTAACGCCTTTCCTCTTTCCAAATGTGCTTTGGGAAGTTTACTGACAGGTTGTTAATACTACATTTTTATGTTTCATCTGAGACGAAGAACTTCCAGCAGTGCCCCTTCTATGCAGTACCATGTTGGAGCACTGTTATAATATTGGCTGTCAGAAAATAATTTGGCTTAGCAGGCTGAGTGTGTTCATTTTCTATAGCACTTTATGTGTTTTTCCATTCTACCACCAAATTAAAGAATGGAATCACAGAACAAAACGATGCAGTTCTAAGTGGAAGGAAACACCAAACAGTGATGTGTACGGAAGCTCTTTATAACATCTTTATCCACAGTTATTTCAGTTATATACCCACAGTCATCTCTACATAACTGTGCTTAGGTTAAGATTAAATAACTAAGTCCTGGAACTACTCAGTGTGCACTTCTGTTTTAAAAATCAAACCATTAGTAGTATTCACGAGACCTGAGTTATTGCTACTGATGTAAGAATAGGAGGGGGTCTTACTGAAAAATTATCACACTCCATTTCAGTGTGTATAAGACTAAAGGGAAATGGTAAAGGATGTAAACTGTGCATAGTCCAGTTTACAGGATAGGTGTCAGCATATTGATCTGCATTTCCTTTTTTTGTTCTTAAGGCATGGAAGGCTTTTTTACGTGAAAATAAGCAAAATTAATTCAATGACAGCACATACTAAGCGGTATGTTACATCATGTAGTATCATGTCAAATATGTATTAATAAAAGCCTGACAGCTGCTTAATCATCTACACAGTGACAGCTGCAAAATGTCAGTAGGGGTTTGAATTACAAGGCTTGGGAAGCAATTCAGCACATGAAGAAAATCAGCAGTTGAAACAACAGGTATTAACTAAAAGAGCGAATAGCTATGCAAGAGTCTATATGTATTAGTGATGCCATGAACTCATGACACCTTCTTTCAGAAGTTACCTGCTTGATTCTGTATTCTGACAGGAATTTCAGGCAGTTTGAATTTCGATGAGGAGGACACAGAAGAGGAAGAGGCTGGTAAGAGACCAGCATCTCATTCACCGTATCCTGAATCTGAGAGGCCTCGTTCTGCAACCAGTGTGAAATCTTCTGCGGTAAGTGTCTTGAAAACCGTTTCTGATAAGGGCTGGGCATGTGCTTCATTTTAGTACTAACCCCTTGAGCACTGGGTTAAGTTGCACCTACCGTAGCTAGCATATTAATCCCCGAAGGCAGGGGAAGGTCATGATTGTCAGGTTATGTGACTGTCAGGCGCAGAGTTAAACACAAAGACCTAGTAATGATCAAAGGAACAATGGTGGGCGGAGGAACTCAAGTAGCCTAATCAGTGAGGATGGGAACACAATGAATCAGCTACTCCTTGTGTCCCTCAAAGGACACAGATTAGGCCATTATCTCTGGTGTAAAATCCACCAAGATGACTCAGAGAAAATCCGAAATGCCATTCAATTTTAAGAGGGATCACTGCCTGAAGGTTTATAGCATTTATTGTGGGGTGCAAGGGGGAAGAGAACCTTGGGATAGAACAGAGAATTCTGGGATGGGACAAAACTTTTTATGGGGTGTTTAGGGGAAGGGACTCAAGAGGGAAAAGAAAGGCGTCAAGGTGGATCAGGGAGTAATAAACATGGGAAAATAGGGAGTAAAGGGGGTAAAAGGCACCAAATGCACGTAAACAGCTGCAAGAAAATATGCTTGTCTGTCCAAGCCTTGTGCCTGATTACTGCAGCATGTCCTACTAGCTTCTAAAACTTTATTTTCTGTGTGAATGTGTTCTCCTGTGTGTGTGTGAGACAGACAGACATACATACAAACTATATGCTGGGTTAGCCAGTGAGTTGGAAGAGATGGGTGTCAGGAAGACCCAGGGGCTAAGCTAGTGACCAAGTGAAGGGCATAGGGTTTGGTCATGGATGCTGGACAGCCTTAAAAGTCCATGCTACGATTCAAAAGACCCACCTGAGTGTATTTGTGAGGTGATGGTGTGTATGTTGTGCTACCTTAGTGGGTGAGTAGTACAAGAGGTCTGGGTGTTAGCTACTTGGGAGACTGGGCTATGGATGCCAACTGCTGGAGATATGGGGTGGGGGGTGCTTGAGGCGGGAAGGGGTGAGAGCCACTAGTGAATTTTGATTCTGTGTGTGTGCCTCCGTGTGTATTCACTCAGACTTCCTACTGGCTGTACCTGAGAATGGGGATAAACCAGCAACCTCATCTCTAAGGCCCAGTAAGGGAGGAATCTCCTGGGTTCTACAATCCACAGGATTCAGCTACCGCGAAGAAAAAATTTCATTAGAATTCCAGTTCCTTTGCTGACCATAACTTGCATCCTGACTGTATACATTGTTCTAAGGTTCTTCCAGTATTTAGTTGAGATGGTTCCACTGTCACTTTCTTCTGTTTCTGCTACTGTTCTGAATCTCAGTGCTCGTTTCAGTCACAAAAATCCCAGCCTGGCTTACTGCAGCATCCATCAGTCCTGCTTATCATGCTGCCTTATCTCACACAGAGTGTTTGAAGTTCTAAAAACGGAGAGGCTCTTTGCTTAGAATATTTACAGTGTCTCATTCTGTTTTCCCCTTCCTAGCAATTCACTCATCTCTGGTTAATGGGTACGTTTTCTCCCCTTCCCTTGGAGGGCTAGTCTTTCCTCAGAGTAAAAGTCTTCAACCACTTTCTTCAGAGAAACCCAGGTGGTCTCTTATTTAACTTCCCTTTCTCAAATACCTTCTTGAGACATGAGATCTTCTGTTTCAACACACCTTTCTTTTCTTGGGGAATACCAGAACCTCTGATCTGATATTAATTTGCTAATATGATGCTGCTTCTTACAGGAAACAGGTGCTTCCTGTAGTCCATCCTCTCAGGCAGATGCACAGCTGGGAGAAGTAGAGAACTTGGAGGATTTTGTATTACGCCCTGCACCCCGTGGTGTTACAGTCAAGTGTCGAATCACTAGAGATAAGAAGGGAATGGACCGAGGCCTCTTCCCTACTTATTACATGCATCTGGAAAGAGATGACAACAGAAAGGTATTGGAAACAGCACACACTATCTTGATTATTGTGCTCTTACCACAGAATATTTTTGGTGTAAGAGAGAGCTTCTGGTAAGAAACCAGAAGCTGAGGAGAGCCAGCATGCAGATGAGGACAGCTTATATTTGGCCAAGGCACTAAGGGGGGAATTGTCAGGTTTAAAAGCCATAACACAATAAAAGATTAAATTTAAAAAGGATAAAAATTTCAAGGATAAAGAGCAGCAGGGAAACTGAGCTGTTCCAGAAGAAAAGGAGGGAATACTAGAAAGGACAGTTGCATTAAATCTAGACTGCCAAGTGAGCTGATTGGAGGAATAGGATTTCAGGGTGTGTACTTGTGGAAGAGATCAAAATTGTGGAGACAGTAACAACAGCACAGAACAAAAAGGGGAATGGATGTGGGAAACAGAGAGATCACAGTTTGGATAGCAATGCCTAGCAATGTCTCTGCGTTCTTACAAAGTTCCAGTCTTGATCAAAGTTTTGTATTTCCAGACATTCCTTCTTGCAGGGAGAAAACGAAAAAAGAGCAAAACATCCAATTACCTCATATCAGTTGACCCGACTGATTTATCCCGGGAAGGGGAAAGTTTCATTGGAAAACTCAGGTGAGAACCACAGACAAAAACTACAGACAGACAGGAGAGATTGGATTTTCCTTTTTGTTGAGTTGGGGTTATGAATAGCAATCTGGTATCAATTCAGAGAGAATGAACTCGCATTGTCCTGCTTAATGTAATCTGTATTCACCTGGGTTGGCAACCTTCCTTCAGCGTTACCATTCACCATGGCAATTCAGAGAAGGAATTCTAGCCTGATGCTTTTCCAGGATAGGTTACAGATTCAGTTCACCGTGGGCACTTTGTGGAAGCTCCTTACTGAGCTGGAAATTAGAAGATTCAGATGGGAGGAGATGTGTGTTTTCACTGTGCTGTACAAACACCTTCATGAGATGACAAAACTTTCCACTGATGCGTCTCTCTTTCTCTGTCTTTCCATAACCTGACATTAGGTCAAACCTCATGGGAACTAAATTTACAGTCTATGACAATGGAGTTAGCCCACTCAAGGCACGAAGTCTAGCGGAAAAGGCTCGTACAAGACAGGAGCTTGCAGCTATTTGTTATGTAAGTAGTGCCTCTCCCCTTTTGTTCCTTTCTTTTTTGTCACCTGGTTATTGAGGAAACAGGGCTTGCAAAGCCATGCTGCCTGGCAGCCTTCCCCACTTAACTTGGGTTGAAATTGGTCAGCTGGTTCCAGATACAACAATGGGCAGAGGCCTCAAGGGTAAGTTCTTACAAGTTTAATAAAAAAAAAGTATTTAAAAAATCAATGCCAGGGGAGGGAGAGAGACCCAAACTAACATCCTGATGACCTTCTTACCTGGCCTGTCATTTGGCATGTGGCCAGTCAGCATATCCTTTACGTGGAGCCAGCCACAGCATGAACTGCCTCTTGCCTAGCTGGTATCTGGTGGACAGTAAGAAGGAACTGGGAGTACCCTGTGAAATTTTTTGCAGAATCAAAGGCATTTTGGTGGATAGGGAGGAGCTGGTATTATTTCAGCAGCAGCTTGTTGTTGGTAAGGATGTGGTTCTAGGGGAAATTGTGATTTGCTAGCTCTGTCCTAGAGATGTTTTCTACTTCTGGTCTTGTATATCACCTCAGTCTAGGCTTCAGAGTAAGGAGACACTTGTGGACACTAGAATTATGTGAGGGTTCTCACATCACATCGTTTCATGTTCCAGTCTTAAAGTTTGAGTAAAGTTTGAGGTTCCTTACAAAATGATGACCAGTCAAGTGGAAGGATTTTACTTTTATCACAGGGACAGCAGCAGAAATTTAAAGGTGCATTAGTCTACTGGAGCATGATCTTGATTTTTTTGGTGTTGATCTTAATGGCACTTGGGAAAAAAATTGATGTAATAATTCCAGTACTAGCCTGTTTACAGAAGTATCACTGGATATTGACTTTGTTTACAGTATTCTTCAGTTCCCTACCTAATTGTACAGAGCAAGGTGTTAAAATGAGTACAGCAGATAATAAAAAGTCAACTTTTCAGATTATGAACTTCTTGTAGATGAAAGTTCAGAAAAGCTTATGTATGAATAAAATCAGTACCCTCATTCTCAGATGTGCCCCTAGAATTTCTGAAGTGAAATAGAGGTTGCAACTCCAAAGACCTTTGTTCTGTGTCTGCAAAATGCACTAGCGTATTAGGAGAAGCTGTATCACTTCTATCCATCAATTCAGTACTTTTAAAAGATTTTGGCTTTTTAGTTGGTCTTTGGGAATTTTAAAGGTTATCACTGATGTTGTTACAGAACACTTTAAATGGACCCTTGGATTTTGGTTGACTTTATTAAATGGATGGTCTGAGAATGCCAAGACTTTTTTTCCTTTGCTTTTTATACTCGATCCACTTTGGAGCAGTCTCCTGCAGTACTCTGGAAAAATCTGCTTGTCTTAAGATTGAAGCTTGGACAGATGCTGAATACTTTGCCTTCTGGGTCTGTTCTTAATCATTTATAAATGAGCATGATTTGAGAGAAAATTGTAGGTATGCTCTTAAACACAAATAACAGCACCTAAAGAAGAATGTCATTTATTCTTCAGGAACATTTTAGCCTATATGGTGATATACAGGTAACATAGACTCAGGCCAAAGGTATTTTTGCCTTTTATCATACTTGTTTACTAGCAAGATTTTAGCATGTTTTTTGCCTCAGATACAAAAACTTATGCCTGGAAATTGCACTTGTCTGATTTTGTTATAAAGGTTGCATTAGGGTAGCAGATGCACTCTAATCAGGTAGTACCACGTGTGTGTTTTAACGCAGTTCTCAAAATGGGAAAGTAAGCTATTCTCAGTGATTAAACACAGTTGCAGTTAGATAACTGCTACTACAGTTGTAGCTAGGAAATCTCTAAAAAACAATATAAATGTGGATTCAAGTTCACTTTTGCTGTCTTTACTGAAAGTAATGTCTTTCCTTGTCTTTCAGGAAACCAATGTGTTAGGATTCAAGGGTCCCAGAAAAATGTCTGTGATCATTCCAGGAATGAATATGAAGCATAAGCGAATTCCAATCCGTCCACGAAACGTGAGTTATGCAGTTTGGTCATGTTTCAGATTGGCGGAAGAGGTTAAAACTTTCTTGTAGAGGTCTTGAGTGTCTGTGGTGGTCAGGGTTTTTAGAGCAAGGTTGTTAATACCCAGGACTTTAGCAAGTCTAGTGGAGAGTAAATACAGAGTAGCCTAAACGTTTTGATTAATTTGTTCTTGTCTTTTACCTAATTTGTAGCCTTCTGGATAGTGCTTGTATCCTTACTTGTCCTTTGGTCTGCCTAAATATTATTTACTTAGCTGTTGCAATGGCTAGTGGCTAGTGTATGTTGTTGCTGTTGCACCTACAACCCTTCCTCGTGGGTGGGACCACATTATGCTGAGAGCTGGGTGAACACAGAGCAAACCACCTTCTCCCAGGAGCTTACGTTCTTAGCCAGTATGTGAATAACAACAGGTAGATAATATGGTGGGATTCTGGTGTAGTAGAAAGCAAGTAAATACATTTTTGATCAGAATGTTGTCAGTCTCTTTGTAGGAATCACAGAAAAGGAGGATTCTTTAAGGACAAAGTAGGATGAGGAAAGGGATGGAGTTTTGTGTTGACTATTTAGTGAGGATTTCTCATACATACAGGGGATGCTATAGCTAAAAGCTTGCAGAACTGTATCTGAAGATACATTAAGGTGTATGATGAAAATCATTCAGTTCCCTTTATGTGGGTTTTATGTTTGGTCTGATAGAAGACCAAAAAGCAGAAAGGACAGGTGCCGCCTGAAAGACATGGTCAGTGTTTTAAGCTAGAAGATGATATTTGTAGCCGTGTTGTGAGTGATATGAGTAGGACAAATGGGTATTTGTTGAGGTCAGAGGAAAAAAAAGCTTCAAGAGTAGAAACTGAGTCATGAGAGCCTGGAAAAGAGGTTTAATTTTGTGAATGGGCAGGAAAATTGTATCTGGAGTTGGTCATTTATTCATATCTTGGTTTTGCCATCTCCCCCGTCAGTACAGTAGTGATTCCATGGCCCTGCCTTTATTTTTCTCCCCTATTTTCCCAACTGTTTTGCTAGCAGGCAAGCATACTGACAGTGGACAAGGCTGAAACACAAAGCTGTTGTGAAAAGTCGGCAAAGCTTTCAGCATAGGAGTTTGTCTCTGGTTTTGTCTTCTTTCTCTGTAGTGTGATGCCCCCAATTAAGCAATACTGCCCTCACTTTAAAGGAGGAAAAATTGCATCTAAATGCACTTTGGTGCCAGTTCTCAAAGTTCTTTTTGCAATAAAGTAACTAGTTTTAACTGAACAGTAAGCTTTATTTAGGTTATCCTCAAGAATCCGCTATCATATCTGTGTACAATACTAAAACAGTTACCACAGGCGTATCAGTCAGACCTCCACAACAGGTTGTCTTCTGCTCATTTTTTCCCCATTAAATAACTTAAGTTTGGATTCTTTTTCTTGGAATTTTTAACATATATTATTTCAGTTTGGATTTTATTTGTTGCAGAACTTGTAAAAAACACTCGTGTGTTTCACTCACTACTATTTGCATGTCCTTGTAATTCAGTTTGTCAAATTTAATGTCCTGGTTTACCTCCTTTTTGTATTTCTTTGGTTTTATTTCTCTCTGGTTTTCATATTGTGCATCACTTATTAGACCCAATAGGATGTCATTTAACCTACTTAAGGCATACTTACAGCCCACTGTAGCCTTTGGACTTTCTACTGAAGCACCCCAGGGCCTGGTGCTGTGCAGTTAATTGCAGGTTATTTTCTTTTGTTTCAAAGTTTAGAATGTTAGAAGTGGCAGTTGGATCCAACAGGATCAGAGAAAGCTTTTGAGACTCAGAAGGGATTCCTGCCAGCAAAATGGCAGTCATCTGTGGCCTGTGAATTGCTCCCTTTCCTGTACACACGCTTCCTTCTCTCTCATGCTTTTTTCTTGTTCGGGTGGAAATATGGTGCTAGCTCATTGAGTGGAAAGGAATGCTTGGACTGGGAATCCATGGAAGTATCTTCCTGGTTCTTGCAGGCAATTTTCAGTAGGACTGAGTTTAAGAGCTGTCACTGTGTTTCATTAAACAGGGAGTGACCTTCCAGTGACAGAGTGCACACACACGAGAGAGGCAGAAGTCAAAAGCAGAGCCATTCCAAATCTGATAAATATATTTCTTTCTTCTGAACAGGAACATGAGAGTCTGCTGTCAAAATGGCAAAACAAAAATTTAGAGAATGTAATTGAGTTGCACAACAAGGCTCCAGTCTGGAACGATGATACTCAATCCTATGTTTTGAATTTCCATGGGAGAGTCACTCAGGCCTCAGTGAAGAACTTCCAGATTGTCCATGACAATGACCGTAAGAGTCTGGTGGAGAGTGTGTGGGGCTTATTCAAACAGGGAGAACCCAATTTATTTAAGGAGGTTTGGGGGTAATAGGACATCCTTCCTGGAGAAGAGAGACTGGGTGAAGGAATTCAGCTGGGGACTTCTCAGCTGTCAAGAGAATTATATCAGGCCTCCCTTTTTCTGGGGTGGCTGCAGAGACTGCTGTCCATAGCTGCAGCAAAAAAGGGGGCAAATGCAAGCTTCCTGAAGGGAAAGAAAAGGATTAATACAGCACCTTCAGCCCAGCAAAAGAGTGGCTTGAGCTTTGGTTCTGATAAGGTAATCTCTAGAACAACACAGTCGCTCTAGAGAACGGATTTCAAGGCCACTCTGGTGAGAAAGGATGGATATTTGGGACTGCCAGACATGTGTGGGTTTTTGTTTGTGGTTGTTTGGTTTTTGTTTGGTTTGGGTTTTTTTTCTTTGCTTCACTGTGAAATTGTTCATCTCTGAATCTTTCTTTTCTCCCCAGCTGACTACATTGTGATGCAGTTTGGTCGTGTAGCAGAAGATGTGTTCACTCTGGACTATAATTATCCTCTCTGTGCTCTTCAGGCCTTTGCTATTGGACTCTCCAGCTTTGATAGTAAATTGGCCTGTGAATGAGAGACAACAGACTCAAAACATGGAACTCACTCGCATCCCTGCATCTTGTTGTAAGAGTTCCAGTGGAAAAGCACATTGGGGATGGAAGGGAACTGGAAGACAGACTTCTGCAGGCTTATTAGAAAGCAAATACCAGGTCTTAGAGCATTATAGTAGTTGACAGTAGACATCTTAGGAGACTGTCCCAAGACAGAGCAGTCTCTGTATGCATTGTGGAAGAACAAGATATATGAGTGATGTTTTTGTTGTCGGTGTTGATTCTGCTTTCAGAATCTTTGTAACAGATGCTGCATGAGAGCAGGCTAAGGAATTTAGCCCGCTAATTAGAACCCATTGCAGCTAGGATTGGCAAAATAATGGGTTTGTGTTCATATACCTTGGAACTTCCACAGTGCCCCTGAAGATGATGCTACTGAGGAATTCAAAAAAAAGGAGGATGGTTATTGGCATGCATTCTCTTTTGCCCTGTGTAGCATTTTGCTGTCTGTTAGAACAGTCAGACGTGGAAGGATTCAGGTTATGGCTCTGTGCAACTGTAGGTAACGTTCAACAAATACAGAGCTGCAACGAGACATTGGCTCTAATAAAACACTTCTACTCTGTGGGATGATTCTCTGTAAAGGTTCATATTCCAGTTCCCTTTCATTATTCTAATTGCTCCATATTCCTTGACAGTTGTTTTACCAAATAAAGAACAATCCATCTCAAATGCTTCCTTTTTAGTTGGTGATGTCATATCTATTACTGTTTCTGTTATTCTTAACCATGTGAAAAATGAGACTGAATAGATGATAGAATCTGACTGAATTTGGCAGAAGGTAGTATTGTAACAATATACAGTACTATTCCTGAGAAACAGTGTTCTGATTGATTGAATCTAAACTGTAAGCTGATCGGAAATATTTTTAATTTGTCCATTGTTCGAAAAATTTGCTACATTTTTAGGAATAAGTTAGTGACCGATTTTTATTTTTTTTTTAAACGTGAGATTATCTCAAGTCATGACATATTAAACTAGATTTTATATAAATAATTTTAACCTGACTATAAGAAGGAGTTACCTCAAAAAGACATTACAGGTGTTTTCAAAGGATCAGTAAGTTTGAAAAATTTAATAAATGTATCACGGGGCTTTGCAATGTGTCCTTGTAGTGTTCCATTTTTAATGCTGGATGTACAATATGGAGACTGTAGGTCACAGCATGGAATGCTTCTTGATTCCTATGGCCTTGATTCATCAGAGCGAGTTGCTGCACACTGTGACATGTAAGCCTCGTAGTGTAGACATCTGCTGTGTACTACAGCAGAGAACAGTTACTGTCTTGCCTGTGTCATGGCAGTAAGGCATATTCATGATGATCCTGGAAAAAACTCTATCCCTCTACTGAGGCAAGAATAGGCGTTCTCCAACTTTGGGTATTGTCGTTGTCAGCAGACTTAACTCTGTTTCAAGCTCCAAAGAGCCAGATTTATTGCTTTTGGTCTCTGGAGTCTTTGCAGTGGTAGATATCACTTGCTTTTTTGAAATAATGAAACTTTGTGAAGACATTTTCTGATATTGCCAGGAAAAAAAAATGATGGTAATCATGTGTAAACTCTGTATGTAACTGTAAGTTATGAATTGATGCTGAGAACTCCAGCTCATTTATCTCTCAGATGCCCATTCTGCTTTAGCTGGTGAGCCACTGCCTTGAGATGATCTCATCAGCAGAGCAGTCCCGAAGAGAACTTGAATCATGGATCTCTTTTGTGCCTTCACGTACTTCCTGCTCAGCAGGCTGAAGATAAAACCTGGCAGAATTTTCCAGTTGTGCTTTTCTGAGTTCTGGGCTGGTGGCTCTGCATTCCGTCTACGCATCCAGAAAAACCAAGTCACTTTGTTACCTGTCTGATTATTTTTCTGACTAGGACTGTGTGAAAGAAACTGCCTTACGTTAGTTTGGGGTGACCTGAAGGTAGAATGCTAATTTCCAATTCAAGGTGATTTTCTCTGTTTTCAGAAGGCCACAGTAGCAATCCCTTTATTCACATTTTCAGTTAGGCTTGTCAGCAGGGGCTCTTCGAGCTATTTGTTGACATCAGATGATCCTACCAGGGTCAGGGTCTCTGGTCTCAGCCAGATTATGCAGACAGGTGAACTGATTCAGTGCTCTTTTATCAGATACTGTTTTACATGGATTTGTATTTATAACTTTTATATCTAAATGAAAATAAACTAATTTATATATTGAAAAAAACCCTTAATTCTAAATGATTTTTTTTTTTGTAGGATTTTTGCTGTCACTTGGGGGTGGTCTTTGTTCCTCCTGTACTAGATACTACCTCAGTTTCTTCCTGTCTTCTTGTATCTCATCTCTCTTGTTACTCTCTCTTTCCTTTGAAATTCTTAATTCTCTTCCTTTGTGGTGTTTTTCTGATCTGATCAGCTTGCCCAACTCCCTCTGTTTTCTGTTCTAAGCAGAATAGTTTGCTTCTACATTATGACCAGTAAAGAAAAAAAAAAAAAAAACAACACTTAGAAGTCTGGGAATAAATATAAGTTTGTTTCTCTAATGCATTTTTTTTTCCCCCATCAGCAGGTCTTCCTGTATAAGTCTTAGTTTCCATTTGATTCTCTCTTTAAGCTAGTTGCATTTCTCCGCCCCATGTTTTTAATGTTTCTCCCAGCATCCTGTTAGAGCTTTTGAGATGGTTCTTTATGCATTTTTCTACCCTCAATCTGAACCTGTTCTACTGTTGAAGTACACCACCATATATTTCTGAACCAAGAACTGAAATAATACAAGGCTGGGAGGAACACCAAGTTGAAGTGGTTATTTTTTCCTATTTCCAGTGGGAGATGTATGAACCGCAGTAAGATAATCAGAAACTGATACAGCTCTCAATGTGTAGGTTCTATTCTTCCTGCACCTCTTTTTTTCCCCACTATTTCCATCTGAGCCAAATTAGGTTTAATTTGGAGAGAAAACCAAGCAGGAAATATTACTGGGCATTTGTTCTTAGTACAATAATATTAATTGCATACATGCAAATGTAACATTCTTGAAATCCCAGAGAGCTCTTAAAACAAAGAAGGAAATATATTGAACTGTTAAATACGAAACGTAAAGGCAGGCCTAGCAGACTAAAACAGTTTCTAGGCTGCTTTGAGCTCCTCGGCTCACAAAAATAAAAGATAGTGGATAATTTCTTGCTTTTAGGGGTCAGTCCCACTCTCATTGAAGTTTTGCTTCTGAATTTGGTAGCAGTAGGACAAGGTTTTTTGTTTCTGTTGGCATAATAATTATATCTACTTGGCGTGCTCCTCTACTTGCTGGTATGAACAGCTCTGTAAATCATTTGACATTGAATCAGATTTCCTTTTCCTGGTACAGAAGACAAGCAAAGCCTTCCCTGTGATTTACAGGTCAAGAGCTAAGAGTTCGTGCAAAGTCTTGTGAAACTGAACTGCGGGCAGATTCCTTCTTCAGCAGAGTTAGGAGTCTCATCTTCTCTGCCACAGTGTCAAACTGCTGTACATAACTGCAGTTTGGAACTACTACTGCTGAAACCCAAAACTAAGACAGACGCTTTAGGTATCCTAGGGCCAAGAGATTTGGCCCAGCATATAGTTATGAAGGCGAGTAGAAAAACAACACTAGTGTAAGGGCTTTGTTAGTGCCAGGGAAACAGCCTGTGACGTGGTAAGAACAGAAAGCCCTGCCATGAAAGAAGGCAGAGAGCCTGTACCCACTGTTACTCTTGTATCTCTTGAACTGTGCGGTCTGTAGAGTTTTTGTCTTCTCATTCCATCCCTTAACATGTTCTATATGGATCTATTCTTTCCCTGCTGGAAGCTGGAGGTCAATTCTTTGGTCCCAAAATGAGAAAAAAATCCAGAAGCCAACTAACTTTACCAAAACCCATTAAGGTAAAGGCTATTATAACTGTAAACTGCTCGGGTAATTTAACATTTAATTTAGAGAATACATAAATGGGTGAATGTATTCTAGAGGATGGAATTACTTTGATTAACATTTCCAAACAAGGTGAACCGTTGCACTGTCTGCAACAAAACAGCTTAAGAAAAAGGATGGATTTTTTTTAAATGCTTAATTGAATTGAGCCCTTTATTTATTAAAGGGAAAGTAATACTATTTTACTGTGAAAAATGACTATTTTAAAAGCTGCATATCAAAATCATTCAGATAGAGTACAGATAGTGTTGGGGAATTAAGTCTGAACTAACTCCCTCTGCTTTCTGTTCTAAGCAAAATAGTTTGTTTCCACATTACGACCAGTAAAGAAAAAAACCCAACAACGCAGCCCACCACCAAAAAACCTCTGTTCTCTTGAGTGGGTTTCCATCTGTAATTGACTGGAGTCCCACAAACAATTTGTGTGATGATTCACAAGAAGGAATAGGTTTCAATTCCTTCTCTTTGAGCTATGTTGATTCTGCAGGGAAACAGGAGCAAAACAGTATGTTAGTCACATCATCATAAGACCTGGCCTAGAATTCACAGTGAACACATGACGAGAAATGAGCTACCTTTAATATCTGTTTGGTTTTCATTAAATTACATGTTTTTAAATATGGCTTAGTAGAAACAGTGGCTAAATGAGATCATTACAGGGCTTTATACAACAAAATAATTTAATCTTTTAACTTCATCTTATTTATATAGTATATACTCTTGAATCCTACAGTTGTATCAGAAAACTTTTTTTCTTAAGTATTCATAAAATTATTGCTGCATTGCCTTACAAAGAAAAGTAATTGTAAGTGTATTAAAAAGGATGACCAATATCAGTTATCTTCAGCACTGCCAAACTAAAAAAAAAAAAATAATTAAAAAAAAAAAGTGGAATTGGCCTTCCAAATCCCAAGACTACGCTTATGAAGTTGATGGGTTTTGCCACCTGGTTTCTGAGGCCATAGGACACATTCAGGTCCCGTTTTCAGGTTTTTTTCTCAGCAACTTGAAAGAGTTATGAACTTTTTAAGCTTTGCGTTCTTACCACAAGCTGATATTCTTCTTAATCCGTTTCTTCATTATACTGAAGTTTTAAACAAAGCCAACTGTTTCCTAACTCTACCACACGTAGTTATGTGCACACCAACCAGGCATCTGTGCCACAGTCACCTGCTGGAGACGGGAAGAAGTTTATTTTGCTGATGTAGCTGCATTGCCCGGAGCTGCTTATAATAGGATGTCGTTACGTTTACTAAACTTGCTGGTTTACTACTGCTTTTGTTCAGGGGATGAGGCTCCATCCCTAGCGCAGCTCCCAGTCCTGTATCAGCATTTTCCAGCGCAGCATGCTGGCGTTCCGCTGGGAATGGACCGGAGAAGAGCACCGGTCTGAGGCAGAGGAGAGCCCCCGAGGACACCCTTTTGCTGTGAGGTGAGTAGTTTACTTTCTGGGGTGCTCTCGGGCCAATTAAACTGCTGTAACCACTTCTGCGGGCTCGGGGCTGGTTTGGTTTGCAGGGGCTCGGCTATGCCGGGTGGAAAGCCCAGCCCAGCCCTCCAGGGCTTCGAAGTGGTGTCCGCGGGCCGCGCCTGGCTCGAAGGGGCCCCCAGGGGAGCCCTGGGCGGGGGCTGGGGGTTCCCCGGGAGCGGAGCGACCCCCCCGCGCCCGCCGGGCTCCGGCCCCGGGGAACGCACCGGGCGAGCGGCGGCTCTTCCCGGGCGCTTTCCCCGGCTGAGGCCGGTCCGGCCGCGGGCTCCAACTTCTCCCCCGCTGCTTCCCGGCGGCGGTGCCGTCCCTGCCGCTCCCGCCGCCCATTCCCCCGCTCCCCCCTCCCGGAGTTTCCTTCCTCCGCTCCCTCCCGTGCGGGCGGCCCGGCCCGCCCCCCCGGCCCCCTCTTCCGGCCATTGCCCGCGTTCCCTCCGCCCCGGCCCCGCTCGGGAGCGCCCGGCCCCGCCGGGTTTTGTTCCCAACTCTCGCCTCCCCCCCTCCAGTCCCCTCCCCAGGCCGGTCCCAGCCCCTGCGTGAGCCGGCAGTCCCCTCCCTCGGCCGCGTTCATTTCATACCAACTCTCATTCCTCGCATTCCTCACTTCCTCCTTTCAAACTCCAGGGGAAATAAAAACCCTCCCTTTTCTTCCCAAACTCCTGCCCGGCCGCCGCCCCCCCCCCCCCCCCCTTCCCCTCCCCGCCGTCCTGCCGGCCGCTCCGCGCTCCTCCGGTGAGTGTTCGCTTCGCCCCTCCGCTCCCGCCGGCCCCGCGGCTCCGCTCCGCGCCGCTCCGCGCCTCTCCGCGCCCCGGCAGCAGCGCCCGGCCCGGCCTCGCATTGTTCGCGTCGTCCCCGCCGCTGCGGGACCGGGGGGCAGGGGGAGCCCCGGGGGTAGGGGGAGCCCCGGGGGCAGCAGCGGCTCCCCGGCAACTTTTTTTTTTTTTTTTTTTTTTCTTTCTTTCTTTCTCTCCGCCTCGGCGGTGGCGATGCTGAGCGAGGAGCCGACCCGCCCGCTCCCACCCCTGCGGGCTCGGGGGTGGGGATCGGGCGGGAGCGAGGGGCAGGCGCGCAGCAACAGCCCTCATCTGCTCTTTTGGCAGCGAGTCCTGGAGCAGAAGGAGGATTTGAAGCCGGTCCCCGCTGCCCCCGCGGAACAACCGCCGCGCTCAGGTCAGGACACGCCGTTTCGCGGCCGCTTTCCCGCGGGGTGAAGGAGCGCGGGTGCGCAGGATAGAGCGGGGGAAGGGGGGGTTTGGGGCCGGTCCCGGGAGGCACAAGCGTACAAAGGAAGCGATGGGAACATCCTCAATGGAGGCTCCGGGGGCTGCCCCTGCCGGGACCGCAGGAACTCCGTGGCACCGGCTGAAAACTGCCAGCCGCTTCTCAGGGGACAAAAAAAGGTTTCTGTACCCTTCGTAGAGATGTTTTGGGGGAGGCTGGAGAGGAGAAACGGTACTTTCTGGAATAAATTTTGATGTAAATTATAAAAGATGTTTTGGGGAAAAACAGAACAAAAAAAAAAATCTAAGCAAACCCGTCCGTGAGAAGGCGTGTGGGTTGTTACAGAGCGTTTACCAAAAGATGAGGGAATGCTGAATATCAGCTATTCTGAAGTTAGAATTGAGTTTCGGTGGCCTGCCTCAGGAAAGGATTTAAATTAAAAAAAAAAAACAAAAACAAAAACAACACCCCCAAACACCAAAAACCAAACAAAAAGCTTCCCCAAGGAATCTTTTATCCTGTGTAGATAATTCCGTTTAAACAATTCCTTGCATGGGATGCTAAAGATGGGGCATTTTTGTAGAAGGGAAAGGGGTTTAACTTTACGTGTTTTAAGGACTTCTGTAAAGTACTTTATGGTGAATGGTCGTATATAAGTAAAAAGTAAAAAAAACCCAAACCAACCAACCACAACTAATCTACCAAAGCTTTTTGGTTTGTTTTTGTTTATCCTGAAGTTACACTCATGCGACTTTCTAACGTTAAGAGTTGAGTCCTGTGAATCCTCTACAAATAACACAAAATACTTTTCAAATGCAGGGGGCTGGGTGGGAAGGAAGGAGATTTAGAGTTTGCTGGTTTTTGGTTTGGGGTTTTTTTTTTCCCTTGTTTCTTATTACGAACAGATCGTCTTTCCCTAGACTTGACTGGATTGTCTGTGTGCATAGTGAGTGGAGCAGGCGTTCACCTGTCTGTCCATCTGTCTGCGGAGATGTAAGAGGTTTTATTGTTCTTCTCCTGCAGAAGGAAGTGGGCAGCAGGACAGGGCACAGAGTAACGGGGAGGGGCCAGAGGAACAGAACAAGGGGAAAGCAGACTGGGTGTATAACAACTCCTGTACTAACCCGTGCAGTCAAAGCCTTTTGGTCTTGATAGCTTTTTCTCACGACGGAGAAGAGCCTGGATCGTGCTGTAATGAATACTGAGGGGCTTCTTTACCAGGGCTGGTGGATGCTGAGGGACTCTGTGGCTTTCTCTGGAACTTGGGTTGGCAGTGAAGGGCAGCCAGACGGTGGGTCCAGTCACCTTATGAGGTTTTCCCAAATCCCGATCTGGATGGCTCCCTCAAAGTCAAGCATGCCACAAAGTTTATGGTCTCTAAACTGGACTAGCAACTCATTGTTGATACCCTCTCAGAGGTGATCTTGGGAGCAATTAGTGTGCCTGAGAATGGGTGTTAGGAATTTCTCCACTGTCTTGGTTCCTGCTACATCTTTTGGATTTTTTAAGATTAATTTTACTGATGGCTTTGAAGTATTGCAGGTTATTTACTGTGATAAGTGTTTCAGTGTTAGTGTATTACAGAACACCTGTGGGAAAATGGTATGAAAACAGTACTTTCAAGCTCTGAAGAGAAAAAGCGCTCCATGGCACCAGATCTTGCTTGTGGTTTAAAATAAAATCACAGTTGCTGTTTGTTTTCTTACTCAGGTATTTGTTTCATGGAACTCAAATACAATAAGTAGAGTTTTGAGAAGGTTGCTGAAAAGTACCGTTTCTGATAGATGCTGCTTGCATCTCTGTTTGGAGTGACATTATACTCATTCACAGCTTTCCTTCCTGAGTATTACGTGTCTTTTTCTGATTGTATCTTTCAGCTCTTGGTTCCGTCACAACCTAACTCAAGGGGTGGGTCCACAAAGACTTTAGGCTGGCACTGCTGTAGACAGAACCTGTCCGCACAGCTTCAGAGCGTCCGTTTCCGTACTTGTCACACCTCTTCCCTTTGTCGCTGGCAAGGGTATTGGCACTGCTGTTCACTGACCCAGGGCAGGGGGCTCATCCAGATGAAAAGTAACACTCTCTTTTAGCAAGTTAGTTTTCAGCCACATCTGTTCTCCGGTCCAGTTAATCATGCGGTCACATAAATGCTGGTGTGCCCAGAGAGGGGGTGCAATGACTAGTGGGTGGGCAGTGGGAGAAGAAAAGGGCTATTTTCTTAGCAACACTGCCAACTTTTCCCACCTTAAGAAGTTCCCTGAAGCATGTCTACAGTTGCTCCTGTGATAGTGAAATGATTTTCTGTCTTATCTGGCCACAACTGTATCTTAAGAAAGCAAAAATTCAGCGTTACCTTTTTTAAAAGACCTATTACACTTTCCCTATAGCTCAGATTTGACCTTTGTTAATTTGTGTTTTGTTTTTTTGTTTGTTTGTTGCCCCCCCCCCCCCCCCCCCCCCAATACATGCAATGGATCTTCCAGTAATTTTCCTGGGCAACTTTTCCATCACTCAATGTACTTTAACATCAGAAAAGCTTTCATACTCTACTGCAACAGTTTTTGCTTTGGTGTATATTTCTGTGAAAGGATTGCTTCTTCTCTCTCTGTCTCTCTGCATTTCCACCCTCTAAGTTCTTACAAGCTACTAGTAAGACTGAACTTTTAATATTATACAATGTCTATTATTCTAGGCCTAATGATTGCTTTTTATACTCTTCACTTTCCTCAATTTATCTGTGTTCCTTTTGCAGAATGAGATCTGATATTCCGTGTGTTGCAGGTGATTCATCTCTCTTGCCTGAAGTGATATCTGAGCACAGGCAGACAAAAGTTACACTGGTCATTTTGTAGAAGTATTTGCTTTGCAGACAACTCTCATTTGTTCAGCATTCTCACTCTTGCATGTCTTTAGCTCCTGCTTCTGGCAGAGCTTTTTCCTTGATTTAACTGTTGGTTTTTTTTTTTTTTTTTCATTGCTGTTTCTTTGGTTTCATTACTTTTTCCACATAGTCTTATTTGTCCCCCTTGCTTCTCTTGTTTGTTTTTGAGCGGTCTGAATCCCTTTGAGTTGTTTCTGTCCACTGGTGTTTGTAAACTTCATTCTGCATCATCTGCAAGTTTCATTAACAATGCCTTTATTCAGTCTTAGATCTCTAATTAAGATGTCAAAGAAAACTAGACTGGCAAAGATCCCTGCAGCAACTCAGTAGATGCCCCCTGTACCTCTTGGTTCCATTGGTATATATCATTACACTTAGTTTTGAAACCATTAGTTAATTTTTGTAATAATATGAGCAGTACTCTCCAAAGCCAATTTGAAGTGGTTTTTCCACTGTGATTTCCTTGGAGAGTAGCAAATGGTATTCTAAATCTAAGCCTATTACATCATGTGCTGTATTCTTTTCATTCCCTAACTTCATGGCAATTCTATCCTCCTTTGAAGAGCAATCAAGTTTATTGATGTTTACAGTAGTGTATGCTCCTCTCTCTCTCCCCAACGTCTGCATTATGCCCACCGCCATGCTAAATAAATGCCCAACACATTCCTTCGTAGAGCCTTGTAAAAAGTCAGGAATTTGCGTGTATGGAGCTCATTACAAGATCTGAGACTAAATGATTAGAAAGAGTTCTTTGGGGTTTGGAGGCGGTGTTTTGGGTTCTTGGGGGGTTTTGTTTGTTTTTTTGGGGTGGGTTTTTGTTGTTGTTCCTGCCCCTTGGGTCCTCCTTTTTCTGGAGATGATGCAGTCACTCCTCTTTGTTTTTAACACCATATGAATGAGACGTTTTCCTGCTAGGGAGGGGCAGGTTTTCCAGTTCCCGGTGCCACTGGCTGAGTCACTGGCTGTGTTTTTCTGTTCCGTTGTAAGTTTATAATTACCTTGTTCTTACCTTCCTTAGAATATGATTGCCAAAGGGTAGGTGTTTTACTTTGCTGTACTTCAGAGACGTGAGTGCCAGTGGCTTTCAGAGCCTGGATACAAGCCTTTGAAGCATCTGCTTTGCTATTGCCAAAGAGAAAATAAATTAGCATAGTCCTCAAAGTGCCTCCCTTCAAACAGTATGGTAACCATTAATGACAGATGTCCAGGCAAAGTCTAATCTCTTGTAACCAGGAGCGCTTTAACCGAAGGGGGAAAAGTCAAGAGAGCACCAAGCATGTGTATACTGAAATGGAAAGGGAGGATTTGCTGATGTGTCTTAAGTGCATTTTAGCTGACCATACTTCTCCATAGCAGATCCTTGAAATAAAGCTCACTGATACCAGACTAGCAGGATTTAGAAAGGTTCTCCTGGTTTGAAAATCTTGTCAGCTTAGGGAAAAAAGAGAGACGTGTAAGAGAGAGGTTTGCATAAGAAGATTTTCTCCAAGTACACTCACTGCTCTTTGATTTATCTTTATAAAAATAAATAAATAAAATCCTGTTTATTTTCCTGCTCCCATTTGTTTGTGAAGGATCTACCCAACCAGAAGAAAATAACTGTGCAGGGGAAACAATGTAAATCGCTGTTTCTATCCACCTAGTAAGCTAACTGAAAAACAGAGAAGCAGCATCTTTTTCCACTGTTTTTGATCACAGGTTTTATTTGTAAGTACATGCTTTAAAAACTGATGTTGTTTGAGGTTGGCCATGTCCCTTTAAGAATCTAGTTTTGCTTGGCTAGCTGCCCTTTTTCTCCTGTAGATTAATCCAGCAGAAGGTATATAACCTGTTGACCTTCCTGGCGAGAAGGGTCTGGAAGGGCAAAGAGATAAATCAGAAGGTTAGTGCTTTCCTGTAATATCTGGGGGCAAGTTTAACCTGTGTTTTTCAGGTTTTGGCATTTCTTTTTTCTCTTTTGCTTAAGTGATTCCTGTTTGAGGGTTGGGGTTGTACTTACTGATTCTCATTATTTTCACTTGCTTTCTGTGAAATCCCCGTATGTTCAGCAGTTTGGAAATGACAGTGTTTATGCCACAATTGAGAGGGAAGAGTTCTGATCTCAAAATCACACTAGTCTGAGTTGAGGACAGCTTTACTGTCTCTTGTATCAGAATCCAGCTAAAATGGCTGGCGTCTGTTTGTCTGCTAGGCAATTTCGGACTCTTTTACAGGGAAACAAATCTGGTGGACTTTCCTCAGTGTCAGCCCTCAGGAAGTGATCTTCTTAGCTGTAAGCGGTGAACGTTCACCTGCTGCATGTTCCAGGTGGAGCACGTACTCCAAAACTGAGCTGGAGTGGTTTCTGAGTACTCCAGGAGAGTGCAGCTCGGTGAGTAGCCATGAGTAGGGTTCATTCATATGATGCAGATGTTTCATTGTTGTTCTTTACTCAGGCATTGGTTTATCAAAAGTATCAAACACCTTTAAGCTCCCATCTAACTGCTACTAAAATCAAGACACATGGTTAATTGATTGACTGAATTGAGGTCCCTTTTTATATACCTGTTCTGCCTGTTTGTGGTTTGCTTCCATCTTGAGGCTTTAGTACCGGGCTTAGCCCTGGCCGGACAGGTTGTGCCCGCAACACAGACCACCCCCAAGCACTGCCCATGCGGAAATCTGATTGTGTTCGTGGCTTGTGTGGTCAGTGCTTCTGTCTATTCTGTTTTAAGTCTCTTAGCTCAGGTTCAGCTATTTCTTTTCTTGGAGATTGGCTATAGTTTTGGAGCTAAATGTTTTCATTGATTTGGATGAGATTTGCAAACATCTGTCTCCTGAGTTCATGTGAAATTCTGCCATTAGTGTCATGGGAAGCGAAGTGTGTCAGCGTTGTGAGGGGTTTTGGGACATCGACCCTTGAGTCCTAGACAAGAGGCTGATGTCATGAACAGGAGACAGGATTAGGAAATAAGAATTCTATTTAGATATTGTAAAATGGGCATTATGAGTCTCTTGATTTCATGTTACTTGTCAGGAAAGACTCAAAAGATGCACGATTTCCAGGCAGTGTTAAACATGAGTCCCTCCGAAGTTACACACCTTGCAATTGCAAATCACTTCTGAAGTTCATCTTTTCTTGTCTTGAAATTCTTGTCTGGATTTTGCCCCCAATCTGGTTTGTCATTGGGTGGTTCACTTAAGTCTTTGCTCTATAGTCTTTTCCATAGGTAAAATGGGGGCTTTTGAGTCCGATGGTGAGATTTTCAGGACAACTGACTTTCAGTGGGTTTAGCAGCAAGGTTTTTTTGGGTTGCTATTAAAGGTTCCTTATCCTTTAATAATTAAGTGAATAATACTCTTAGGGAAAATGCTAAGCATGATTAATTTCTGTCTCTAGCTTGGTTTGGTAAGACCCAAGTCATTTTAATCAGTCAATGTCTACGCTCGTCTATACTTGAAGGGACAGTTGTGATTTAAACATGTTAGCTAACACTACTGATGATTCTGCAATAGAAAAGGGACATGATTATTGAACTTCCTCCTGGTTTGGTGCTTTCTAACCAGCTCCATGCTTGTTGGGAGAACGACTCCTGGTGACTGCTGCTGCTAGCGCGAGGGTGGCTAACCGTTTTCACCCTGCCACAACCTTCATCTGCTTGGGAAGCTGTGAAACACATGCCACATGTCTTGGAAAGTCAGGGAGAATGGGAGCTCTGGGAACAGCTCCCGCGTGGGAGATAGCGGTGACTCCCCAGGAATTGCACTGTTCCTTTGAGGGCTGGGGCCAGCCCAGTGTGTGGCTCAATCCCAGGGCAACCTGGCAGTGTCAATCTCTGCTGCCCTCTCTGGCTCATTTTTCTCTGCCAGATGAGATGTTAATCACGCAGTAGTCATTTTGTCAGTCCAAGGCCAGTGGCCCTGCGATGTAGCCTGTACGTGGGAGCTGTGCATGAGTTGCTTGTGGCCCAGGATCGATCCCCAAGTTGGCCACCCCTGGACTAGCAGGAGCAGAACCAGACTTTGGGTATTTATGTTGTTGGGTTGTGCTGGGCTTTTTTCTGCCCTCCTTAGGGCAGTGAGGCTCTCTGTTCTGTTTCCTTTATCACAAATGTAACTGATTGGATGGTGTGCAAGGCCACACACAGCCTTATCTCATCACATCCTGTTTGACTGCATTATCCAGGGCTGTGCTGATAGAAGTTCTCCTCTCTCCTTATTTTGATTTATATCACTCTGCTGGACACTACATCCTCTCTCTGTTTCAGCCAGAGCTCAGCTACTGCAATAATTTAAGAGTGTTGTTTTGCTTTGCTCAGGAAGTCAGGTGCCTTTTGAACAGCAGCTGCTGCAGGCGGTTTCAGTGTAGCAAGCAAACCAAGCTTGATTTTGTGCTAGGCAGTGTGATAAGCATTCAGCTGGAGCCCAAGCTTGTGTTGGATATGATCTAAGGTTAGTAGTGTTTGTCCCTTTGTAAACCAGTCTTAGTGGTGAGACGGGGACAAAAATCTCACGATGCAGCCTGTAGATGTAATGATTTTATTACCTTGCCCGGTACACAGAGGGAAATCTCAGTTCTCCTTTCTTCCTTGCCTGGTGCTGCTGCCTGTTAAGAGCTTTTGCTTCACCTACAGCAAGTAACAGTTACCTTAACTGGTTTTATTCAAAGGATTAGGCAGCATTACTCTGGTGTCCTGGGTGGATAAGGTTGTTCACAGGGAATAGCCAGCATTGCTCAGGGATTGCAGGAGACCCAGGGCAAAAGGTGAGCTTGCAGCCAGGCTCACCACTTGGCTAAATTGTTATGTCGTGCTTGAGTGGAGCCCCCTCAAAAGGCTCAGTGAACTGCAGCCACCCATCTCCACTGTCTCTAGATCTTCAGCTGAAACTCAAGAGTTTCTCTGGCTCAAGGCTGGTTTAGTGCCTGGTGTGCAGCTCCTGAGGAGCCTGAGCAACTGATGGCTGGCTGGTGCTGCAAAAGTGCTGTTACCTTCCTAGATATAGTTCAGTGATAGTTGGTCTTGCTACAGTTGCATCTTTATTTTGCTCTGTAGAGACCCTGTAAACATGTTCATGATTTCTGTCCTCTTGACTGCGAGCTTTAACAGACCTTAGTTATTGTTGAATAGCTGCTTTCCCACCTTTTCCCTTTCCAGTACGTTTTTTTCCTGGAGTCTTTGAGTTGCACCCCCTTGGAGCTACTCATCTACTGATTGCACTCATTCTTCTCTTTCAGAGGAACTGAGCTATTATTGTAGTGTCCTGTAGAATTTCCCAGCCTTCTTCCTCTGGTAAGTTTGAATGCTATCTTCCATCATACCTTGTGCAATAGATTTCATAGTATTCCAAACTGTTGCTTTCCTCAACCCAAATCTCCTTGTATTACTGCATTGTGTAAGCTCATTTGTTAGCGTGTTCTGGATGGAAGTAACTGTCTGGTTGTTGCTATTTCCAGGTTTTCTTATTGTTATAAACTACTCTAAAGTTACAGTTTGAGCAGCAGGACATCTTCTCTTCTGGCCAAACTCATTGTTTTTTGAAATTCTCTGTTTGACTGCTGATGAGATATGAGAATGTTGTGGTTCAGATCCTCTATAGTAGCAGAATTTGGCTCATGTTACCAAGGTAGTGAATACCGGGATTGTTTGCTTTTATTTGCGTTACAATGACATCAAGGAATACCTGTAATGGGAAGCAGTCCCTGCCCCCATAGCTTGCAGTTCCATTAAATGAGACCAAGGATGAAGCAATGTCCTTGGTAAAATGAAGTGACTTGCCAGCTCAGAAGCAGGAGTGGAACTGCACAGTCAGACTCCACATGGCTGTGCTGGCAAGCGCTCCTGCCTGGGAGGGGTGAGTGAATAGGGACATCTCTGGTTAGCGTGTCGTGCTCGATACCGATCCCAGCAGAGAAAGAGGGTGGCCATGGAGTGGGGGGAGTCTTTTGGACAGAGCAGCTCTAAGAAAACTGAACAACTGGAGGCAGCTGGCTGCAATTTTTCAGATCCTCAGGAAAATATGATTTTGTGTTGAGCAGCTGCCACAAACACTTAAGAGGGAGCTGTTACCAACAGTAATGACTGAGGGATTGATATTAGAAAGCAGATGTGTCAGACTACAGAGTCTGTTAAAGATGAGCTCCCTGTCAATGAGACCTTGCTGAAGGGCTCTTGGCAGCTGTCTAGCCCTGCAGGATCTCTGAATCTCAATGAGATACCATGTGTGAAAGGAAAGGGAGTTAGTGTTGAAATTACCAGCATCAGAACAATTAAACCAAAGCTGCTGGAGCTGAAAGATTTTTGTGCTTTCCCCATGGTTTTCCTTTCCTCTGACCCAAAAGCCTGCCTTTGTGAGTGACTCATTAAGAGTTGGGCCATGGCAGAAAGAAGAACGGGGACCAAGAGTGAATAAGAAACAGTATTTGGACAGAGGGAAACAAGAAGGAAGTAGAGAGACTGTGGTGAGGAGGTGGAGGTGCTGTGAGGGGCTTGTGACTTTGATCCTGGGAGAGAATCCCTGACTGGACTCGACAAAGAAAGGTAGTTAATCATCTCTCTCAGTAAAATAAGAGTGAGATCACAATAAGAACAACTGTAAGGTACAATACCAGAAATATGAGGGCCAAGAAGCGAAGCGTAAGTTCAAACTGGGAAGAATCTGAAGTGAACAAACACTAATCTGGGACCTCTGGCAAAACTTCCTGTTATGAGAATGGGACAACATCCTCTGACTTCTCTGATCCTAAGAACTGTGCCTGGTGAGGAGATTCAGATAGGGAGGGAATTGTCTGAGCATGCCTGGGAACTGGGATGTCTGTTTAGTGATTTCAGAATCAAATTCCCTTGACATCAGAAGAAAGCTCTGTGTTTACAAGCTCTTCCACAGGCAGGAGTTGTAAATTATTTTTTTCTACTTTTTTTTAAAGTACTAGAGTATTTACTGACATTAGAGCACTCAGTAATACAGATCAGCATTAAAATTACCAAGCTGTATGTGAATAGTTACTGTTGATTGAATGGGAAAACAGAAGCAAACTGAAAGCTAGGTGCTAATGGAAACATCTGTATTTTGTTAAAGTAGTTACTAATGAATATTTATTCAAACCTTTCGTATAAATAACAAATTCAACATTAGTATGTTTCTGAAAAATGCTCTGGTTTTGACCAAATTGCTTTTTCGGTGGGAAGTGATTCCACTGACAGTTTTTCAACTTGCTATACTACTAAAGCCATTTACCATAGAGTTTAGCCCATAGCTTCTCTACAGTTTGCTTTGTTGAGTTTAATAAATGGCCACTTTGGCCACCAGTGAGTTCAGAGTTCAGATCAACAGTGCAGGAAACAGAAGGCCTGAACTGTTCAGCCAAAAAAAGAGACCCACAGACCAGATAGCACCTGACCAGAACTCCCTGTATTACTGTGTACTGCCTCTGAGCACAGAGTATCGCCTGGGATTACACGTGGAGCTTACTATTTAAGCAGCATTATTTAAGAAAACTTTGCAGGCCCTTTAAGCCCTGGGCATCTTACTGAACTGGAGACATAGAGTTATAAGGATTTGCATGGTCTTTACAGTCTATGGAATTTCTTCGGAATTTGTGTTAATGTCTGGGTGATTACTGAGCTTTCAGCTGGAGATGGCCAAACACCCTTGATTTTATAGTCTGTACAATTCCACTCTTCTCATCATTCACCAGGAATAGCTTTAGTGCCAAGAAGAGAAAGCAGAATCGGGCCCCAAGGTGTAGAAACGTTGGGATTGGCCATGATAGCACATTTCAGTGCCTGCTGACTTAGCTGTAGCTTGGGATAGGACTAACATTGCTGGTCAAGGCACAAAAAGTAAGGAGCATTAAAAAAAAAAAAAAGTGTATAGTCATTTCAATATTTATATAATTTCTTCTCTCATTGCTCTTATGTGCCACATCTCCCTTGATTTATACCAGTAAGGCTCACATATTCTGTCTCTTGCTTTGTGGACTTCCCTGAATATACAAGTGACATCTGCTCAAACTGGCGCAACTTTTCCTTCGTGTTTGGAGTAGAAAGCCTTGGGAGTTGACATTGAACTGAATACAGCGTGTTTGCTCCTCCACTTCTTCTGGAGCTTGCACCAAAAAGAACCCAGAGTTTCCTTTGCAAAGGTGCTTGGTGCAGATGTGAAGCCTTATAAAACGTGAAATGATCAGGCAACAATTCCTAGGGTTTGTATGCAGGGGTGGGGGGAAGTTATGCTTCAGATATATTTGTTTAGTTTCCAGCATGTATGTGCCATGCTGAAATCATCTGCGAGGTAGTCATCTGTGTCTGCATGGACATTAAGGAGATGAAAATAACTGGATTCAAAGTAGGTGCTTTTTATGGTTATGGTGGCTGTACATTCCCTAGGAGATGACTTTGCCTGTATGCAGGGCTAGGGGATTTGTCTTGATAGCAGAGGTTGTAGCTTCCAGTGGTTCTGGGAGTCATACCACTGAGCAGTTGGGGTATGTTCTCATTTGGTGTGGAGCTTGCTGGCTGTTACGAGACTTGAAGCTCCAAATGAGGGGGGATGAGCCTCTTTAACCAAGTAATAAGTGATAGGACAAGAGGTAATGGCCTCAAGTTGCACCAGGGAAGGTTTAGACTGGATATTAGGAAGCATTTCTTTACAGAACGGGTTGTTAGGCGTTGGAATGGGCTGCCCAGGGAGGTGGTGGAGTCCCCATCCCTGGAGGTGTTCAAGAGTCGGGTTGACATGGAGCTTAGGGGTATGGTGTAGTTGGGATCTGTCAGTGCTAGGTTAACAGTTGGACTGAATGATCTTCAAGGTCCTTTCCAACCTAGATGATTCTGTGAATTCTGTGAAATGCAGGTGGTACTGTGAATACCCTTGCTGTTACACCTTGGGCTTCTTTCTGAACCCCTCCATTTCCTAGTCTGTCAGCCTAAGTTAAAACTAGTCTGTGCCTTGTGTCTGTGGAGATTTTAATGTGTGTTAAATACAGAAGGTCTTGACAGCCTCCAGGGACTAGGGATTCTTGGGGAAATATCAAAAGAAGAACAGCTGGAACAGAAAGCTTCTGTTTCTCTGTCAGAGTCCCCCTGTGGAAAGCTTACTCCTCTATGCCGATTCCCCAGCAGAACAACCTCTTGAATACCCGTGTAATTTTTTTATTGAGCATCTGCCAGTGAAAGGGGATGTATTGGTGATAGACGCTTGGTGAGGGAAGCAACTGTTACTGTTCATTTCAGGGTCTCTTAAAGTCACATTGCCTGCTTTGGTGCCATTCACAGCACACTTGGGATGTCTGTCCCAGTGGTAAAGGCCCCATATGAGATCCTCTTTCTGCCCTCTTCACCTCTCATTTTATTCTTTCTTCCCATGTTCATTAGAGCTCTGAAAATGTGTATCATGGGTCAAGAGGGTTGAAATAATCTAATGTAGAGGCTGAAATGGATGGATGGGCAGTGGTAGGCCATTCCAGTGGCTCATGTGTTCCAGATATTCTCATGGGAAATACGTTGTATAGGGTTTTCTAAATGTCTATGTAAACCACTTGTTAAAATGCTGCACTGTAGCGTAAGAAGTATACTATGTCTAGAAATATTCAAATGCTCAGTATTATCTTACTTGTTTCCTGAGCTTTTGGTGGGTTATAGAGATGTAAAATAGGTATCTGCTGCTGTCTAAAGTTACTAAGGAGCAGCGAAACCTTCTGAGAGCCAGTGATGACAAGTCTTTTTACCACTTCAGCTTTTGAAATGATAAAGTTTTTAAGAATTTCAGCTCTTATTAAAAAGAATAAATCTAGTCATCGTGGTCTTGGAGCAGATTTTGTAAACATGAAATCCAAAGAGGTAAGAAAACAAAGAGAGACTTAAAAAGCAATGTATGATGTAATGCTTTTTTAAGTTGATGTCAGAAAAGTTTCTGTGGCCATGAGCCCTGAATTTTTGAACTCCTGAAGTTGAATGAATGGACCTGCTTTTCCTATTTACCAACTAGGGCATGGCATAAATGCACAAATTTTGTTCTAGCTAGTTTTTGGCATATACCAGGCCCAAATTTCTCCTCTGTCCTCGATCACATTATCACTGTAATAGTTCTGAGTTAGTCTGACTTGGCATGTCAGAGCTCTCTCCTTACTCTCTTGTTCAGTATAGGTTTGATGATTCTGTTGCTCTTGCAAAAAAAAAAAAAAAAGCCTTATTCTGATTTCTTGATACCTAGCTCAATGTGGTTATACGCCAGGGAAGTTTTGAACTCTCATTTAACTGGATTCTCAACTGGTGGCTTGTGAATATTACTTGTAGCTCAAAAAGGTAAACAAACAGCTTTGGGGTTAAGGCAGGGGAATGATCTGTGTCTTTAGAAGGCATTTATCTTCTGTGAGGTTGACTGGAAGTGTCTGCATGGTCTGAAGCTGCTTTCTGAACGTGTCTTTTAGCAGCTCCACTCAATGACTTCAGCCTTTACTGCAGGTGTTTATAAGCAGACTATAACTGTAGTTTTCAAGAACTAACAGCTGCCTGCTTAGGTTTGAAGAGAAAACAGTTTCTGCTCCTGCCCAGTGGCAAATATAATAGCCTAGCTGGTAAAGGATGAGGAGGCAGAGAGGCACAGAGAACTGAAGGAATTTGCCCAAGGTCATTCTGAAGATAAGCAGTAGAAACAATCTAAGCGCCTAGGATTCTTGACCTGCAACCTCGTGCCTTTTTCCTTTCGGTCATGGTGCCTTCTGCTTCTGCCAGGATAGAGTGCTGAGATTTGGGAGACATTGCATTAAACTGTCTGGCTCCAGGAACTGCTTTTTAGAACTGCAGCTGATCCTCGAGAAGAAGAAATGTCAGTGTTAAAAATGACACCGACTACTAACTCTGATCCAGTGAAACAGTATCTAAGAAAATTTCAACCCCAGTGCTCGGTGATGACTAGATAATTCATCACTGCTTTATTTTGTATAGTCTTTCACACGGACTGAATCTCTGTATGCGTGCTTCAGAAAGTTAAATAACAGTTACACAGATAATGACAGCAGAGGGAGAAAGAAATTAGGAGACAAAGACAGAGGCAAGAAGATATAGGTCTGAGGAGAATTTGGAAGTGATAGAGAGCTAATGAGCCAAAGAGCTATGGGAGCAGGCTGTTTTATCAGGAGGATTTTTAGAAAAGGTTTTAATCTCAACATAAATAGAAATCAAGCACATGGTTGAGTTACCATTTAAGGTAAACTTGAAGTAAAAACCCTCCTCGCTGAGGTTTTTCAACTTTTTTTTTCTTCCTGTAGTATCTCCTCATTTTCCTAGAGAGGAGGATTTCTAACTGACAGATGGGATGTGTTTGTCATCACAGGTTCTGAGTCTGCTTCTCCGTGTGGCACCTTGGAGTTTCTAGCTGGCACCATTACCTCCAACGAGTGGAGTTCTCCCACCTCCCCTGAGGGGAGCAACGACTCAGGGGGCAGCGAGGCCTTGGACAAACCCATTGACAATGACGCTGAGGGTGTGTGGAGTCCGGACATTGAGCAGAGCTTCCAGGAAGCGCTAGCCATCTACCCACCATGTGGACGGCGGAAGATTATCTTGTCAGACGAAGGCAAGATGTATGGTAAGGAGAAAGAAAGGGCACACACAACACGCCAGGTAGCCTGCCCTGCCCTGTGCAGGCCACTTGTCTTGTACCAAATGATGTTCTGAATGAACTCTAGTCTCTTGGGCATTCCCAAATTGATGTAGTTGGTCACTTCAAGTTGTATTTAGGAAAATCAGAGAAGATTTTAACACTCACAAGTCGTAAAGAATTATAGATGGCTTTTTCTGGAGAGCATCAATAAGGTAGATCCCAGAGTTGGGCATGCTACTGAGCTAATCTTTGGATCGATATCATATAATGGCTTCATAGTGTGACTAAGTCTATCTTTTATGGCATCTGTTGTCGCTGTCTCCAACATTCTTGTTATCCTAACAGGTAAAGGTCTGCGACTCTGGTGCTAAAGGGCAGAAGTTCAGTCCCTGAACGCCTGAATGGTTCTGCTGGTGGTGTGCAAACACCTACAGTTTGTTAACTAGCTATGCTTTTCAGATCTTAAGAAGGACAGAAAAAAGACCTCTCTGGCTGCTCCCTTTCATTGTACTTCTCCTTCTTATAGGCCTGGCATGAATGTCTTTCATCTGCGGGTTCTTCTCAGCTAGCTAGCTAGATACCCAGCCCTGGATGCAGAGAAGTACTGGCTTGCAGCTGCAGTAGGTGTCAACTTTTCAGGTGGTAGACACAATTTTGAATTGGATTTTTGACCTATTCCACAGCTAAAATGTCTCTCTTGATTTTGTCCACAAAAAAGCTGGTCTGGTCTCAATTCTCTAGCTCAGTATTGGAAGAAGCCACCTGGCACTTCTGTGACTAGACAGCAAAGCAAAACCTGAGAGTGCACAATATTTAGTTAAAAGTCCCAAGGTGTTAAAACTGTTTCTCACCTTATGGAAGGCAGTCCTCTTCCTACCCAGTCAGTGCTTGCCTTTTTTCCTTTACATTGGAATCTGTGTGTCTTTGCAGTCCCCAGCCGGTGAGCACCATGCCCTGAAGCTTCACACAAAGCACTTCACAAGTCATTCTTCAGGTTTCTGTCCACCCATCGGGCCATTGTTCCCTGAGCTAGGGAATAGATCCCTCTCACAATGGGGGCATGGGTGGGGCCTTATCTACAAAGGGTGATTTTACTGGGTGCATACATCATTGTACCTGTACAGAGCAATACATGTTGAGTAAGGCTGATCACCCTGAGGCTCAGCAAGTGTCAATATTCCTATGTAGACATCAATTCCTGCTGTGTGCTGGCACAAACATTTTTGTGGTTGTGCTATGGAACCAACCATGGAACTGATCCAGCTTGAAACTAACACAGCCAGAAAGGGGGAAAAAGTTAACTTTAATTCTCATATGCCCCTTGATTTGCTTTGCTGCACAGCTGCTTGTGCTGGTACTTAGAGAAGGGATGATGAGTGGGAATGAACAGCCATGGTTGAGGTGAGGGTAGGACTGCTTATTTCAGAAGCAATGCTTGCTTAAAAGTGTTATTCAAACTAAAATATTACTTGAAAATCCACCCCATGGTTATTAAGCATAGATTAGTGACATGCTCCTTGCTGCTCTAAGTCTGCACTAGTTTTGATGACAGATGACTTTTAAAATTACTGCTGAAAAATTACAGTTGTGTTTTAAGACTGTCTTCATTTACTAATCATTCTCCACAGTCCCTGAAATTCTTCAGCTTTGGAGTGAATATGTCAGAGAAGAAATAAGAGTGAGAGCAAAAGTGAAGTAGAATGAACTACAGAAACCAATGAGTCTTAGCTGGGCCTGACCTAGCATGGACTGGTGTTAAGTGGAAAGTCTCTAGTTAACTGCACTGGTGAGCTGAAGAAGGTAAATAATCCCCTCGCAGGGTGGAAAGTTTAGACTAGGCTCTGGGAGAAATGAACAGCTTTCCTGCAAGCCCTCCCCCACTACTCCAAATGGGACAGTGTCCCTGCTTGCCTTCAGTGCACCTGTTCCCAGCGTGAATATTTGGTTCAGTGTGCTCCTGACAGAACTCGAGGCACTGATTTATGCCCTCCTTTGCTTACTAGTCTCCAGGATCCATGCCAAGGAAGCAGAGCACAGCCTGGGATCTATAGAAAGATATGACCGGGCAGAGAGAATAAATATAGTCCCTGATTTCATCTTCACCGCTTACGAGCCAGCTCACAGAACAGGACAAGCTCTATGTGGAGCTGGCCCTGCCTCTGCGGGACGGTTGTTCAGCTGTCCCGTGACCGACTTGCACAGACCTCACTGGACCAAGGGGCGAGGTGTTAGAGACAACTGTATATGCCCCTTTGCCTTGACAAAAGTGGAACCATTTAATTGTTCCCGCTGAGGAGCGGGTGGTCTGGTACTGTTCTTTTGGGCACAAATGTTCCAGGTCCCAGGGTCTCTTCTATGTGCAATTTATATACTTCTCACCTGTTGTGAGGCAACCAATTATGAGTTTAGAGTTAGTAGCTTTTGCCAGCAAACACGTTGACTAAGCTAAAGTGCATCAAGCCAATATGAAGAACTTGCACTGCTTTGTTTGAATACATTTAAAGTTGCACAGAAAGGTGTGTTTCAGCCCATACACAGGACTCATGCTCATGTTCCCTGGCGCTCTCCAGAGTCGGCTTGCTGCTTACAGCTCTTTAGATGACACTGTTGACTGTTGAGTGAACATGATTCCTACTTCACCCAAAAGTCAGCCAAGCTCCTCTCTGTACATTGATGATCTGTGTCTTGATGCCTTTGCTGCCTTCTTTTCTTTCATTATCTTTTTCCTTCCTAGACATGTTCCATTACTGGAGGCAGCATTCTGACAGAATAAGCTCATACCACAGCACTGCTTCGGGTACAAGCCCTCACTGTCCTTTCCAGCAGTCTCAGCTCACCACCTGCTTAAGGCAGGAAAAGCTGTCTTGTCTGATATGAGATGCTATCTTTTCTCCTAATCATTGTGTTGACATTAGAAGCAGCGAGTCCAGGGCACCACTAACTTACTGGTACCACTAAGGTCCTGCAGGGTAATTTTGTAAGTGTTGCCTGCTAGAATACTATGGGGGTACAGCATTATAAATCTGTCTCACGTTTTCTAATTATGTTTTTCCATGGGAGAAATAATATTTGTAGCGTTCATACCAAATAAGCAATCACAGAGTTCAGTGCTAGAGTCAGTATCTCCTGGCATCTTCAGTACTGGTCTAGAGAAAGGAGAGGGAAAAAGCTTAGCACTTGCGTGTGATTTGCATGGAGATTGTAAATAGAGCAAGGTCTCCCAACACTACTGAGGACAGAGAAATAAACAATAGTAACTAGCAAAGTGATGCTTATTTTGACAAAACACTGCTGGAGCCTTGATTTGTCAGTGAGGAAGTAAGAGCTTGTAAGAAATGAGCTACTGCCTTAGTTGTCCAGTGTTCCCTTCCTCTATGCAAACATCTGGCTTGGAGCACCTTTTTGTAAGAGGAGCTAGAATTGGCAGCTGTTAGTAGCTAGTTTACAAACAGCTCAGCCATTTCTGTGCTGAGCAGGGTGGGGCAGAAAGCCTGGGGGCAGTCATGTATCTCTCAGACTGGTGAGTCAAAGCCCTGATATGGCTGATAGGAAATACCTAAAGATGTCCGAAGATCAGAGGCTGATGGAAGAAGGATGATTAACCGTGTTACTAGTTAAAACCCGGAGCAGACAGTGAACTGCAAAGACTTGAGCATGCAATATCAATTAAGCTGGCATAAAAGGTCAGTCTGATGCTGAAAACTACCATGTCACAGGTGATGCCTCCCACCCCTGTTCTGTAGTAACTAGGTAAATTTGCAGGATGTTGCTTTCATCTCAAAGGATATGTTATCAGTTAATGATTTTCCTGACCTCAGAAGTCAGTAAAACTGAAAAGCAAACCAATAAACCCAAAGAAGAACAAAACATGCACTGCCTGTCCCAGTTCATAAACTAGGGAATATGTGGGCCCTCTCTGGAAGGAAAAAGGAGACCTGTTACCCAGGATATGGAGAAGGCTGAGGTACTCAATGACTTTTTTGCCTCAGTCTTCACCGGCAAGTGCTCCAGCCACACTGCCCAAGTCGCAGAAGGTGAAGGTGGGGACTGGGAGAATGAAGAACAACCCACTGTAGGAGATCAGGTTCGAGACCATCTAAGGAACCCGAAGGTGCACAAGTCCATGGGACCTGATGACATGCACCTGCGGGTCCTGGGGGAACTGGCGGATGAAGTGACTAAGCCACTATCCATCATATTTGAGAAGTCATGGCAGTCCGGTGAAGTTCCTGGTGATTGGAAAAGGGGTAAAATAACCCCCATTTTTAAAAGGGTTAAAAAAGAAGATCCAGGGAACTATAGGCCAGTCAGTCTCCCCTCTGTGCTTGGCAAGAACACGGAGCAGATCCTCCTGAAAAATATGTTAGGGCACGTGGAAAACAAGGAGGTGTAAGGGCAAGTCATCACTGACTAGTTTGGTGGCCTTCTACAATGGGGTTACAGTGTTGGTGGATAAGGGTAGTGCAACTCGTGCAAAGCTTTTGACACTGTGCCACACAACATCCTTGTCTCTAAATTGGAGACACATGGATTTGATGGATGGACCACTCGGTGGATAAGGAACTGGCTGGATGGTCACACTCAAAGAGTTGTGATCAACAGCTCCATGTCCAAGTGCAGAGCAGTGACAAGTGGGGTTCCTCAGGGGTTGGTGTTGGACCAGTGCTGTTTAACATCTTTGTTGGTGACACAGACAGTGGGATCGAGTGCACCCTCAGCAAATTTGGTGATGCCACCAAGCTGTGTGGTGCGGTCGACACGCTGGAGGGAAGGGATGTGCCATCCAGAGGGACCTGGACAGGCTGGAGAGGTGAACTCATGAAGTTCAACAAGGCCAAGTGTATGGTCCTGCACATGGTTGAGGCAATCCCACGCACAAATATGGGCTGGGTGATGAGTGGATTGAGAGCAGCCCTGCGGAGAAGGACTTGGTATTATTAATGGATGGAAAACTGACTATGAGCCAGAAATGTGCACTCATAGCCCAGAAAGCCAACTGTGTCCTGGGCTGCATCAAGGGAAGCGTGACCAGCAGGTTGAGGGAGGGGATTCTCCCCCTCTACTCTGCTCTTGTGAGACCCCACCTGCTGTGCTGTGTCCAGCTCTGGGGCCTCCAACAGAAGAAGGACATGGACCTGCTGGAACGGGTCCAGAGGAGGCCATGAACATGATTGTGGGGCTGGAGCACCTCCCGACAGGCTGAGAGAGTTGGGGTTGTTCAGCCTGGAGAAGAGAAGGCTCCAGGGAGACCTTATAGTGGCCTTCCAGTACTTAAAAGGGGGCTACAGGAAAGGTGAGAGGGTCTCTTTATCAGGGAGTGTAGGGATAGGATGAGGGGTAACGGTTTTAAACTGAAAGAGGGTAGATTTAGATTAGATATAAGGAAGAAATTCTTTACTGTGAGGGTGGTGAGACACTGGCACAGGTTGCCCAGAGAAGCTGTGGCTGCCCCCTCCCTGGCAGTGTTCAAGGCCAGGTTGGACGAGGCTTTGGGCAACCTGGGCTAGTGGAAGGTGTCCCTGCCCAGGGCAGGGGGGGTGGAACTAGATGGTCTTTCAGGTCCCTTCCAACTCATACTATTCTGTGATTCTATGATAAACACTTCTCCTTGAGGGGAGGAAGAAGCATGGCAGCTATTATAAATATGAAAACTTTCAAGGTGTCAGTCTTCAAACGCTTTTTTCTGTATCTAGTTTAGAATCTCACCTGACGATGTTTCAGTCAAAGGAATTGGAACATGCTGAGAATATGCTCAGTGTACACAGAACTGGCTGGCCCAGGTAATTGCAAAATTTGGATTTCAGTTGTGATACTCCTCTGAGAGATTCTTCTGCAGTTCCTATCCCTTACATTATTGTGACCTAGTGAACCTTAGAACAACCCTTTTATCCCACAGTTTTGGTAACAAAATTGAATCTCCCATTTTAAACACTAGAAGACGGACAAAACATAGTTGTGTGGACAATCGGTCAGGATGGAGGCTTTTCCCTCTTCTCCTCTTTTCCTGGCGGTAGGTGTGATGTTTTTGGAGTTGCTCAATAACAAAGTTTTGTTTCACTTTTGTGTGGTTCTAGTTCCTTGTTGACTAGATGAAGCCAGATTTCTGGAGACATTTGCAGCAGGTTCAACTTCTGCTGGAGTTTGTCAGGTTTTTCCTTCTATCTCCTTTGTATGCCAAGTTCAGGGTTCTTCTTGTTAAACTGTATGCCAGTTTAACTGGTTTTTTTTTTCATGTAAACCTAAAAAGAAATATTCTTCCAAGCATTTCCCGAATATTGAGGAATTAACAGCTTTTGAAATGCCAATCAACCAGGAAACTGCTTGCTGTTGTAATTAATAGAGTTAATAGTACTGGCTGTCGCATCCTTCCTTAAACGTGCTTAGTACTGAACAGAAATATAATAGTAGGGTTTTTTCGTGTATTACATGTTATCAGAATTATTGTGACTACTTTTGGGGGGTTTTATTCTGTTGTTTCAACAAAGGTTACATACTTTTTCCTGCCTCTTGGTTTTTAGCAGCTTTGTAGTCCCACTTTTATCTGTCAGGCTTAAAACCAAGCGTGTTGTGTAGGATTATGTTTTTCTCACTGTGTATGTCTGCAGCCACGAGGTTTTGTTGTGTTCAAATAACTTCCTTCATTAGCAACATTGCATTACCCTTTTGGCTCTTCCTCTGGCTTCTTAATTTCTAAATTTCAAACATTTAGTAATTCTCCATGATAGAGTTGATCTGTAGTGGTATATTATCAGCAAGGCACTTGTTCTGGTTTTTTTGCATTGTAAATAACACACCCAGTTTAACTGATTTCTGGTTTAATAAGTCAGCTTTATGCTTTGTAGCTGTATCCATTTCTCTGCCTTGTATCTGAGAGACTATTTCAATTTCATTTGTCAGCCTTTTCGCTTGTTGCAAAGTCATTATTTTGCTTCTGCTGTCCTTATGGTTTACACATTTTCAGTTGTTTTCCAAAAAGTTTAGTAATAGAGCCTTGGTGGTTTTTTACAGTTTTAGAAACACGGCATTCTTTCACAATTGGATCCTAATATTTATGGCTGCTAATCTGCTCTTAAATATAAAACCAATTTATTTATATTTAAAATTTCAGATTGAATTCAAAACCTGGAAACAAAATCAGACATGGAAAATTAAAATTAATAATGTCCACTGGCTTGGGTTTCTTTTTTCTTTAAAACAAGTGCATGTAAAGCTCTCTTCTGGACACTTTTTTGTGAACACATTATCAGAAAGATCTCAAAAACATGGCGTGAGTTCTGAGAAGAGCAACAAGCATACCAGACTTAACACTGAGCTCTGGGAGTTGAAGGGACTGATTTAGGAGGAAAGATTAAAGTAGCTAAATATACATAGCTTGGCTAAGCGATGACTGAAAGGTGGAGGGTGGGGGGACACATAATAACAGTCTAAAAATATTTGAAGGGTGTTAACATTTAGGAGGGAGAGGGATTTTATGTGGAACATGTGAGCATGACTAGGATTAATGGGAGAGAAAGAAGGAATATAGGATGGATATCAGCAGAAGCTTTGTGACAGCATAGTGCTCAGTGCTGAGGAATCTCTCTTCTGTGAGGAGTTAGAATGGAAATGCTGTTGTTGGGGGCTTTTAAAATTGTATCAGACAAAACTATAAGGAATGCATCTGCAAAACTTGTCCCAAGGAATGGCGCGCATATGTGCGTGTGTTGTATGAATGAGAGGTGGATTCTAGATTAGATGTACTATGGTTTTACACAGGAAAGAGAGAACAGTGGGCATTAGGTGGTGACCAAATATGGCTTTCCACTGTAAATATCTGCAATTTTTTCCCAAATTGTTAGTATTATGATTTATACTGTCTATGGTTTTATGACATGAATAAGTTTATTAGACTGATGGACACAGAGGCCCTTTCTCAGGTCTGAAACAGGAAGAGCAAACTTCAAGATAAATACTAGGAATGCTTCTCAGAATTTGTCTTCTGTTGAGTAGTCAGACACTGGGTAGAGAAGGGTGATAGCGCTTATCAACAAGGGGGTGCACGTACATAGAGGAAGCTGCTAAGTGTCAATATGCAAATTGTGTGGAGACCTGGCATAGGAGAAAAGGAGCTTTCTTATTTCTATTTGCAAGTAAGCAAAACCTATCACATGAAATCTCTTTAAGTCTCGCCTTATTGCTGGAGGGCATGTATGAAATATAATTTAACAAAACTTTATTAAAGTATCCCTATACATCTGCTAAGCAAAACTGGTACAATACAACATAACCTTTCCATGTTCTAGTGCCTTAAGGGCTGCCCCAAAGTGAAGGAAAGCTGCTTGATCATAAAAGGCAATATTACAGCTAGAAGAAAAGGCAGTATTCTCATTCATGTAGGATCCAGATAATAAGCGCAGGAGAACTAGAACCGTCTATTGGTTTAAACAGTTGCTCATTAGCTAATCCATAACAAGCCCTGTATTGTCTGTGTATGGTGAAGATCTGGGCAGTGAAACTGGGAAGGCTGTGTGCAGTTTGTGCCCAGACAGATGGTCTTGTAAGTCTGTTGGTCACTGGCAGAGCTGACTTAAACCTCTGGGGCCTGGGTACACCTGCTGCTGAAGGGTGCACAGCCAGCAGCTGTTCCTCATTGCGGTCACCTTGAACTTGTGACCCATCTTCTGGGTACTCCTTCAAATTCTCTGAGGCTCATTGCCTGCACATACACAGGCATGGTCTTTCTCTGTCTAGCTTCTTGAACAGGAAATTACACTGTTCTCATTGAAAATTTTTCCTGTAAAATGTCTTTAGAATCACTCTCAGTACAGTAATTGCAAATCTCTTTTCAGGAGCTTAGTTTGGAGTCTGCGGACTAGAGTGCCAGGAGTGTAACCAGTGCTTGATGAGATAACCCAATAGGAATGACCCAAGTTGTTGACTACAAGGGCTGTAGACATAGGCCTATTTCAAAGCATGTCCGTATTACAGGGAAACACATGTGCATGTGTGGTATTTAGCACAACGTTGCCTTCAACCTTGACTGGGGATTTTGAGCATTCCTGCATATGAACACTGCATCATCATCTTTAGTTGTAGAATCATAGAAAATGGTGCTGGGACGGACCTTCAGAGGTCATCTCATCTTGTGCCCAGAGGCAAAGCCAGCTCTACTTAAGCTGTTCAGGTCTAGTCTGATCCTTTATGGCTAAGATTCGAGGAAAGTGATTTGGCAATTCTAGATACAGCAACTTTCAACTAGAAGGTAGTTGAAGCACCTAGGTACTTGCAAATTTCCTTATGCATTTTTAGGTATCCCTGCAGCTTAAATAGTTTTGTCACCCTCTTGTTCCTGCTCTCCTATCACAGCCTGAATCACGGTTGCCCAGCTATCTATCAGACTTACGCTGTAAACTCAGTCAGGGAACAGGTGTTTAAAGAATGTAGAACAGACTTGCTCCAGTGTTAGGAGCAGAAAGAGAGCGGGGGGGAAATATCACAAGCGACTCTAAGGAAATTTTACGAGCTTGGCAGAATTCAGCTATTATCCAGACCAGTTCCTGGGTAGCTACACGCTTATGATGCCTGTGTTTCTTCTAGGCTTTTCTGTCCACATTCTCTTTTCACCTGTTGCAGAATATGACATCTTTAACAACTATTTTTGCAAATGCTGGCATGGTGTAAAACTGTTGAGACCAAGAGTGTATTTCCTTCAGAAACAGTGAGATGACCTAACAGTTCATTGCAGAAGAAAAGAGGGAGTTGCCACTCCTGTTTCCTTGCTCCCCTGCTCTGCTCTCAGTTTTGTGCTCCCACTTTTTAGGCGAACTTCAGTTTCCAGCAGACTCCTTGCTGATCCATTTTAGCTTGCTAAAGTGATAGCAAACTAATCTGGCAAAATGAGCTGGACAGATTTCTGCCGCGTTAGAGTTGAAGTGACCTGTGGAATGATCTGGTGAGAGGGAGTTAGGAGAAAAAGGCAACCACTTTTTCAGCAGTAGCTAGCTGTTTGTTTAAGCTGGAACTGTAACTTGATGGTTTAAATCACGGACAATGACTGCACTCTAAATTATGATGGCAAAAACTGAAGATGGGTGAAGCCATCCACTTACAAAGTCAGTATTCATTTATTCATATAACAAAAGAAGAGTCTCTGGATTGTTTTGCTGTCCTTGAAGCTGCTGAATAATTTCAGTCAGGATGGGTGCTGGTGTGGTCTTACATGTCAAGTGAAGCAGTCACAACTCTTCACAGGACTAAGCCAGACCAGGCCAGATGCCTTGAGAACTGCATGGTTCTGTGCTGGACATGCAGCAAGTGGCTGCATGGATCTCACAGACCTCTTTTTAGCTCCGATTTCTGTGATAGCTGAAGCTTTGAGTACTTGGTCAGCCTGTCATCTGGGCACATGTACCAAATTAGCACTTGGGGCAGAAATCTGCATGAAACAGTGTAATATTGGTGCCAGCAGAAGCAGCTGACCTCAAAATGAGGAGAAGGAGAGGTGCTGAAGTTTTTGCTGTCCTTTGAAGCAATATCACTGAAGTGCTATTGAGAGTTGCTTTCAGATACCCTGGAAGTTATTGAAACAAGCAGACAAGATGTTTATTGACCTAAGGAAGAATTTAGCAGATGTCTGGGTCTGTAATGTAGAACTTGGACTCATGGGAACTGGAGGATGTTGTTACAGTTAGGCATTAGTTTCAGTGCTACCCTCAATGGTCATGTTTTTCTGAACCTGGGCCTTAGTGAGTAAAGTGTGTTTGTGCCTGTATAACGTTGTAATTCTCAGGTGTCCTAAGAGACTGAAAGCTGTTAGTTTGACATGCCTTTCTGTGTAGGGTTGTTACTGGCTGTTTCAGGTGTTACCTGATACACTCTCTGGGATATGAGGGACTCATATTACTGTATGCAGCTGCTTTGATGTGATTGTGGGATTTCCCAGCCAAACTGAATCTAAACAATTTCTGTAAGATTCTCATCAGTCTTACTCTGGGAAGCACCGGAACAAGTCCCAGCTCTGTTCCTGTGGCAGCCCTTAATTTGTGTATGGAGGAGTGCTTATTGGATGGATTATTTTACATTTCTATGGCCTGAGGTGATAATGTGGGAAAACACAGCTGATGAGGACATTCAATTTATGCACTGAAAAACTGTATTAAAGGCTGAGGGGTGGTGAAGAGCTGTGTAGCCTGGAGCTTCCCATTAAGCTGATGGGGAGGGACTGCTGCATACCTACAATGTTGTACCTTAGTAAAAGCTCATCTTTACAAGGAATAACTCCACATGCCTTTGGGGCAGTAATTAGGAGGCACTTTAACTCTGTCTAGCCTTTAGACAAATGATGCAAGCACAGGAAAAGCCTTGCCCATTTTCTTCTTACCAGTCTGTATATGTGTTGAGGGTTGGGTGGAGTACAGTTCCAGGCTACAGTTTCTCTGGTGGCAAAACTGGTTTAAGAAGTTCTGCCCTTATTCTTTCTCTGTTCTCTCTGCTGTGCCAGTGCCGTGATTAACGTGGCCACAAAATGAACTAGTTCACCAGTCCAATTTAAAATAGGCTGATTGGGAAAAACAAAACAAAGCCAACAACAAAATCCAAATGGGGGAGGGGGGGCTTATTTTAAAATATTTAGTAATTAGAGTGGTGTGTGTCAGTCCTTCCCCCCCCTCCATTTCTTCCAGCAATTTAATTGGTACAGCTGCATACAGGAGTTGATGGAATATTGCAGGAGGAGGAATGACCAGCTGAGGAGAAGGGAACTTCTTCAGGATGCTTTGCTGATGAAGAATTTGTTGCTATAACTACACCCATGGTGACTGACTTCATTTATCTTCATTCCTTGTTTGGAACCAGTAAGAAGCTTCCCAAAACCTGCAGGTTCTGTAACTGTCCCTCCCAAGTCATGTACCTTGTGTGAAGTGTCTTAAATTGGCCATCAAAAACCAGCAGTTTCTAAATGGGGATAGAACTTCTGGTGTTTCTAGCTGTGAATTTAGGTTATACAGTGGAAAAGGAGAGGCGTAAACACTAACCTTCCCAGCAAAAGGCCTTTTATGCAAGACAAGGGTTCGGTGTTTAGACCAGTTAGTAAACGAGACAACTGAGTTTTATGACCTCAGACAGGTTGATCACCTGGCTGCTGTTTCCCCACATGAGGTGCTTGATGGACACATCCTGCCCAGCAAATAAAGCTTCAACTTCTTTGTCATCTCAGAAGAGGAAGGGGCTCAGCACTTGCACAGTCAAATGACGAAAACGGGTATGTTGGGGAAGAGCTGACGATGTGGTGATGCTAATCACTTCAGTATTGTGGTTTCAGGGATCTGATTGATTTTTTTCAGACGTACTGGCTCAGCTTTCTTTGAGACTTCATCTCAGAATCCCCTTATTGTAGGGACTGCATGAGCTCAGTGAATCTTCTTGTGCAAGGTTAATACTGAGCAAATTCAAGCATGGAATAAATGATCAGAGTGAGGAAACCTTACAGCTGAATGTAAAATTCCCTGGTATGTGTAACTGCTATGGGAACTCGAACCTGACTGTTAAGCACTGAAGTTTTGCATTAGTGGGGGAAGAGATGTCTTCGTAGGATAGGCCAGTGCAGTAAAATGCAGTATGGTTTTCTATGGTCTCTTTCATGGGAAATGATCCCAGTATGATGGTCACAGTGGAGTACTAAGTTATTTTATTGCCTTCTGAATGCAGTTTTCTGGATTCAGTGTAGAAGTTAGGAATAAAAATACAGGTTGTTCAAAAAAAGCTTTGAAAGGGACTTGATCAGAGTGAACTTCATTGTTATTAATATATCATTTAAAGTGTTGTCTCCAGCTCCTAATTAAAAATAAACATGCCGCTCTTGCGATTGTGCATTGCTGTCGGGGATACTTCCCACAGGGATTTGCCACAGTTGTGGTCCAGATAAATGGTAAAAACAAGACACCATGCTGCAAATAATATTTAGTATGTTTAGTTTATAAGTAACAACAAAAACTGAAGACCAGTGAAGAGCAAACAACAGGTTAGAGATTAATGGTGGGGGAGTGAGTGTTGGAGGTTCCCAAGGAGGGGTGGAAAGATAGGGATGAATAGGAAGATGGTTATCGCAGATTTTTTATTGATTTTGGGGACCGCCTCAGCTCTGGTAGTGGAATTAATAGTGAAAGTAGGAGCTGAAACAGAGAGGGAGGGAAGGATTGAGCCTTTGAAAGTGTTTGGGTGCTAAACATCGTCACTGCATTATATAAGTTGTATACCAAGACAAAGCTCAGAAAGGGGGGGAAAAGGACTTATAGGAGAGGTAGAGGCCAAAGTCTAAAACTTCATAAACGAGTTTCGTGAAAAGGAGATTTTAAGGTTGAAAGCAAGCATGCTAAGTAATCAAGAAAGATGCAACATTAATGGTCGCCAAAAGTCAAGGAAGATAGGAAGGGATGAAGGGAACCCAGGCCAGAGAAGGAAAGGTCATGTACTGCATTTTCTCTTGCCTTGAAAAAGCTGGGTTGGGAAACTGGGAAGCTAGCAGAATCTTCTCACCAAGGCTTTGGTGAAAAAACATGGCTTGTGATGAAGGGAAAGTCTAATAAAGATAGCATTACTGCTTTTGCCTTAAGTGTCATTCTGGTAAGACTTGCTTGGCAGTTAGTTTTGCTTCGTATGTGTAGAGAAACATTGACATTTGGTGGACAGCTGAGGTGTCCTTAAATTCCCTCTTGTGTCTCAATTTATTTGTCATGCTGTCTGATGCACACAGTTCATCATGTTTATGTTGATTGTAATAAACCATTAAGTTAAATGCTTAGCAAGTTCAGGAGACAGCCATGTCCCAGGAGCTATCATTAAGTGACACAAAGAGATTGAAATGATAGTTGAGATGGCTTCCTTGACCTTGCTTTGATTAACCTTTCACTGGATACAGCTGGATAGTTGCTTCTGTAGTTTTCTTATCTTTGCTGCACTTCACAGGTAGGTGCATAGGTTTGCTTTGGGTACAGAAAAGGTATTGCTACCAAAGAAAGGGGATACTTCCATGCAGTTTCCTATTGGAAGGATTTTGCAGAAATCACTGAGTCTTTGCTTTCATCCATCACAGAAGAGAGGCTTTTGGTGGTTCTAAGTTCTTTGGCAACAGGTGTGCGAGGAAGTATAAGGCTTGAAGAGATGCTTTATCTGCCTCTTGTACAAGCAGTAATATACCATTACTAGCAGAAAGCCAGCACAAAGCTTTGAGGTAGGACTGGGAAATGCTTTCTATGATTGTGGGAATTCCCTTGATTTTCCCCCTTCCTTACAGGCAGACACTTCTTTCCTCTTACATTGAAAGGCCTGCAGGTGGAGAATGGAGAATCAAAAAGCCTCTTTATTCACTTCTCTTATCAACACCTTCCTGGATAACTACTGAATGCAAAAACTTTGCAATTTATTGTAAGACGGAGTGGGAGCTAAATTGATGCCCTTGGAAATGTATCGGTTAGGAGTGAGAGGTGAAGAACATAAGAGAGTATCTCTGCTCCTTTTTTCGTGCCACGCTTCCAGGGGAAGGCTACTGGGAGGATAAAGAGCTTTTGGGTGCTGCGCTGCAGTTGGTATGTTGGCTAGAGCTTCATGAAACCCAATGCGCGGTTTCGACAGAGGAGGCACAACAGTTGGCAGGTTCTGGTGACCATGGCAGGCCTCAGCGGGAGTTATTCTAAGAACACAACATATGATCAGATCACTGAGGGACACTTTACATGGCTCTAAAAAATGAACCATCTGACAGTTTATGACAGCTCTGCCTGTTCCAGCCAAGGGAGGAGGGCTAGTCTTTGCTGACACTGCAGCCAGGGTTGTGAAACAAAGAAAGTGCTTTCCAGAGGCTGCGAACCTACAGGCTTCCAGCTGCATAATACCTGCTTACATCTAACTTCTGATAAGAAAAAACAAAAGACATTTAGGACTTGCGGTTTTGATTCATGGTAATTTAATACCTTCTTGCTGCAGTTTACTGGGCTTGGCAATTTGCATAGTTCTATATTTAGTCATCCCTGTGATGCTAATGTCTTTGTGGAATGATCTGGGGTTTTTTGCTACCAGTATCTTTATTAGCTTAATATACCCTGTCACCTGTCTGTTTTTCCCTGGCTTTGTGGGGACACACTTCTGGAAGAAGACTGTATGAGAGGTGGTGGCAAGTGGGAAGTGAATTCTAAAACTGGAAATTTCAAGGATCCACATTTGAATGCTCTCTCTAGAGAATTTCCATATCGGCTTCTAAAATGTGCAATTTGCACAAGAATTTCCCTTCCCTCTTGTCTTCTCTACCGAAGTACATGGCCTGAGAGAGCTTTGCAATTTTTGCTGATGTTGTCAAACAGCTAAACACACACTTAGGGAAACACCTCCCACTTTCCCAGGCTTGAATACAGTTTATTGCCTCTCCTCCCCCCTTCCTACTCTCAGCTTCCCTTGTTTTATTCTCTATAACACTCAGGACCTCCTAATTCTTTGATGAGGTGCTGGGTGGTGCAGGAGGTTGGGGTCACTGTGTAAAGGTTTCTTTCTGCCAGTCCTTGCAGAAAGAAACCAGAGGGTTTTTTCCTCTGGTACTCCTTTCTTCTTGCTGCTCCTCAGTTCCTGCATGGGTTCTTGATGGGCTGCAGGACTTTCAGGGTTGTCCCTGCTCTGGCATGGGTCCTCCATGGGCTGCAGTTGCCTCAAAGTGTACTTGGAGCACCTCTTTCCAAGAGTACTTTTCCAGCCATGTTCCCAACAATGTCCCCCACGCCGTGTCTCCTTTTCTCCTTCCTTTCCTCCAAATGTGTCTTTTTACATATCTCGCAATTCTCCTTCTGTGCATCCTCATGTCTCCTTTTTGCAGTTCCTTTTGTGTGTTTCCTGCCCCTAATGCCTATTGCCCTTCCCAAAATGTTTGAGCAAAGGTAGCTTGTGCTCCTCTGACTGGCTGAGGTTTTGAATGATTGTTGTTTTCATCCATTTTGGAGATAGCTGGAATCAACTGTGACTGGCACAGGGCTGTTCATGGCATCCTCTCACACAGGTTATCCCTGCAGCCCTCTACTGCTGAAGCAGAATGGTGCTCTGTCAGATTGCTCGGTCTGTATAGTTCCTTGACTTTCATGGAAACACCACAAAGCTAAATTTGCTCCATTACATTTGTTATATCTAGCTGAGAATCCATAGTTTTGCAAGGATGACCCATATTTGAGCCAGTCTGGAGAGTTTCCACGTGTTCAGATTGTTATTATAGCCCAATATGCACCCTTTAAAAGTTTGCCTGAAATTCTCCACATCCACTTCTTCTCAAGGCTAGTTTTTCCTCTCTCTTCCATTAACTCGTTCCCCTTGCCCCTCAGAGGATCCTCTTGGTAATATATAAATTTTCCTGTTTCTTTATAAATAATGGGATTTGAGCACCTTGTTTTGTTCTGCACATTTCCCACTTCTGACGTGTGTCAAACTGTCCTTCTGAAATTTCATATATGCTGGCATCTGTGTGAGAAAAATCACTTCAGTTGTTTCTTACCTTTCAACTTAGATCCATGTCCAACAGATGGGAGCTTTGAAAAGCCATAAATATTATTCTTGGCACTAGAAAAAGGTGCTGTGGGTGTGTGTTGCTGGTAATTGGTCTCGGCTTTGTAAAATGGTTACATTGGTTGGAAAAGCAGCCAGGTGGAAGGTAACATAACAGCATCTGCTCACATCAAACTCTCCTGGGCATGTCACCGTGCTAATGCTGAAACTGTGGGAACCGAAGAGGTCAGCGGCCACATGCTGGGCATTGTGTTTCTGGCACAGAAATAGTTTCTAATTTGTGTATAGAGGAGCTGGAGCTGTTTTCTTTTCTCAGCTACAGACCTGATTCTTCTCCCAGGGGAATAAGGAGAGCTTCTGTAATGACAAAATTAGGAAAAGCTTAAGATCTGTAAATGTAAAATGCTTTCCCATCCCTATGTGTGCTTTGGTTATGTTTCATGGACACAGCCTAAATGCAGTCATGGACATTTACATTCTTCTGTTTCAGAAACAGATGGAATTAGAAGCTTTGCCAGCCCTTCCTTAAAGGGCTGGGTGGTCGATCTCTAACATAGAGTCTTTCCTTGCATTCATTTTTTTCAGGGTTGAATTAAACAAGGGTTTAAAATAAAAACAAGTGACAACTTTTTCATGGAATATTACACTACTGGAATAAATATTGCATCTATTTTCACTGCTTGCTTTTTCGAAGTCCTAATGTACAAGTTCTCCATTCAGCCCATAAATTTTCCGTAGAAAACGCAGTGTTTTTATAATTTTGTTACAAATAAACTTAACAAGAGCTGTGGCTTTGCTTCCCAGTTTATTCCTACTTCATTCCTCAAACACTTGCAGCCATATAAGATGTCTCACAGCCTGGCACTTCCCACCCCCAACTTCTTATCGAGGTACTGTATTGCTACTGGTGTGGTCACCACAAATATATGATTTTGCAGAGCCTGCTCTTTCTGTCATGTTTTCTGCCTTGAACCAGCCTAGAGTTCAGATGTATAGCTGCTGCTTTTCTGTTCCTGCTCTTTATTCCTCCATCTCCAGGAGAATAAAATCTGTGTGTCTGCTTAGATTTGATACATGGGAGCCAGTGTATGGCACCTGCATAGTCTGCCTCATGTCTTGGCATCCACTCTCAAACAGTTCTGTGATGCTAGCTGGGAGTTGGGTCTAAGCTTGCTTCTCCTGTAGCTCAGCCTTCTCTGCTTCTCTTCCTGATTTTCAAATCCTGGACCCAAGTCTTCTGCAGTTTCCTGCTCTCATTCCAAGCAATTTCAAATTCTGTGCCAGTGACCCTGTAGCTTCATGTTTCGTTAGCCATTTCATTCATGTAGCTGTTAATACCATTACCCTCATCTATCACCATGACCATCTTTTCTTTGCATCTCCACACTGGCCTCTCCTCTCATGTTGAACATAAAACTACTTGCCTTCATTTCCCTTGGCCCTGAAGGGCATAGTCTCACTGTGTCATCTCTCAAAATCAAGGTGTAAAACCTAACTGGTTTCAGTGCCTGCAATGTGTGCTTGTTCCATAACTGGACAAGGATTCCTTCACCTCTCCCAGCCAGTGCCCCACCTTCACATTTATGGGAGCTTCCCATAATCTTCCACAAAGCTAAGCTCCTTTCTCTATATCTCTTCTGAAGAATGCTCCTTTTTTTTGGGATGCCTGCAAGACCCTGAAAGCACCTTTAGTTCACTGTATCATGTCACACCGATAAATCCTGTGTGACTGTTTCTGTATAATTCCCCATTGTTGTTTATTTTCTTGTACTTAGATTCACAGAATGAAAGACGCATTTAGGTTGGAAGGGATCTCTTCAGATTGTCTAGTCTGCCCCTACTGCTCAAGCAGTGTCGGCTACAGCAGGTTGCCCAGGATTGTGTCCAGTCAGGTTTTGAGTTACCATCCAAGGATGGAGACTCTACAGCCTCTCTGGGCAGCCTGTGCCAGTGTTTGACCACCCTTACAGTAAAAAAGTTGAGTTTTTTCTTTTTTTTTTTCTTGTTTTCAGAGGGTATTTAATTTTTTTAGTTTGTGCCTGTTGTTTCTTGTCCTATCACTGGGCACTATTGAGAGGAGGCTGGCTCCCTCTCATTGCCTTCTGTCAGGTATTTATATGCATTGACAAAAACTCCCTCTGAGTCTTCTCCAGGCTGAACAGTCCCAGCTCTCTCAGCTTCTCCTCATATGAAAGATTCTCCAGTCCCTTAATCATTTTTGTAGACCTTGTGCTGGACTCACTCCAGTACGTTCACATCGTTCTTGTGCCAAGGAGTCCAGAACTGGTCACAGTACTCCAGATGTTGCCTCAGCAACATCTACTGCTGAGTCGAGATGAAGGATCACCTCCCTTAGCCTGTTGGCAACAATCCTCCTAATGCAGCCTGGGATGCTTTTGGCCTTCTTTTCCATGAGGGTTCATTGTCAGCTTGTTGTCAACCAGGACCCCATCCATTCAGCCACTTTTCAGTCCACCTCCTTGCCCGCGTATCTGACCTATACTTTGTCAGGTTGCCTGTGAGGATGCTATGGGAGACAGAGTCAAAAGCCTTGCTAGAGTCACAACATATACAGCTCTGTACTCATCCACCAAGCCAGTCACCTCCCTCTAGAAACTATCAGGTTGGTTAAGTATGTTTTCCCATTTGTAAATCTATGTGGACTACTTCAAATCACCTTCTCGTCCTTCATGTATCTGGAAACAGTTTCCAGGATTACATGTTCCATTACCTCCACCACCACCATTGGGGTGAGGCTGACTGGTCTGTTATTTTCTTGATCTTCCTTCTTGCCTTTCTGAATGTTTTAGTGTTAGTGACTTTCCTTTTTCTTTTTTGTACTGGCAATCTTGATCCACGTTTACAGCTTCTACCCACTATGGTAATGTAATTATTTAGCAAAACGTATGATTCTCCTTTTTATTGGTAATTTTAAGCTATACAGATGCAAGCTGGAAAATAGAATGTGCAGCCCAAAGTTCTGCTCCTAAAACTAAGACCTCTACCATGTGAACTAATGAGTATCTCTCTAAGACAGAAAATAGTGTGACAGAGTGTCATCCCAGTGCTGATGTCTATAGATAGTTAATTCCACTGTGCACCTTTTTCCTGGGGTCATAGCTTTCTAAACCTGCATTTGCATTATTTCTCTGTTCCAGGCCGAAATGAGCTGATTGCCCGCTATATTAAGCTGAGAACAGGGAAAACACGCACAAGGAAACAGGTAAGTGTGAAGTTTTCCCTGTATACATTAGCTTATTTGGACCACTAGACGTGATGAGGGCTTATAAGAACAAATCCCTTGCTCTTCACTTGCTCTTCATTTCTGCCTTTGCTGGAAGAGGTTGTTGTGCAGAGCTGGTTAGTAAGAATGGTGGGAACAGTCAGCTCAGGCATTTTACAGTAGGACTGTAATGCTCATGTCTCCCAACCACATCGTGACACCCAAATTTTTCTACTGGTAAATGGTGTGTGATTTTATGTGTTTGGCCTACTAATGAACATTTCAGTGAATATCAGTGGTCCTCTATATGAAGGTTCTTTGCTCAGCCCGGACAGATGGACAGCAATGGTGATTTTGAAAATATCTGGCACACAGGATAAAAAAGGAATCTTTGTAATTTGGAAATGACCGTTCAGGCTGTGCTGGACAAAGCACTGAGCAACCTACACCTGCTTTGGGTAGGAGGTTGGTGGATGACATCCAGAAGATCCTTCCAACCTAAATTATTCTATGATGCATTTCGGCCCACAATAGATATGGTGAAGTTCTGAGAGTCATTATATAGTGGCCATGGGTTTCCCTTCTTCCAAGAGGACACCAAGATGGGGAGCAAAGAGATCAGAACTCTCAGTCCCTAGATTTAAGGATGGGTTCTTTAGTCTTAGAGGAGGTCTCTGTCTCAATAAAGTCATTTGAATTGGAAAAGGCCCATCTTTGCTGGCCCCTCACCTCATTTCATGACACTTAAGTCTTGTTCAGAAAAGCATTTCATTGCTACATCAACCCCCCTCCCCCAACCCTAAATAACTCCCTGTTGCACAAGGTGCCTAAAGTATGTTTACTTCCGCAAGCAGCTACCAAGTACTCCTGGAATGAAGACGGATTTTGTCTTTTAATGCAGGTATCTAGTCACATCCAGGTCCTGGCAAGGCGGAAAGCTAGAGAGATCCAAGCCAAGCTCAAGGTATGATGGGTATCCTTTAACAAATCACACAAGACCCCTGAGTCAGCCATTTCCTCATCCATTCCCTCTTTGAATAGCCTTAAAAAAGGGTGAGATTAGCCACTGACCTGTAGTAAGCTGGGGAGGAAAAGGTATTTCCCAGGAAGTGTTGTGCAAACACTTGCATTGTTGTAGCTCTGTGACATCTGGAGCAATTCTATTTAAAGAATAAAGAAACAATAACTTTAAATTTTATGTGTCTGATTTCTACCTCCAGTTTATGCTGCTGTCATCCAAGTCTGAATGACCCTTAGACTTGGGAGTATGTAAAGAGTGTTTACCTGAGAAGGAGGGGTTTATAGTAACAAATGCTGACCAGTAATCAGTCCCTGGTGTGGTGGTGGCCTTGGGAAGGGATAGCATTACGGTTAATGCAGTGCGAGTTCCACATCTACTAATGGTAGTGATGAGGAGTTGCCCGTGAGAAAGTGTTCTGAGTTGGCATAACCGCTGAGAGGAAGCAGTAAAGCCAGCTGGCATCTTCTCAGGTAAAGTGGTGCCAGCTGAATAGACTTTGCCCCTTGATTAATTCAGACCCGATTTGAAGAGGCCCAGGCTAATGAGAAAGAAAATGGCTAACTACTTGCTTGAGCAAATCTGTGGTTTCCTTTCTATAGGAAGAGCTCTGAGATCACACTAATGAACTGATACCTACTGACATTTATTTCCACTCTGATTTGAAGCAGGGAGATGGTTTGTGTGCTCAAACTGAATTGCCAGAAATGTCAAGAAGGTCAAGTTTATGGGTGACAATTGCACAAAAGGGTGTCCCCTGTTACAATGTGAACCATCCAGGAAGGGCTTGCCAAGCAGGATGTGGGGTCTGGTCCTTGTTGTGTATCACTGAGACAGCCAGAGAAGGAAAGCTCATGTTGACCTTCCTGATTTGGTATGGCAATAAGTGATCTGGAGGGAAGTGTGTTTGCTTCCCTGATCTTTCCATGCTTCAGGTGATGATGAGGATCTTGACAGCCCCATCCAGCCCTGACTGTTGAGTGGACAGACAGCTGTTAATATGTGCTGCTTCTTAGCTGTCTGGGCAACTCCTTGCTGGACACCAGGAGTAGTGGACTGTCTGTGAATGAACTGCTGGCACTCAGTCTTGACCAGCGCTGAAGCGCATGCATCTCTACTGCAAGCAGTGATTACCTCTAAGTCATGACTGTACCCCCCACATCCCATGCCCAGCTCCATTTTCTAAAGTGCTGTTGTGTCTGTCATTAGCCTGTTGTGTTTCCAGCTGCTCAGATAAAGAGAAGGAGCCACACATTACAACTATCTAATTCAGTGCTTCTAGGTAGGGCTGCCTAAGCGTGAAACCTGCGGTGCTGTTAAGTGGTCAATTCAGGTGGAGGCCTGCTTGAGAGGCAAGTTAGAGCGAGTAGGAAACAACAACTGCCCGGGGTGTTAAAAGATTTACTGCTGCTTATATCTGTAACCTTGATTCCGTTCCTTGCATGTCACAGCTCTGGGATTTGGCGTGATTGAAAAGCCAGTCAGCCGAGCCTGTTTCCACTTAGCACACAGGAGCTGGCCGTCTTCGTTCTCGGGGAGCGAAGGTGTCTCAGGGAGCTCCATGGAGCCATTGGTTGTTCTCCTTTAACACCACGCCAGGCCATGCTGTGAGCTCTGCCCAGCTGCCTGCAGTGAACCATTCCCCAGTACCAGACTGTTCCTTTGTGCCTGCAGAGGCAAGTCTGTAGCACTGATTCAACTCATTTACTTCTTTGCTTTCACTAGTCATTTTCATAGGGCAAGGAAATGAAATCATAAAAGCTGCTGCCCTTCTTCCAAGTTCCTGCTGATAGCTGTGTGTTCTTCTATCACTGTTCATTTTCCATAGCGAGTATACGTTTTCATACTTATATCCTAGAGATCAGAGCAGCTACACGCTGACTTTTCAGAGCAGTTACTATAATACTATAGTCTCCACACAAACTGGGGTGTCTTCTCGAAGTGTGCACTGTGCATCTAACAGATAGAGGTGAGAAAGTAGGGTAAAGCCTGAGAAAAATCTGTTTCCAGAAGTCGGTAGTTTTCCATGTCCTGGGTGGCTAATAGATACCACCTGTACTAAGGAAAAAGAGGGAAATTGTGGTGGTGGTGGTGGTTGATATTATTATGATGCGTTTTGAGAATAATACAAATAGTGTAAATGTTTGGTAAAAGTTTTTGTTGCTTTATTTTCTTTTTTTTTTTTTTTTTTTTAATGTACTGGAAGCACGATACAAATGAATACAGAACTGTTAGCTGAAAGAGGAAGGAGATGTCTTTTACAAAAAGATGCTTTTTCCAGCAGTCTGTCAGGCATTTAAACAAAACAGAAAAACACAACAGGGGTTAATAGATAAAATATTTTCCCTTCATAATTGTTCAGTTATTTTACTTTAATACTTCCACAAACAAATGCCTCTTCCCCGTAAACTCATGTATAAACTCAGGTAGACAAATACAATTTTTCCAGTGAATCCAGAAAATCCTTTTCTGCAATGGCAACTGGGAAAGCATCTTTATGTATGTAATGAAAAAACAGAAGAGAATATTTACCCTTAAAAAATGTTTTAGGTAATCCTTATAGTATTCCCATAAGCATCATTTAAACTGGATTCTGAAAGCTTTGGAAAATCTTAGGAACTTTCTCAGCAATTAAAATGTTTCCCTTCCATTCACTTGAATGGTACTAACAGGACTCACAGATACTGTAAAAAAGAAAATATGTAAGCTTTGTCCATTCCTACTAATCATTCCACTTAAATGTTTATTCTTGAACTTTTGTTATTCCTCCTCTGACTGTTTTTGTGTTAGACACACCAGAATCCCTGAGTTTTGAACTTAAGAAAACCTTAGAGAAAGCGGAGGGGTTAGAGAGAATGGAGACCCAAGGGTGAGAACTTATTGCAGTTCAATGAATGCAAGTGGGAAGTGAGAATTCCTGAAGAAGACAGCAAGAGCTTACCTCTTTGTGCAGTTTCTCCAAGTCATGAACTCATCTGTGGCATCGCCATTATAATTATAATGTCACAGTTAAATGTGGAGCGTTTGAAGGGTGAAGACTAATTGTAGGAGATGTAGGAGGAAAGGCAGAATGTGGGGAAGTGCTGCTGTTTGTCTATTTATTCCTTGGAAGAAAAAATTAAGAATGTTATTTGTTCTAAGTATACATCAGGTCCCCTAGTTGTTGCACTGTCATTGCCTGTAAAAATGTGTGCAATTCCACAGCCCTGTTAAAACACAAAAAGGAATGTCCTTGCATTTGTGCCCTGGGAGATTAAGATTTCCTGTTTCCCCAGGGATGGGAATAAAATGATCAACTTTACCTGAGACTAATGCAGTCCCAAAGTGAGGTAGTCTTTTTGCACCGATGATGATGAATTCCCTTTGTGAGTTTGTTTCTAGAGGGTTTTTTTGATAAGCAAGAGTCTTTCCTATTGAATATTCTTACCAATGATTAAAACACCAGAATCAGTTAGAGTTGTACTTTCCATAACAAAACATTTCAGCTGTGCGGCTGAAAGCCTTCAGACAGAAAGGATAAATGCTTAGCAGTCTCTAAACCAGTGATCCCAGCATTTCAGAAAGGATGATTAATCACATCTGAAGCTATAGTAACGGGTGAAAGACTTACATGCTTTGAAGAGCTCTTAGGACAGTTATTGGCAAGTCTGCTGCCCAGTTTTTGGAGACGCTTGTTCTCTAAAAGAAGCTGATGAGAATCCTGGTTATGCAGCATTAGACCAGGCAACTTCTTTATCATTATAATAATTCTGTTTTTTCTGTTTCTACTCTTGCCCATAGGATCAGGCAGCTAAAGATAAAGCCATGCAGAGTATGGCTACAATGTCATCTGCCCAGATTATCTCTGCAACTGCCTTCCATAGTAAAATGGCCTTGCCTGGTCTCCCACGACCAGCCTACCCTGCTGTTTCTGGGGTGAGTGAATCAGTGTCTTGGTGGAGTTGGGCTGAAGACACTTGAGTATTTGAAAGGGTGTTGGGACCTGCTTAGGAAAATCCTGAGAACATCAGAAAGAATGGGCCAGAAGGCATTGTCTTTGTAGAACAAATCTGTCATATGGCTTCAATAGTTTGGGTCTGATTCTTTAGTCACACTGATGTAAAACAATAGAGTTTTTTTTTAAATGACACAAGTGAGAGAACAATCAGATCCTTTGGGTTTTCACTGCCTGAAATACTTTCAGGTGTCTGTATCACTTTCTTAGTCCAGGATCTTGTTGGATTAAAACTGTTTGGGCCATCCTGACCCCTTCTCAAGTTTATCATTCCCAAGCTCATCCTGAGTGCTTAGATTACAAATTGATGGCCCTTATATAAAATCCTTAATAGAGGAGGCCTGTCAGCATCCCCTAACCTTTGAGTTGGGCCTAGTAAGCTTTTGCTGAGCATTGATTTCTGCCAAAATACTCCCATGGAACTGTCCTGGGGAAAATGGTCCCTCCAAGAGATGAGCATCATTAAATCTTTGGAGACAGAGGCACAAGGTGCATACGTAGTATTTAACATTAAAACCCACTTGGGTCAGTTGCTTGCGTGTCACCAGTAGTAGTGTTTAGAAAGAAAACAAAGGCCAGTCATCACCTACACAAAGATGAAACCAGGAAGGTAGAAAGAAGAGGTATAACTCTGTCACATCTTTAGAAGTCTGTGAGCTTGCAGTTTCTTTCCTCAGGAAGAAACAAGCCTTGCTTTTCATCTCTGTCCTAAAAGTGGTGACTTCTGCCTGTATGTTGTTCTCTTGCAGTTTTGGCAAGGAGCTTTGCCAGGCCAAGCTGGATCTTCCCAAGAGTGAGTATTCCTTCATGTGATCATCCAAAGCAGATGCTTCTGCTGCTTCCTCTATGCTGCCTGAGTAATACCATTAGCTATTACAGGATTTATAAAATGCTAAGATAACATAGTCTTAGCTCTTAGACAGATTCCCTGACTGTGGATCTGAGACTTAAGGCACATGGTTGAAGACAAACTGAGAGTCATGAGAGAATCTTTAATAGATAAGACCCTATGTCTTCATATGGTACCTTCAACATGGATTACACCACTTTAACGTGTGCCATGACTCAAGCAGCCTAATATGGGTTATTTTAGGGAGCTGCTGAACCTAGTAGCCTGATACAGGGGAGGCTGCTGCAGCTCCGTGCTCCCAAATTCAACCAGTAGCGAGGCTGAGTGTGTATCCCCGGTAGGCACACACACAACTATGCGTATATGTTGTACACACACACATATACACATGGCTGGGCCCACAGAACAACACAGACAGATAACGCCCAGCACTCACACAAATACAGATGGCACCAACAGCCTCATCCTGTAGCCTCTCCCTCTGGCTGATGAGGGTGAAGGTGTGTTAGTGGGAAATATACAGGCACTGTGGATCCACCCAGTAGCTGCCAGGGGATCCTTTGTCTCCCTGTGTGCTGGCATCCAGGAAGGGGAGCTCCCGAGGCCACAGCTCTGCTCCAGTTGCTGGTGCTGGCCTCTCAGTCACACACACATGCACATCACAAACACACACACTCTGAATGTCTCCAGTAACTGGGCTTAGATACAGT